>NC_140957.1:111911475-112453975 GCF_014529385.1 Adiantum capillus-veneris
TAACTTTCAGGACATATAAGCTCATGATGTCATTAATCCAAAAAAGAAGAAGAAATATGAACCTATATATATGAAAGATCAAACCAAAAAGCCTGTAGTGGTCTAAACAACTAGCAAAGTCAGCACACTAGGAGTGAAAGATTTTACCAAGTCAGCATGATAGTGAACAAAGCCATAATTATGGGATTATCACTAGTGAAAACCCAAGTTCACTACCATATAGTAGATCTTGCTAGACCTTCCAATAAAGAAATGAATAAACCTAGTACTTAAAAGTCAAAAACCAACTTAATATCCCTTATCGGGATATATTGTTTTCCCATTTATACCCTTGTATGGATGATCAACAATCACTAAAAGACCAAAAAGTGTAACTCAATCCTCTTTGTGACAAACCAAGGCATAACAATTAGTAAGCCAAAAACATTGCCGATGCCAGACTTTTCCTAAGTAAATCATGACATAGGATTGAAGCACTTAATAGCTTTCAATCCTACTAGAATATGTATGTATGTATAAGGTTACCAACAATATGGGAGCGCCACAACCAAGAATTAGATATGGTCAAATATGTATGTATGAATATGGTTTCCAACAGTTAAAAAGATGAGATCTAAGCCAGACATCCAAGAACCAGAAGCCAATCAGTAATCCAATAATCAACAACAGGCTGAAGGTAAGATTTTGCAAGTCAAAGCAAACAAGCACCCTACTGATGTATGAATACATTACCTCCAGTATATCACCCACGACAAAAACTAAAAGGACATATGAGAAGGACCTATGTGTTTAGGCACATGGTGGAGCCCTTTAAATTCAAGCTAAATATTCAGTGATTAAGCATATCCAGTGAGAGAAAAGAAGCCTGATACGAGGAAGCAATGTCACCAAGTTCCATATCAGCAGGGGGATTGATTACATCAGAATCTCAACAATTGCTACTTTACCATACTCTCTCTCTCTCTCTCTCTCTCTCTCTCTCTCTCTCTCTCTCTCTCACACACACACACACACACACACACACACACACACACACATTTTCTCAAGAAAAATAGAGACCAAAAATTGTAACCAAGCTAAGTGAGGGATGGAGAATCCCTCACCTTGTTTTATAAAGAAAAAAGGTAGGAGAAATCTCCTCGATCACCCTTACCCAAGCACCATACTCAATGTTAAGGCAGTAGGCCCATTGAGTATGGGCCTATTGCCTCATCAAGTCGATGAGAGTAAAATAGTCAAGTATGAAGCTTAGCAGAGATGTACCACATCAAAGTGTCTCTGAAGAAAGTAAAGCCAGTATTATCAACACAATATCCGATAATGTCTTCAAGGAAGACTGTACTCCAGTAGGAGTTTTAAGGCTTTAAAAGACATGAGAAAAAAGTATAGTTGTCACTCATAGTCTCTAGATGATGTGTTCTAAGATTTTCGCACAAGATTCCGAAAAAACCTCATATGTGTAGTTTGTTTACAAATAACATGTCCCCGAAAACATCAATATTAAGTTAATTACACATAAGTGAGTAGATTTGGATTAATTTGCATCCTAAAATCGGCTGAGCCAAAATACTACAATAGCCGTGAGCAAGAACCCAGTCTCTAGTCAAGGAAAGACCACCTAACACCTATCAACTTAACCAAGAATTACACACAGTGGATCAATCCAAGTCTATAGATAATAAAGATCTTAAGCCAATGTCCCCATCCACCCAGTTTTTTGGGAGGGCCTTGTATTTAGGACATATGTGTTGCAATATATACATATACACAAAAGAGCATGACAAGCATTTGTATAGAAATGACTCAGTCTTTGATTCATTAATGTACAACATAATAAGAATGAGGAACGAGGTATTATTCTAATGATTTTATACAAAAGTAGCAGAACTATTGAGGTCATCCTAGCTGATTCATCAAGGGTCTTCAGAGTGGGACTGCAACGCGCTAAACCTTTTTAAGTCAAGATAGAGTTCTCACCTGCATCCATATAGTCAAGACAATAGATTTTTTAGAATTGGCGACATATGGCAAGCTTCAAAGAACCTATCAGTTGATATCCATGTCCAACTTAGAAATTATTAGATTAGCTACCGTCCTCAATTGTACTCCAAAGTATAAAAGTATAAGCAAAACTTACGTATTTCCACTTCTTTCCAAATTGCAGTGTCCAAGAAAACACCTGCAAACTCTAAGTAGTTCATACATGCTTTTGAACGTATTCCTTTATAGTACTTTATAGGAAAAATCCCATATAATTTTCAATTTTTTTGAGTTAAATTATCCTTGTCAAAACCACAATCTCATAGTAGCACCCATATCATCTAGCTTTTAAAGTAACCATTTACTGTATCAAAGGGTTCCAACTTATCAAACCATCCCTAAGTTAAACCAAAACTTGTAAGTACAACTTCAAAGTGATTAGATAAGCTTAGTATTGTAACTACAATCGTGTTTGTATGGATCAAAGTCAAGTCCTTCAAATATTACAACCAAAACCTACTCCATAAGTGAGAGTATTCCAAAGTTAGTAACCAACATTATTAATACTAGCAACAAGAAATAGAGACCTAAACAAGCACCAAACCCAGTCATGGCCGGAAACCATCCTACCGTGTGGACCCTATTCCTGAGGAGTCAGAAAGAGACTCTGATCCCAAGGATGAACAAGTAACTGACACTGAGGATCAGGAGGAGCACAGTCATGCTGATGAGGCACAGGACTCTCAACATTCCAGTCAGTCCAGATGACGCAAAGCTGAAAGGGAAGAACAAAAGGCCAAGAGTTCTCGGACCAAATAGGGAGACAAAGGTGCCAAAGGCAGTAAAGGAAGTCGTCATAGTTCCAGTAGAAAAGCTAGAGAGGAGACAAAAACTGGGACGGAGGTAGAAATTAATTGGGATGCAGACACGGACTATTGTAAGAAGGCTGCAAAAAAGAGTTAGGATTCCAAGGTGAGAAGAGGAAGAAATGAGGCTGATAGACATGATTACACATCTTCATTGGAAATATCTTTTCCCATGTTCAAAGGGGGAAAGAAGGAGGATCCGGATGTTTATATCCAAGCCTTTGAGCAGTATGCTGAGTTAAAAAATATTGATGAGGATGATTGGGGTGACTACTTTCCGCAAACATTAAAGGAGGTAGCAAGGAAATGGTACTACCATTACCCGGCTTGTCAACTCATATCATATAATAAACTGTTTAAGCTTTCCAACTGGAATATTCAGACAACAGAGGAGATGAGGATATCCTCTGGATAAGATAAGGCAGGGAAAATTGTCAGTCAGAAGCTATGTTGAGAAAATCAAGGAGCTAACTAGACAACTGTAGGAACCACCATCCGAAAAGTGGCTGCGAGCATGGTTTTTGAATGGGTTTCACAGTAAGAAGCTTAGGGAACAGTGCGGGCACCAACCAAGAAATTCAATGATTTGGTGCAGCGTGCCTTGAAACTCGAACAACAACCTAAGGGGGAAGATAAAAATGTGAGCTTTCCATTTAGAGCTTTTTGTTAGAAATTTAGAGCTATTTTGATTGCGAGCTTCATTTTACTTTTTTACCTGTGTAAAGTACTTTTCTTCCATAAAAACAACTTTTGATTTCAAGATTCCATTCACTTTTTAACGCGTGGAAGGTATTAATGTCCGATAACATTAATTCATGTAGCTACATGTGTATTTGTTTATGTTTAACAAATTGTGATAGAGAGACATACAAATTTTATCCAAAATAATTGAACCATGTCATACTACAGATCGTGGCATGGATATAGCTAATGCGGTTTGATCTTGTAAGATACAATTATAGTCTCTTTGATCTCAATGTCTATAGATAAACTTAAGTTCATGTTACAACAAGAAGCTCATTGGATACTTTAAGGAGACAAAATTGAGTGGAATTTTGAAGATGTCACTCTTCAAACAAAAGTAGAATTTTTAGATTTTCAATACCTTACGCTCTAAACTATCACGACGACCAAGAGTAAATACAATGTCTACAACAACTCACAATGATCTTTCTTCTAAGATAGATGAGTATGCTAGTAATCCTGATTTCAAGGATATAGTTTCAGCCCTTGCCTTAGGGAAGAAAGAAGAACCGTTCACCTTACAGGATGGTTATCTTCTCTATGGAACTAGGCTATGTGTTACTAACTCCCTTCGTGAGAAATTAATGTATAAATCTCATGCTCCTCCTTATACGGGGCATAGAGGGATTCAACCTACTATTCGAGGAGTAGAGACATAATTCTATTGGCCTACCATGAAAGTAGAACATACAAGAGTATGTTTCAAAATGCGTGATATGCCAAAAGTCCAAGTATGATAAAGGGAAGCAACTTGGATTACTCCATCCATTGCCAATTCCTAAATCACCATGGGAAAGCATATCCATGGATTTTATCTTTGGATTACCCAAGTCTACCCATGAGAATACAAAAATATGGACAATAGTTGACAGTTTTAGCAAACAGGCACATTTTATACCTGTCAAAAAGACTATTAAGGCACATCAAATGGAAACCCTCTTCATACATTTTCAAACACCATGGCTTGCCAACATGCATAGTGTCTGACAGAGATCCTAGAATGACTAATAATCTCTGAAAGGTCTCTTTAAAAATTGAAGAACAAGGTTGAATTTCTCTTCGGCCTATCACCCACAAACGGATGGCCTAATGAATTAGCTAACCTTACGATTCTAGATCTACTCAAGACCTATGTTACGAAAGTAGATCAACGCTCACAATGGGAGAAGTACCTACCCCTTGTACATATGCGTACAATAAAATTGTCCATACTACTACAGGGAAGGCACCTTTCGAGATTATTGAGGGAAGACCTAAAAGTCCCTTGCTACTTAAAGTACATGGGAAGATCTTCGCTGTTGATGAGTATATCCGAGACCTAAAAGAATCTTTTCAAAATAATAAGGAGGCTATATCCATCTCACAACAAAGGCAAAAAGGTATCGCTAACAAGCACAGAAGGGACATAAATTTCAAGGAAAATGATTGGTTCCTACTCAAGTTTCCCAGGGCTCGATTGAGGCAAACTACGGACAAAAATCCTACAAGCCACCAAAAGTATTATGCTAAGCTAGAAAAAAGATACTATGGTCCTTTTCAAATCTTAAAACCAATCAACAAGATGGCCTATCAACTAAAGTTGCCCAATCATTAGCTCATACACAATGTTTTCATGTGAGCCTACTTAAGCCTTACAAAGGAGAGCCACCAAGAGAACCAATAATTGAGGACCCCCCCGAGATCGAAGATCAAGAAGAGGTGCTCCAATGCTAATCGATCCTTCGACATGAACACAAGGTAATAAGACATGGTAAGATTATCCAACGGTGCATGAAGCTTACCATCTTCATGGCATCAACAAGGTCTCAAGGAACACAAAATATGTATTGTACCAAGTCTCTCTTCAACGAAGATTCTATAATACAAAAGCTTTCTGGCTCTAAGTAATTTCGATCCTCAACTGTTGTCAATTTCACCGATTCTCTCTCTCTCTCTCTCTCTCTCTCTCTCTCTCTCTCTCTCTCTCTCTCTCTCTCTCTCTCTCTCTCTCTCTCTTGCAAGTAGCCAAGCTAACTAGGTATATGTAAGGTCCCCAACCCGCCTATACCAAGATCGGGATGGGATCCTTGACAGGTCTCTAGGTCTGATAAAAATCAGAGTCTCTAAACAAGAAAAATCCAAGGAATAGACCTTTACCATTGACAATGGCTTGGGTCTATAGCCTTAGAAGAAGACCTAGTCCTGTCTCGCAGCGAAAACGGGACAACGTATTAAAAGTCCAAAAAACTATTTCGGTCCTATAACTGCCACAATTGGGCTAAGGTATCCTCAACCAACGCTTTTCCCCCCCTAACAGATGTGAGGGCACAGCCGCTGGTGGACTCCTCTTCCAAGTGAAGAAGTTTTCTAAACGTTTTTAGTGCGCAGGGATGGATAGTTACCTAACTAATCAGGTCCACCCCTCCATGATTGACAACCTTAGTCAATCCCCACTTACCACCCCGCACTCACACATGATTCTTTTATTTTCTAATTGCTATCACATTGTTTTAACATTTAAAATAATGGTTGCTTTTAACTTTCCGTCACAGTAATTCCTTGAAGACAGCATTGAAAGCAACAAACATCTTTAAACTTAAGACAGGGTATTGTCAATCAAAACATTGTCCATAATAACCATGACCAGTACTCTTCTTGTCTCAAGACCACCTAAGGGTGAAAAATCGGCACCCATTCCCTATTCATAATCCGGAGTGGATAAACCCCCACCCGAGGTTCCGGGTGCCCGTACACCAAACCAGTTGCCCATCCAACCGGGCGGCTCCCCTAGGATAAAAGAAACGATATCTTAACTTTTGTAGAAACATCAAGACATGACACAGAGTAGAAACTCAATGTTCATGGGGGTAACCGACTTATCCGTGGCTAGAAAGCCAATCATTATCATCAATTTATACTAAGGAGTCGGAGGTGTCTTGAGACAAGCTGTCTTAAGGATGATCAATCATATCTTTCATAATTCAATCAGTTTTAACCCAAACAATTCTTTCCTACATTATAAACAAATGCACGTTGAAAGTTACCTTCCGTTTTCAGCCAGTTTATCCTTCCTAACCTTACGTATGCAATGCTAACTTAAAAATGAACTTTAAAAGATTTTAAGTGAACAAAATAGAAATCCACCTGGGACTGCTTGTCCATGTGCTGTTGGGCGGGAGCCTGTAGAATTTCCTCTGTCGGCCTATGGCTAGGCCCAGCCTCATGGTCATTAGTGACTTTATTTCTTTTGTTGCTAACATCCTCTTCCTCGATAAGAGGATTTCCCCTGGTTCTCTTTGGAGCCATGTCGGCCACCTTATAAAAAGACTTCATCCATTAGAAGTTTAATTGAATAATCTTCTTTTTCCCTTTTTTACCCAAAAATAAGGATTTCTGGAGTAAGTAGGTATCTTTAATAGCCAATTTGATGAGATATTCCGCCTGTAACTTATTTATGCTATAAGTAATTTCTCATAATTATCATTTAATTTGGGAAGCCCTTTAACTAGATTTATCCTTAGTCTAATTTCTATCGGCTAATGGATTACTCATCCTAAATTGTAATTGAATATGTTCTATCTTTAGGAATTTTTAAAAATTTGATTTATAACCTTTCCCTCCTATACTTATGGTCTAATTTAGGCAGAATTTTACTGATAGTAATTTGTCATATCAACCATTTATGCTGAGGTAATTTTCTCACCCTTTAATAGTGATTTTGGCCTTAGATATTTATTTGGTAATTAAATAAATTCATTTACTAATTTCCTTTCTTTATTCTATTTGCAAAATTGGTTACTTTTATTGAAGATAAATACCTAAACTATTTATCTGAGGTTGGGATATTTACCATGGGTTTCTCAAGGTGTGTCTATCTCTGGTATTTATATCAAAGGTTTTTGGATTAAGTTACTATATTCTTCCTTTTATTTTTTCTTAAAAATAATATAATTTTACTAGGAAATATAGATAAATTAATTATTTGAGGGTAACATAATTATCACAGTCTCTCTAAGATGTAACTAACCTCTAATAAATAGGTCAAAGCAATTATAATCAATTTGCTCATTTTCCCCTTTTAATTTGTCCTAAAAACAACGTATTTCTGCTAAAGTAATTAGATAAATTAAATATTTGAGCTTGAGATAATTATCACGGGTTTCTTAACATGTAATTAACCTCTTATAATTAACTCAAAGCAATTGAAATCAATTTACTTTTTTCCCCTTTTCATTTATCCTAAAAACATAGTATTTTTGCTAAAGTAATTAGGTAAATTAATTATCTGAGCTTGAAATAATTATCATGGGTTTTCTAACATATAATTAATCTTTGATAAATAACTCAAAGAAATTGGAATCAATTTACTAATTTCTCCTATTTAATAAGTCCTAAAAATAGAGTATTTCTGCTAAAGTAATTGGGTAAATTAATTATCTGAGCTTGACATAATTATCACAGGTTTCCTAACATGTAATTATCCTCTGATAAATAACTCAAAGAAATTGAAAATCAATTTACTAATTTCTCCTATTTAATTTGTCCTAAAAACATAGTATTTCTACTAAAGTAATTAGCTAAATTAATTATTTGAGCTTGACATAATTATCATGGGTTTCCCAATATGTAATTATCCTCTAATAAATAACTCAAAACCATTGGAATCAATTTACTAATTTCCTTCTTTTAATTTGTCCTAAAATCAGAGTATTGCTGCTAAAGTAATTAGGTAAATTAATTATCTGAGCTTGACATAATTATCATGGATTCCCTAACATGTAATTTAACCTTTGATAAGTAACTCAAAGCATTTTGAATCAATTTACTAACTTCTCCTATTTAATTTATCCTAAAAACAGAGTATTTTTGCTAAAGTAATTAGGTAAATTAATTATCTGAGCTTGACATAATTATCATGGGTTCCCTAACATATAATTAACCTCTGATAAAGAACTCAAAGCATTTTGAATCAATTTGATTATTGTTCTCTTTAATTTTCTCAAAAAAAAAGTGTAATTTTGTCTAATTAAGTATGAAAATTACAGCTTAATGATTGTCTAATGCAGCTCTGATAATTACCTCAACTTAATCTAAACTTAATTAATATATTTCTCATTAGTTTATGATTAATTTAGATAATTTCAGTCCTAATATGATAGGATAATTAATTAGCTTAATATTCCCAAGCTTTAATTACACAATCAGCAGAGAATATTTAATCAAGAAAGGATTTATGGGCATAATCTTTAATTTATTAAAAAAATAAATTAATCTAGCCTTGCTAATTGAGAAGGATTAGGCTAATTATCATTTAAGTTAATCAACTAGAGCTTAATCTATAGTGATTTCTGCGTAGCGGTCTCTCTAGATGAGAGAGAGTGTGTCAAAGCTCCGAGTCTGTTCGAAATTGTGAAGCAAGGGTCATATTTATAGGTTTTTGGGCACTTAGAGGTTGAAATATGGCAGTAACTTGCATCCCAAGCAGCCCTGCAGATCAAAAAACGCCCCCTATTGCTAAATCTAGTCTGGGAGAGTTCATCATTACTCCACACAACCCTCCTCAGCTTTCAGAATCGATTTTTACTATTTTCGCTGATTTTTAATGATGAAAATTGGAAATATCATTAATTTCTAGAACCTTAGGATAAGAAAGTCTTTATTGATAATAATTACTGAAACCATCCAATTTTACTTAACTAATTAAATTAATCTTTCAGAGCCCGTAACTTTTCCAGATTTTATCGAAATTTTGTTCTGAAAATTTCTAGCCCAGGCTTTGCTGTGCTTCATATTCCAAAAATATCAATATTTGCCACGATCGGACAGTTCTACATTGCTTTTTCAATAATCATATCAGTTTGATTAAGCTTTATACAATCTTTAAGGTTTCAGAAACTGAAAACCTTACAATATATTTTTCATTTTGCTACCTTTAATCAAATACTCTCCTTATGATCTTTAATAATTCTCTTAAGATAATGCTCACTATTGTTACTTAAATTTTGCTACAATCAATGTTATTAGCCATATTCCGTTATAGTCGCTATGGTCTTTGTGGCAGCATCGCAATCTCCGCATGTTTCACCGGCATGCCTTTTCCATTGTTCAAGATTTTACTGAGGCAATTGTTACATTTTTGCCTTTGATATTGGGGTCATATCCCTAGAAATTTTGCAACTCTCCTATGTTTGCTTCTAGCGCTTTCACATCGTTGAACACTTCTGTGTTTTGCTCTAAAAACAGAATATTACTGCTAAAGTAATTAGGTAAATTAATTATCTGAGCTTGACATAATTATCACGGTTTTCTAACATGTAATTAACCTTTGATAAATAACTCAAAGCATTTTGAATCAATTTACTAACTTTCCCTATTTAATTTGTCAAAAAATAGAGTATTTCTGCTAAAATAATTAGGTAAATTAATTATCTGAGCTTGACATAATTATCACGGATTTCCTAACATATAATTAACCTCTAATAAATAACTCAAAGCATTTTGAATCGATTTGATTATTTTTCCCTTTAATTTTCTCAAAAAAAATAGTGTAATTTTGTCTAATTAATTATGAAAATTACTCAAAAAATTATAAGATAAAGTTTCCTAGCTTAATGATTGTCTAATGCAGCTCTGATAATTACCTCAACTTAATCTAAACTTAATTAATATATTTCCCATTAATTTATGGTTAATTTGAATAATTTCACTTCTAATATGATAGGATAATTAATTAGCTTAATATTCCCATCAATTTATGGTTAATTTGGATAATTTCAGTCCTAATATGATAGGATAATTAATTAGCTTTAATTACATCATCAACAGAGAATATTTAATTAAGAGAGGATTTACGAGTATACATAGGCCTAATCTTTAAGTTTTTAAGAAAATAGATTAATCTAGCCTTGCTAATGAAGAAAGATTAAGCTAATTATCGTTTAAGTTAATCAACTAGAGCTTAATCTCTAGTGATTTCTGCGTAGCGGTCTCTCTAGATGAGAGAGTGTGTGTCAAGGCTCCGAGTTTGTTCGAAATTGTGAAGCAAGGGTCATATTTATAGGTTTCTGGGCACTCACAGGCTAGAAAATGGCAGTAACTTGCATCCCAAGCAGCCCTACAGGTCAAAAAACGCCCCTAGCTACTAAATCTAGTATGGGAGAGTTCATCATTATCCCACACAGTCCCCAATCGGCTTCCAGAATCGATTTTTACTATTTTCACTGCTTTTTAATGATGAAAATTGGAAATATCAGTAATTTCTAGAACCTTAGGATAAGAAAGTCTTTATTGATAATAATTACTGAAACCATCCAATTTTACCTAACTAATTAAACTCCTAGTGTAATCTTTCAGAGCCCGAAAAAGATTTTATCGGAATTTTGTTCTGAAAATTTCTAGCCCCGGGTTTGCTGTGCTTAAGTTTCCAAAAATACCAATATTTGCCACGGTCAGACAGTTCTACATTGCTTTTCCAATAATCATATCAGTTTGATTAAGTTTTATACAATCTTTAAGGTTTCAGAAACTGAAAACCTTACAGTCACCCCAACTTAAGAATTTGAGATGCCCTCATCTCAACCGAAATTGGAAAAATCTTTGAGAAGAGAAATTCATCCTCCCAAATGGCATCTTCGAATGGATAACCTTTCCACTTTACCAAATGTTACTGATTACTCTAAGAGTTCTTTCTAGTTTCTGGTTGGAGTTACTTGCTAGCCAATTTTTCATCAAGAAACTCTTAGTGTTGAGCCCATCTTCAAAACCTTTACAACCCATTTGTATCATCTCAAAAACCAGGTTAAATCAATTCCATAAAAGATCCATATATCCACTTTGTCAACATGAACGCGCTCGGTTTAACTGACCATTCAGAGCAATCAGCGTTCGACAAGTATCATGTATTTCAGCTTTGCCAATCTGAACGTGCTCGACGTGTTCTTGCCATTCTGAGCAGTCTGCGTTCGGCACAAGCTTCCACCATTGCACCAAAGGTACCCCCTCTGTGCTCTAACCTGGTTGACCAACAATATGTAAAGGGTTTTAATAAGTATCATACCAAGAGTTCTTTTCGGCTTCCTATTAGTTTCGTACCTTAATACTTTCATATCTAGGTCATTTTCCAAGGAAGGCTACTGTGTGCACAAAGAATGTGAGTTGGTTTCTTGATAACTATCTCATTCTCAAAATTCAAATTCCTTTCATACCATCTTGAACCTCTGTCTCATTTGCTAGATCAACCCTTGATTTCTTGATTGAATACTAACTTAACTTTAGATTCCTTAAGTAATTTGGGAAAGAAAATAATGTATACCCTTATATAAGTAACTCAAAGTTTTACATTATCGACTTATAGTGGTTTACAAAACTACCTATTGTTGTTGAGCTCTAGGATTACTAATTGTAGCCAAACAAGTGGCTCTTTCATCTTCCTCGTTCATTAAGGTTGATTCTCCCAAGATGGACTACTCGTGGGATTATCTCTGCAGTGTTGCTTCCACCAAAGTTTGGCATCTCTGCTGTGAGATGGAACATACCTAACATTGTTTGGTTTTCCTAAGGAGTTCCTGCAGTTTTAAAATAGTCGTCCATAGCATCTAACCATGCTTCGACATCTCGCTCTAACTTGGGTCCCTCTCCTTTGAAAGTAGGGAGTTGAACTTGCTTTAGTAGTAATTTTTTTCTCTTGAGCGATAGTGTAAAGGCTATTTACACAAGTATTTCTTTGAGATTGAATTAGTGGAATTTAGTACCAAATGAAGTCTCTCTTACTTATACTTTTAACCTATCTCATACTCAAAACTTTTGCACACAGGATGAAGACAATCACCAAGCCATAAACAAAACTGATTATAGCATACCCATGAGAACCATAATATGTACAAGAGTTAATACCATCCATGAAGGTCCTACTATGTACATGGGTGACGACAATTTTATACTAGAATCTTGCGGACTTTGGGTGGATCAGATATAGGATCAAAATATACAGCATCTTTTGGTGCATTAAAACTAGGGCCTACACCTATGGGCCTAATTCTACATGGGTAGATTACTTTAGACACTTGATCAAACACCCACTGATTTTGTGATACTTGGATATAACCTAACAAGGGTTTCCTCTAGATTCTCCGTTCTAATGAAAAAGTATACTTCAATCACTTGAAGATCTTTGGCCCAGTTGAGTCTCTTCATATTTAGTTCTAAACTTTCTAACTCTCCCGCATTAATGAAGAAAATTCCACCAGATCCTGACCAGATGATCCTCCAAGTGGAAGGACAAAATCTCTTATCTAGCCACTTCATCACGCTTTTTCGCATTGAATAGTGTTGGGATAGGCAAGCTCTCATAAACCTTACGTTGAAATCCATGGATTTGCGGTAGGTATGGTGGAAATCTACCTGTAAAGATGGGGATAATTCTCTCTCTTTCTTTCTCTCTCTCTTTTCAATTAATTACCTCTTTAATTGAACTTGTCAAAGATCTCTTATTTCAATCTAACATCTTAAACTTTTCCCTAGGTCCAAAACTTTAATTGACACATGCTCTGATACCACTTGTGAGGTCCCCAACCCGCCTATACTAAGATCGGGATGGGATCCTTGACAGGTCTCTAGGTCTGATAAAAATCAGAGTCTCTAAACAAAAAAAATCCAAGGAATAGACCTTTACCATTGACAATGGCTTGGATCTATAGCCTTAAAAGAAGACCTAGTCCTGTCTCGCAGCGAAAACGAGACAACGTATTAAAAGTCCAAAAAACTATTTCGATCCTATAACTGCCACAATTGGGCTAAGGTATCCTCAACCAACGCTTTTTTTTCCCTAACAGATGTGAGGGCACAGCCGCTGGTGGACTCCTCTTCCAAGTGAAGAAGTTTTCTAAACGTTTTTAGTGCGTAGGGATGGATAGTTACCTGACTAATCAGGTCCACCCCTCCATGATTGATAACCTTAGTCAATCCCCACTTACCACCCCGCACTCATACATGATTCTTTTATTTTCTAATTACTATCACATTGTTTTAACATTTAAAATAATGGTTGCTTTTAACTTTCCGTCACAATAATTCCTTGAAGACAGCATTGAAAGCATTCTTTTAGAAAAAAAACATCTTTAAACTTAAGACAGGGTATTGTCAATCAAAACATTGTTCATAATAACCATGACCAGTACTCTTTTTGTTTCAAGACCACCTAAGGGTGAAAAACCGACACCCATTCCTTATTCATAATCCGGAGTGGATAAACCCCCACCCAAGGTTCCGGGTGTCCGTACACCAAACCAGTTGCCCATACAACCAGGCGGCTCCCCTAGGATAAAAAAAACGATATCCTAACTTATGTACAAACATTAAGACATAACACGGAGTAGAAACTCAACGTTCATGGGGGTAACCGACTTATCCGTGGCTAGAAAGCCAATCATTATCATCAATTTATACTAAGGAGTTGGAGGTGTCTTGAGACAAGCTGTCTTAAGGATGATCAATCATACCTTTTCTAATTCAACCAGTTTTAACCTAAACAATTCTTTCCTACATTATAAACAAATGCACGTTGGAAGTTACCTTCTATTTTCAGTTAGTTTATTCTTCATAACCTTACGTATGCAATGCTAACTTAAAAATGAACTTTAAAAGATTTTAAGTGAACAAAATAGAAATCCACCTGGGACTGCTCGTCCATGTGCTGTTGGGTGGGAGCCCGTAGACTTTCTTGTGTCGGCCTATGGCTAGGCCCAGCCTCATGGTCATTAGTGACTTTATTTCTTTTGTTGCTAACATCCTCTTCCTCGGTAAGAGGATTGTCCCTGGTTCTCTTTGGAGCCATGTCGGTCGCCTTATAAAAAGACTTAATCCATTAGAAGTTTAATTGAATAATTTTCTTTTTTTCTTTTTTACCAAAAAATAAGGATTTTTGGAGTAAATATGTATCTTTAATAGTCAATTTGATGAGATATTCCTCCTGTAACTATAAGTAATTTTCCATCATTACCATTTAATTTGGGAAGCCCTTTAACTAGGTTTATCCTTAGTCTAAATTCCATTTTATCCTCAGTAAATTATAATTTTTATTGGCTAATAGATTACTCACCCTAAATTGTAATCGAAGATGTTCTATCTATAGTAATTTTCATAAATTTGATTTATAACCTTTCCCTCCTATACTTATGGTCTAATTTAAGCATAATTTTACTAATAGTAATTTGTTATATCAACCATTTATGCTAAGGTAATTTTCTCACCTTTGAATAGTTATTTTGGATCTCAGATATTTATTTGGTAAGTAAATAAATTTATTTACTAATTTTCTTGCTTTATTCTATTAGCAAAATTGGTTACTTTTATTGAAGATAAATACCTAAATTATTTATCTGAGGTTGGAGTATTTACCACGGGTTTCTCAAGGTGTGTTCTACCTCTGGTATTTATATCAAAGGTTTTTGGATTAAGTTACTATATTCTCTCTTTTATTTTTTTTTAAAAATAATATAAGTTTACTAGGATAAGTAGGTAAATTAATTATCTGAGGGTAATATAATTATCACAGTTCTCCTAAGATGTAACTAACCTATGATAAATAACTCAAAGAAATTGGAATCAATTTTTCCTCTTTTGATTTGTCCTAAAAACAGAGTATTTTTACTAAAGTAATAAGGTAAACTAATTATCTGAGGGTAACATAATTATCACAGTTTCTCTAAGATGTAACTAACCTCTGATAAATAATTCAAAGTAATTGAAATCAATTTACTAATTTCCCCGTTTTAATTTGTCCTAAAAGCAGAGTATTTTTGCTAAAGTAATTAGGTAAATTAATTATATGAGCTTGAAATAATTATCACGGGTTCTCTAACATGTAATTAACCTCTGATAAATAACTCAAATCAATTGAAATCAATTTACTAATTTCCTTATTTTAATTTTTTCTAAAAATAGAGTATTTCTGCTAAAGTAATTAGGTAAGTTATCTATCTGAGCTTAAAATAATTATCATGGGTTCCTTAGCATGTGATTAACCTCTGATAAATAACTCAAAGAAATTGAAATCAATTTACTAATTTCTCCTATTTAATTTGTTTTACAAACAGAGTATTTTTGCTAAAGTAATTAGGTAAATTAATTATCTGAGCTTAAAATAATTATCATGGGTTTTATTAACATGTAATTATCCTATAATAAATAACTCAAAACCATTGGAATAATTTTCTCCTTTTAATTTGTCCTAAAAACAAAGTATTACTGCTAAAGTAATTATGTAAATTAATTATCTGAGCTTGACATAATTATCACGGGTTCCCTAACATGTAATTAACCTTTGATAAATAACTCAAAGAATTTTGAATCAATTTACTAACTTCCCCTATTTAATTTGTCCTAAAAATAGAGTATTTCTGCTAAAGTAATTAGGTAAATTAATTATCTGAGCTTGACATAAATATCATTGGCTCCATAACATATAATAAACCTGTGATAAATAACTCAAAGCATTTTGAATCGATTTGATTATTTTTCCCTTTAATTTTCTCTTTAAAAAATAGTGTAATTTTGTTTAATTAATTATGAAAATTACTCAAAAAATTATAAGATAATTTTCTTAGCTTAATGATTGTCTAATGCATCTCTGATAATTATCTCAACTTAATCTAAACTTAATTAATATATTTCCCATTAATTTATGGTTAATTTGGATAATTTCAACCCTAATATGATAGGATAATTAATTAGCTTAATATTCCCAAGCTTTAATTACACAATCAACAGAGAATATTTAATTAAGAGAGGATTTATGAGTATACATACGCTTAATCTTTAATTTATTAAAAAATAAGATTAATCTAGTGTGGTGTGTGGTCGTGCAGATAGAGTCCGACCACCTAGTGTGGTCGGACATGTATGGTTGTAACTACCTCTCATGATAATATAAGGAGGTGCACTCTCATGGAAGGGGCACACTTAGTTTGGTCTAATCCCGTGCACACCACATTGGTGGAGGCGGCGGGCATCGTTTAGGTAGTTAGAGACCTTTTTCTTGATTTTCTTGGGCTTCTTTCTTCTGTCACAAGATGGCCTATGCTTGGGATACAGGCTAGAGAGAGAGAGAGAGAGAGAGAGAGAGAGAGAGAGAGAGAGAGGTGAACATAGATCGAAGTGAGGGAGGTGAATAGATCACATGCAAAGAGGGCAAATGGCCATGGCAAGTAGGCTCATGGGTTAGTTGGCATCTCACATTCTTCTGGGAGCTCTGTGACCTTTCCTTTTGTCACATTCTGTAACTCACCCTGATCAAATCGTCATTATTAAAAATTGCTTTCGGTCCTTGCGTTTCATCCTCACTAGAGTTGTTAGTGTTCTTGTTCTCGCAATGCCCCCCTTCACATGCTCACTTAACTGGGTAGCTGCACCTCTCTCTGAGTTTATGCCCTTTTACTCCTTTAAAATGCGAGTTCTGATTTTCTCTGAACGCAAGGCGATGGATTTGTTCAGCATTAAAGACGAGCCGCTCATCAATATCAACGGCTTTGACTCACTTGCTGAGAAGGAGAGTTCACCAGCGACGGAAAATTCTCAGGAAACAACAAAATGGACAGCAGTTGAAAGAGCTTGCCTTGCAAGTACAATCTCAAAACCCATCACCTCAGTCGCTTATGTCATAACCTCCATTGCATGCACTTCAATCGTTCTCTCAGTGCACCTCGGCCATGCAGTCACAAAGTAGCCTTGCTTAGCATGTCCTAGCCAGGCGAGCATCCCTCATCTCGTGGCGGTGGTCCTCACATGCCTTGCCCTCCCTACTCCGGTGGCCTTATCTTCAGTTAATTGGTTTTTATTGCAAAGTTCTAGTTTTCTTCTTCAATTTCGCACTCTTTCTAGCCGAGTTTTTTCCCATTCAATTAAGCATCAAGTCAAGCCCACCAAACCCCTTATAGAGATGGATGTATGTCGCAAAAATATCGCCCCCAGGCCTCAATCCTTCCTCGCCTTGTCCATTTCATTGGGATAGCGACCTAATGCTTGCACAAGCGAGATGTTCGAGTTCCATGCCTTGATGATGATCGGCATGATGACAAGTCTAGTCCCCAAGTTCAGTCCCTAGCCCTTAAGCCGTTGTATGATCACTCCCCCCGGATGAGGCGTTGGAGTTGATCCCTTCCTGTCGAGTCCATTCTCAGCCCAAATTGTAAAAAAGACGTCCATCTTTTTTCTCCCTAAGGGGGGAGGTGTGGTGTGTGGTCGTGTAGGTAGAGTCCGGCCACCTAGTGTGGTCGGACATGTATGGTTGTAACTACCTCTCATGATAATATAAGGAGGTGCACTCTCATGGAAGGGGCACACTCAGTTTGGTCTAATCCCGTGCACACCACACTAGCCTTGTTAATTAAGAAGGATTAGGCTAATTATCGTTTAAGTTAATCAACTAGAGCTTAATCTCTAGTGATTTCTATGTAGCGGTCTCTCCAGATGAGAGAGTGTGTGTCAAGGCTCCGAGTCTGTTCGAAATTGTGAAGCAAGGGTCATATTTATAGGTTTCTGGGCACTCACAGGCTGGAATATGGCAGTAACTTGCATCCCAAGCAGCCCTGCAGGTCAAAAAACGCCCCCCTGCTGCTAAATCTAGTCTTGGAGAGTTCATCATTATCCCATACAGCCCCCCTCAGCTTCCAGAATCGATTTTTACTATTTTCGTTGATTTTTAATGATGAAAATTGGAAATATCAGTAATTTCTAGAACCTTAGGATAAGAAAGTCTTTATTGATAATAATTACTAAACATCCAATTTTACTTAACTAATTAAATTCCTAGTGTAATCTTTCAAAACCCGTAACTTTTCCAAATTTTATCGGAATTTTGTTCTGAAAATTTCTAGCCCGGGCTTTGCTGTGCTTAAGATTCCAAAAATACCAATATTTGCCATGGTCGGACAGTTCTACATTGCTTTTTCAATAAGCATATCAGTTTGATTAAGCTTTATACAATCTTTAAGGTTTCAGAAATTGGAAACCTTACAATATATTGTTCATTTTGCTACCTTTAATCAAATACTCTCCTTATGATCTTTAAGAATTCTCTTAAGGAAATGCTCACTATTGTTACTTAAATTTCGCTACAATCAATGTTATTAGCCATATTCCGTTATAGTCGCTATGGTCTTTGTGGCACCATCGCAATCTCCACATGTTTCATCGGCATGCCTTTTCCATTGTTCAAGATTTTACTGAGGCAATTGTTACATTTTTGCCTTTGATATTGGGGTCATATCCCTAGAAATTTTGCAACTCTCCTATGTTTGCTTCTAGTGCTTTCACATCGTTGAACACTTCTGTGTTTTGCTCTTTGTATCTGATGTTTTTGGTGGGTTTTCCTCGCTTTGAGGTTTCCCACTGGTAAAATAATCAAAACAGATTGACAAAAAAAATGTGTGTGTGTGTGTGTGTGTGTGTGTGTGTGTATGTCTTTAGGATGTACATATGTTAGTTCTCACATGACAATCATCTGTCATCCTATATATGTGGCATAAAAGCAAGAGCCTCTGCTCTTATTTGCTTATCCCCTAGATTGGCCCAATCCTCCATGACTTTGACTTTGATGATAGCCCAAAGAATAGAGACTTTACATACTCTCACATGATCAAAAGTAGCAAAGTTTAAAGCATTCCAAATGAAGTATGGAAACTTCTTGTCTAATAGATGTAATAGAAAAACACGTGGCACATGAAAGGTACCAAAAGTGACATTAAATGTTGATAAGCTAACATGCACACTATGTTGTACATGATATATAATCTAGAGCCACCATTTCTTCACATCCTTACAATACAAAAGCTATGTCTTAAGGTCTCCTGTGCATTACACTTGGTACACTTCCCGTTTGAGATTTTTTTTCTTAGAAAATAACTCATCAATAAGTAGAGCACAGGTAAGCATTCTCCATAGAAAAAAGTTGTGTTTATAAGAAGAAGGTAGAGCCCAAATGCTAGAGAATCTCCTAATCCACCACTCCCTAGATCTCTATAGATTCCACTTCTTGGCACATCTAGAGATAATATCCACATCCACAAGCAACAAGTCATCGAATTTAGTTGTAGAAGAAGTCCACATTTCCTTGTAGAAGTGGGGAGCTACAAGTCCCAAATCTATCATAAAACCTCAAAATAGCTTATATAAGCCTAACCATGCTAGGCTCTATGTGCGGTTGTGCCCACAGATTGCCTTTTGTGGTTTGCTTTCAGCTTGGCAAAGAAACCTTTTGAGGCATCATTAGTGTCTTCTAGTTCTCTAGCTTTACATATGAATCTAGCTTTAGCCACTTTTACCTTAGCTTACTTAAGCATATTTTCTCTTACATCTTGAATTTCCTTACATTCCTTTGCACTTACTGTCCTATTCTGAAATTTCCCCAAGCGTTCTCTAACTCTATCCACAATTTTATGCATGATTGCCCTTTGTGAAGCTGCATGCTCCTTACCACCAATCTTGCATTCTCGAACAGAATTTTCATCCAAGAGGCTAGATGGTCTAGAATAAGAGATTTAACAAAGTTGATAAGCATCCTAACATAATCTTGAAAACATTTATTATGCAACAACACGTCATTCACTGTTAAAGGTCTAGAAAAACCAACAAAATTGAAGGAGTAGTCCAACGAAAACAAGACATCCAATGGACGAGGGCACTGTTGAAGAGAGAGAATCATTCACGACCTGAGACCCTTGTAGGTGTTGGGAGGAAAAATCGTGGAGCCAATAGCCCTAACCATAGGCGTAGGAGGAATGCAGTTATCAGAAATTGGTAGCAATAGTTGTAACGTAATAACAGAGCTGCACTGATGGAAAAGAGAAAAAATTAAGCAGCCAATTCAACCCTACAATTCCATAAAGGACTGTTGCGCCTCCAAAACAGCAAGCAACAATAGTCATTGTAGCAATAGGCTTTATGCTTTGATGAGGTGAAACACAGCTTGAGCCACAAGGCGCTTCTGTAGTTGAAGCTTCTTCTCCAAACCTTCTTATGGATAAACAAATCTCATTATCATTCGAGCGAACCCTAAATCGTGCGCAAGACTAAGGAGCTTGGTGACGAGAAGAGCTGCAGAACGCGAGAAGTCACCACAGCTAGTGGAGCTGGCGAGCACCACGAAAAGGGGTCGATTATACTTCACACGCTCAAATTCTACCCCGTTCACCCAAAAATTAGTTAATTGCTAGCTTGCTTTTCATTGGCCTAAAACCCCTATGGTCATGCTAGTAAAATTCCTCCCTATAGACCCTGCTGTAAGGCAGTGCCAATAAATGCACCATGTTTCATGCAAACGGAGGAGGTGTTTCGTTTGAAAATTTGGCTTCTCACGTGGCAAAGCTTTTGAAACGGCAGTACGTTTTATCCAAAGCGTTTGGCGTTTGCAACTAGGACGAAGGTACTCTCTCTCTCTCTCACTCACACAGGGTCTCCGTTTCAGTGGTGGATGAATATCCTGTAAGCAACTTCCGTTTCGTGTCCACAGCTCCGCTCCCACCAAACTACCAGTTTCTTGGCCATAGCCTTTCTTGGCTTGTATCCACAGCCTACTATGAATAGAACGAGGGAGTCTGAGAATGGCAGTGAGTTCAATCTTCCTTCTTGATCTGCCCACGCCCTTCTTGCACAGCCCAGATTTTGGCACCAGCCTCAGTCATGAGCCGTCCAACTTCTCCATCCCAAGCCCCTCGTTCTCCTGCCTACGAGGATGTATCTATGCAACCTGAGTTCGCTACACAGCCTGTGCAAATGGAGCACACTAATCAGACCTGCTCAACTTCCTGTAACCAATATGCTGTTACATATCAACGACACTAATCAGACCTGCTCAACTTCCTCTTGTCCAACGCATCACATGCCCATAGGCCAAATCCCAAGATTCGCCCCTAACCGGTTTTTGGATTACCAACCGAGGATGTGCTGTTGTGACTAGATCATTTCGAGAATATCTCGAGCTATCACAACTGGTCTGAGGAGCGCAAAGCCATGGAGGTCCGTACGTTGCTAGAGGATGTTGCCGCAACCTGGTTCATTTAACAACCAGACGGGAACAAAGGTGATTGGCAATTTCTAAAGGCGTTGCTGATTTATAATTTTGCCCATCAAAACATTACGCAGACAGCACTACAACAGCTCAATGCTTTGAAGCAACAACAATTCGAGCCAATTGCACAATTTGCCATCAAGATGAACCAGCTCCTGTTATGTGCAGATCCCACAATGGCTGAGGATGTGAAATTGTTCTTTCTTTGGCCTCGTCTCCGCCACGACATCTCCAGACGTGTCTGAGATCAGGGTCCAACCTCTTTTCATGTTGCATCCAAACTGCACAGCGTATCGAGGCCTCTACCAACCCTGATGCTCCTACAGTCATTGTCCCTCAACCAACGACACATCAACACCTGATGGAGTCCAATCCCATGCCCATGGACATCGACATTCAAAATGCCGAGGTGAATTCTAGGCGAGCTTTGCCCGAGTGGATGCACAAGGTCGACCAAAGTGCTTCTGTTGCAACAATTATGGTCATGTTCAGTGGCATTGCGGACAGCTACGTGCGCAACAACAACATCACCAGAATGCCCAAGTGCAACTTGCTGATGCTTCTACTCTAGCCGAGCTTCCAGAAAACATTTAAGCGGGACGCTGGGGGAAGAGCATCGCCTGCAACTTCAAGCCGCAACATCTTCCAGCCGAATGGTGTGTTCCACATTAGCCCATATAGGTAACACATCTCATGAAGTCCTTTTGGAGTAGTATCTCATCGATTAGTGAAGAGTTAATTCACGAATTAGGGTTGCACACATCCATAACACCTCCAATCAAGGTCTTGTTTGGAGATAACCAGAAGGTCTACCACTCACATACACAAGCTCATTGTACTTTCTTTTTCGCTCATAAAGTTTTCGATCATTCCTTTTATGTTTTGCCCAAGCAATTGTTTCCCATGACGTTAGGTTGTGATTGGTTTGTTAAAACCAGGGCTCAATTACATTTTGATTTACAACAGTTGATATTACCTGCCTCGTTACCTATCGCGATGTTTATGTGTTCACATAGAAACCCCACGGTCATACACACACAATGCACACTGGAAGATTCTCACACTCGCTTGCGAGATGTCTGAACCATCCTACACAAATTCTCCAAATTGTTTCAGCCGACTACTCAAACCTCACAGATCAATTTTCCCACACAACATGTAATAAACACTGGGGATGCTCCTCCAGTCCGCATGGCCTCGTGGCGAAGGTCTCCTTTGGAGAAAGAAAGAATTGATCAAGCCGTCCAAGATATGCTCAGGAGAGGAGTTATCATTCCTTCTAGTAGTGATTGGGTGTCTGAACCCCATCTTGTATGCAAAGATGATGGCACACATCGACTTTGTATTGATTTTTGACCACTGAATAAAGTGACTGTCCATGACCTTTACCCAATTCCTAGAATAGATGATCCTCTCCTGAGCATATCTCGGACGGCTTGATCAATTAGGGAAGTCAAGGTACTTTACCTCTTTAGACTTGGTTTCTGGGTATTGGCAAATTCCATTACATCCACCAGACATCCACAAGACAACTTTTCAAACTCATAGGGGATTGTTTCAATTCACTCACATGCCATTTGGATTGTCGGATGCTGGAAGCACTTTTCAAAGTACGGAAAATACAATTTTTCAAGATCTGATTGCTCAAGGTGTATTGCTGGTCTATTTGGATGATATCTTCCACACATAGACATGGTAGCTACTAGCAACACCTGCAGGTTTTGGAGAAAGTACTCAAGAGGGTCCAGGACTATAATCTACAGCTGCAATTTAAGAAGTGTCGATGGGGTAGTACAAAGCTCAAGTTTCTGGGATTTTTAATCTTTGCATTTGGTATCCAGATGGATTCATCCAAGATTACAGCTATCCAGAACTACCGTCCTCCCTCCGTAGTCAAAACCCTCCAAAGTTCCCTTGGGATGGCCAATTTTTTTCTCCGTTTTGTCCCTAATCTTGCTGCTATAAATTACCCTCTACGACAACTCCTCAAGAAGGGTAACAGATACACATGGACCTCAGTGTGTAACCAGAGTTTCATCAAGCTCAAGCAAGTCATTCAAGATGCTGCCCTGTAAGCCCATCCCGATTTCTCCAAACCTTTCAAGCTACAAACTGATGCATCAAATCAGGGTCTGGGGCTGTTTTATTGCAGCAAGACGACCTTCAACGGTGGCAACCAATCTCATTCATTAGCCGCTCCCTCACAAGATCTGAAGAAAATTATTTGATAACTGAAAAAGAGCTGTTAGCAATCGTATGGGCTTTCCACAAATTTCATCCCTACTACACGGCACGACAGTACAGGTGGAGACCGACCATCAACCATTGGTCTCCCTCATCCACAAACACCATCCACCAGGCAGTTACTACGCTGGGCACTTGCTCTGCAGGAGTACAGGTTTACATTGGTCTATTGCAAAGGGTCACTCAACCTCATTGCTGACGGACTCTCGCGATCTGAACATCAAGCCACACAGTTCACTCCTCCTCCATGTCCCTCCCCGTCAACATACCACAGATGGCTGCATTACAGCAGAATGATCCGCTCATCAAACAAATCATTTTGCAGATACAGTCTCCCCAGCCACAAGCACATCAACACAGATTTGTAGTGATAAATAATGTCCTGCATTATATTGCTCCAAATCAGGAACCTTACATATACGTGCTGCAGGTGCTACAGCAACCTTACTTGGAATTTTATCACCACCACCCTCTTTCAGGACATCTTGGCTTCCATAAGGTACTACAATAACTCAGGCTGCATTATTACTGGCCCAAGATGAGGCAATCTATATCTCAACATCTTCAACAATGCAGGGTATGCTAGAGCATCAAGTCTCCACCTCACAATGTCGGCCTTCTGTTTCCTATTTTGGTAAATGAACCATTTGAGCTGGTAGGATGGGATCTAATGGGACCCTTCCCCATGACCATCACAGGAAACCGCCATATATTGCTAACTAACATGCTAGTTAGCATACCCAGTATGCTAGTTAGCATACTAATTAGCACACCATTTATGCTAGCTAGAATACCGAGTATTCTAGCTAACATACCTTGTTTACCTCAAAGCATACTTAGTTGTGACACCAAATATGCTAGTTAGTATGTTCAATATGCTAACTAGCATACCCAATATGCTATGTAGCATACTACTACTATGCTCTAAATGCTTATGATAATTGTATGCTAGCTAATACAACATCGACAACCCCTCCTATGCAGGGCGCTCCACCATAATCTCCATGTAGCTCAACAAAGATAGAAGCGCAATAATGATGAAAACCGTCATCAAGTGGAATATGTAGATCAAGATTTAGTCATGTTGTACTTTCCCTTGCGGCGCAAGGCCTCAGTGAGTGTCTCCTTCATTGATGGGTGGCCCCATATAGAGTTCTCGAGTGTATCCGCACAAACACCGATCGTTTGCAGAGATTGTCCAATTAGTCTATCACTACTGCACATGTAACCAGGATGAAGCCATGTACACTACCTCACACAGAACTAGGTAAAGCCCAAGAATGAATTGCCATCTTTTGTTTTTAGGGGGGAGGTGTGGTGTAGCCCGCTCCGCTCCCACCAAACTACCAGTTTCTTGGCCATAGCCTTTCTTGGCTTGTATCCATAGCCTACTATGAATATAACGAGGGAGTCTGTTAATGGCAGTGAGTCCATGACTCATTCTGATTCTGTGTATTTCACAACATCAAGGATAGCAAATCCATTGAAGGATGCACTATTTGGTACACAAGTCAAGCATAGACAGCAAGGGTATGATGAGGAGTCAAAGCAGGGAGTTTTTCTTTTCTATTTTACGGGGGGAGTATTCATCGGCGACTTTATGTTTCTATGTCTTGTAACATGCATATGTGAACATTTGTGTTGCATTGTGATGTGCCAACCATTGAATATTTCTTATTGGATGAGATATTTCTGGGAAACCAACAACTCAAGATATCAAGAGCTCCGATCTGGAATGGGACTCCTTATTGGATAAGATACTTCTGAGAAGCCAATGACCTAGGATATCAAGAGCTCTAATCTGGATTGAGAAAATTGATTGTCCCTTGGAATGACCCTCGGAGATTTTTGAGCTAACTTGAGTTGTTTTGTAGATATTGGTAATCGCGGACGATTACTTTCTTTCAAGAAGGGGGGTTGTCACAAACCGGTGACGTGTCAAGCCACTGAAGAACGGAGCCAACCTACACATCTCGGTCGAGGGGCTTAAACCCTAAGAAGCAGTAGAAGAAGCATCCACCAACCGTTCCAGCCGGTCCGTTCCGGTTTGACCTTGCCTGCTGGAACGTGCCCGTTCCACGTCAGCCCCAAGTCTCGGAACGCCGTTGCAGCGTTCCAGTCTTCCAGATCCTTGCACTTGCGTTTCCCAGTAACTCTGGGAAAATCACACAAAAAGGTCAATTTTCTGACATGCATTAGTGATTTGTTGATTTTTGCTGGCTCTAGATCGACATGTAGTGTTGCGGTTCAAATGATGCATGCTTCCCTTGCAGTTCCTTGCCAGCAGAAGAAATTGTTCATAAAATTCAGTTTTGAATTAAGCCCACTTTCTGGCTTGTGTACCTTCCAGAATCTTGGCTACCACCAATTGCTTGCTATTTCCTTGAGATGCATCCCAACATGACGCAACTTGGATTTTTTGGTGAAGTTCTCATTAGCAAAAACGGCTTCAAATTGCCTGATGAAAGACAGTGCCTTAGAGACGTCTCTCCGTCTTGTGAGTTTTGGCATTGGTCCTACTCTTCAACAAGGGCCACCACCTGCATCCAACATGGTTTCCCCCTATGGGCATTCAAACCACATGCCACCTTTGCTGACAGCCCCTCCTATGCAAGGTATGCAGAGTACTTTTCCCTCTCAGAGCTTTTATCATGCCCTCGTCCCCTCAAAGCTTCCACGCCTCCACCTCCAACTCCATGCACCAGGAGCAAGGACCACCTCGCCCTTCGACTCGCCCATTGAATCGGCCCATTTTGTGCTACAAATGCGGAGAATATGGACATTACCAGAGCAAATGCCCCCTGCCAGAAGGGTCCCTTCCCTGTCGTCATTGCCTTGAAGCGAAGGACTGCTACAGTAAGGATTGTCCCAAACTTCGTGCATCCACGGCTTCGAGCCCAAGTCAGCCAAAATGAGTTTAAACTTTACCTTTCCCAAGGTTAATCTGATAGCAGTTAGCACCGTCCCTCAACCATCACCTTCTACTCATGTCTTGGCCCCTAATGACAAGTTCAAGCAGGTACAAGAGCCCACTGGTGTTCTCACTCGGGCCCAGAGGGCATCCTTGGGTCTTAACCTTCCAACCAATTCCCCTCTTCCGCCTACGATCCCACCCATGGATACACCGCTTCCAGCTATCGACAAGCCCTCCCCTCGTGCCAAGCAAGGATCCTCATCTCTGCTCTCAGATATATTGCTTTCTTAGAAGCAATAGCCGACCTACAGCAGATTAAGGTGCCTGAGAAACCACTTGTAGAAAAAGAAAAGCTTACAATAGAGACAATCTTGAAGAACCATGATATACTGCGCGGGCACCTCCGAGTGCGGGCAACCTGTAGCAGGGCTTGTGGTGGGCAACCTGTAGCAAGGCTACAGTGTCACTGACACAGGACAAGCAATTAGTTGCAGTTGGGTTGGGTTTACACTGGATGGACTCTCGCCCGGGTAATGATACGTGGCAAGTGATACGGATGGTGGTCTAGTGGACATCGTGGCCAGGTCACCACCACCACAGTTTGGAGATAGACTTAGCTGGACTGGACATTTATGAGCCGTTGGTGGCTTTTTATGGGGTACATATCCGTAGCTGTTTGGGGTTATCGACATCATCTACTTTGTGTGGTCAGTAGTCTAGAGTCTATCATCTTGAGTTATACACAATATGTCTGTACCATACCTGCATAGGGAGCCTCGACACCCCATTGTACCTATGAGTTCTTGCCTGGAGGTGAGTGTGCTGCCATTGCCAGAGTCTGTATTGGTTTCTTTGAGCTAGTCAAGTCCCATATGTTTAGGTTCTACTGTTGAGTCGCTGTGTTTGTTTGATCTGTTATCCATTGTTTCTTTGTTTTCATCTTGTTGGAGTGAGATGTCACGCACATTGCATTGGTAGAGAGCACGACACATTATCTCCGCTACATTCGGGTAGGGCAATTTATGGAGGTTGCTATATAAGCAACCCCTTGCCTCCATTGTATACACATTCAGTTATTCATTGCCAAGGTTGATTAGCTCAGGAGACTCTCCCTCTTTCGTGCTCACTCCCCTTAGTCTCGACGCTTCCGCATTGTTAACTTTGACATGGTATCAGAGCTGCTTGGTGTAGCTTGTGCTTGAAGACTCTTGGCGTGGAGGAGCTGTCTAATGAAGAGGAGAACAAACCCTTGTCACCGGTGTGTTACCTCTGCTCATAGCGTTTAAAAACGCAAGGCAGTAATCTCTCCCGACACCGCTGTCACCCTGTGTTTTGAAACGCAAACCAAGCATTCTCTTGCGGCAGCGTTTCAGAACGCTGCCCCTCAGCCTGCCTCTCTCCCTTGCCGGTAGTCCACAAGCTCTCCTATGCCTGCTTGCTTCTAAAACATTGCCCGACAGCGTGGCATGGCGGTCTTCCCAGCAGCACGGAGCGTTTTAAAACGTAGATCTCTAGAATATAGGCTTTGATGACGGCCCCCCTTTCTTTGGCAACTGCAAGTGCCCACGACCCAGCGTTTTAAAACGCTGTGGGCCAGCACTTGCGGCTTGTCACAAAATGGTGACGTGGCCAGACAAGCGCATTGCTGACGTGGCAGCAGTACTCGTAAAACGCGCCGACAGCTTGACATGGCAAGCTGTACGGACTGCCGTACGGAATTTTCGTAAATCACGGTGCAAAAAGCGGGCAGCGAACGGAATTCCTAATTTTACGCTGGCTGAATTTTTGGACAACTTTTGGGGCTTGTGCTTTATTTTAAGAAGCTTTTAGATTATTGCTTCTGGGGCTCTGCTTTTGAACATCCCTTGTACCAATAAATAAGCGGGCAGGGCCTCACTTCTCAGGGCATCTGGACGTAGAGTCTGAGAGTGAGCACCCTCCCACTGTCTTGTACTTTGAACACAGATTAATACAAAAAGAAATACGAAAGAGGCGCTAGTCTTTGGGGCCAATATCTCTAGGCACGGAACTACGCCGGGCCGTGTCGACTCAAGTGTGAATTGTGGACTGTTTTGAAGTGAATCCCTGCTGTGTCGCGGTAGAATCTAAACTTGGAGCGTCCAAGTTTGTTATAGTGGTATCAGAGCACAGAAAGATTCTTCTTCTACGGAGGATCCGATCCTTTTTGCATGCGCATAGCTTTTGGGAAAGAATCTTCGCGTCCCGACCCCGGACTTATTAGCCACTTTCACCCTTCATACATTGCGCATCAGATTACACATGGGTTCTTGTGGAGAATCTGACAGAGATGACACCTCTCAGTGGGAAGGCAAAGAAAAGTTGAAGATTCGTTGCCGGAAGTGAAGAAAAGAATGAAGATTTGGGCAAATTTTTTTCCGGACAAGTTTGCCAGAACGGAGTACAATGTCAACTACAGATTGGCATATGAACAGATTGATTAAGTACTACAGGGACCCAAGATTGGCGAAACACCTGAAGAATTACCTGATTGATAAGATTTACTCTAGATGGCGTGTGGCCATTGCTTCTCCTCTTAGGTAGGGAGGAAAGCCGAAAAGACAGACAAGTGCAGAAAAGTAACCTGTACTCGCAGAAAGACATGGACAAGCACTCTTGAAAAGAAGCACTTCTATAGAGCCAACCAATATGACTTTCTCGAAGGTAAAAGCAAGAAAGTTAGAGAATTTAAAGAAGGTGGACAGTCAATTAAGTTTGACACTTTTTTGGTTTCCGAGATGCTTTGAGGGCTTTGGCCTTCATACAGCAGTTTGACATAGCTTTCTCTGGAAGGCATTACTTAGAGCACTCCAAGATTCGGAGAGCTACCTCTTTCTTCAAGGGAAATGCTCGAACATCTAGTGAGAAAGGAAGCGCCAGTTAAATGGTTGAAATTCAGAAGGCTCTTTAGTTCTTCTTGGCTGCTCGAGAGTAAGAACGAGATATACGAACCACTTGGAATCATTTTTGGATGACCAAGGGAGATTCTTTGGACGCTTATTGCGAGAGATTTTGGAACTCTTTTCTACCAACCTCTTCATTTACGAAGGTCTTGTTTAAGAAGCAGATTGAGCGGTTTTGCTGCGGACTTCTTACATAGATCCGAGACTACTACTTGGAACAGAAGTCGAATTCTATTCAAGAACTGATGGGTCATGCGAAACGAGGTTTTGCCATACACTCGGGTAATCTGGCTTACCCCACTGATGAGATTTTGACTCAGAGAACTCAACAAACCTCTCAGAATGAAAGTAGAAAGAGAAAGAGTTCCTAGGACAAAGAAAAGAAAGATACTGTCACAAAGTGATGACGTGGCGGACAGCAGAAACCCTAATTTCTGCCAAAAACCCTAAAATTCCTGCAAACCCTAATTTTTGCCAAAAACCCTAAATTCCGGAAATCGCGGAGGCGGATTATTAAAAAAAAAAAAAAATATATATATATATTTTTTTTGGAAAATGATGAGCGACGCGAATTTTGCTTTTGCTTTTTTTTTATAAAAAAAAAAGAGAAAAGACTCTCTAAGAGAGAGAGAGAACTGATGCTTTTGATTTTAAAAGCTTTTGGGGCTCTGCTTTGGGCATCCCTTGTAACCTTTAAATTAGTGGTGAGGGCCTCACTTCTCAGAGCATCTGGACGCAGAGTCTGAGAGTGAAACCCTAACCGCTCTCTTGTACTTTGATGATTGATTAATACAAAAAGAAATACCGAAAGGGGCGCCAGTCTTTGGGGCCAATATCTCTAGGCACGGAACTCCGCCGGGCCAGTGCAAATCTATTGTGATCTGTGAATTGTTTTGAAGTGGTTATTTGGTGCTGTCGCGGTTGATTCTTGACTTGGAGTGTCCAAGTTTGTTACAGTGGTATCAGAGCACGGCCGATTTCTCTTCTACGGGAAATCCGATCCCCGAATTTTTTTTCCGCGGCACCTATGGCTTCAGGCAATGATCAGTCGACTCCCTCTGCATCTGGAGATGCGGGCTGGGATCACAACGAAGATTCTGGCAGAGAGTATGGCCCGCCTTGGCCTACTTAGGCGGAGCGGCGAGAGATAGAGCGTCGCCAGTTGATCAGCGAGGCAACAATGATGATGCTCAATTTTGCCAAGGACCCGAAGATGGCAAAATATATGAACCAGACCTCTTTGGAAGAGGTACAGATGGAGTGGCAGAGAACCACAACACCACTTCCGAAACCCGCTCTCAAGAAACCTTCTGCCTCCAAGAAATATACGGAGAAGGAACTGGAGAACGTGGTTGATGCACGGATTGCTCAGCTTTTCGACGTGCAAAAGAAAGGCAAAAAGCACGGCAAAAAGCAGAACAAAGGTACTGACTTCCCGGGATATTTGGGTCGTCAGTCGACATTCGACAAAGCAAAGAAACGGAAGAAGCGTGTTCGATTTGAAGGAGTACCCAGTTCTTCTTCTTCTTCTTCTGACAGTTCTTCTAGCTCCTCGGATTAGAGCGAAGAAGACAGAAAAAAAGCAAAAAGCGAAGCAAGACACAAAGCTTCGGAACGGGCAAGAAAAAGGCAAAGAAGGCTACATCTCGCCCAGAGACTGACAGTTCTACTGAGGACTCGTCTACAGACAGCTCAGATTCCGATGACGGAAAGTTTTATGCGAACAAGAAGAATTTTTACAAAGCCAACCAGTATGACTTTCTCGAAGATAACAGCAAGAAAGTCCGAGAGTTTAAGGAAGGTGGCCACTCGATCAAGTTTGATACTTTTCAGGATACTCAGATGCTTCGAAGGCTTTGTCTCTTATACAGCAGTTTGACATCGCTTTCGCGGGAGGACGCTATTCAGAGCACTCCAAGATTCGGAGAGTTGCCTCTTACTCTGAGGGGAATGCTCGTACTTGGTGGTCCACGCTTCTATTAAGCAAGACTGTGCCAGTTACATGGCTGAAATTCAAGAGGCTTTTTATTTCTTCTTGGTTGACTCAAGAGTTTGAGCGAGATATACGAGCTGCTTGGAACCATCTCCGGATGACCAAGAGCGATACAGTGAATTCTTATTGTGAAAGATTCTGGAGCTCTTTTCTACCCGCCTCTTCATTCAAGAAGATCTCGTTCAGAGAACAAATTGAGCGGTTTACCTTGGGTCTACCTACAGAGATCCGAGATCACTGCTTGGAACAGAAGTCAGCTTCTATTCAGGAGTTGATGAGTCATGCGAAGCGGGGCTTTGCCATTCACTCTGGCAGTCTGACCTACCCCACAGATGAGGCCATGACACAACGAGCCAAACAGACTTCTGGGAATGAAAGTAGAATGAAAAAGAGCAACCCAGAGAAAAAAAAAGGATGCACGACCCAAGCTTACTCCTGAGGAGAGAGCTCGCTTCATCAGAGAGGGGAAGTGCTTTGGATGCGGGAAACATGGACATATTTCCGCAAAGTGCCATGATAAGGCACAGAAAGAACAGAATGATAAAGACGACGACAGGTCTGAGAGTTCGAGAGCAGCTGAGGAATGTGGCAGAAAAGGCAGATAGAAAAGCAGAACTGGTACCACATGGCGTGGGACTTGCACCGAATCAAATGAATGAAAGTACAAACTTTGCCGTTTTTTTTTGGGGCAAAGTGAAGGATCAAGAAGCTCTTTTGAAGGAGCCAAGGCCAACTTCTTTTCACTTGGAATTGGCGGCTCGATTTGGAATTGCGCCCGACAGACTGACGCCACTGGCGGAGGTAGTTCGACTGGCACCCGGATGGGATGTTGCCATTACACCGAGCATTGGCAAACTTCGTTTGCAATGACAGGGGTGTTCAGGGCACGTGAGTGACGTTCTACTCGGGATCCCTTGGTACCACAAGAACTACGCCGTGGTTGACTACTGGGCCGAGAAAGCGACTTTGATAAATGAAGGGCTTAGAGATTGTACTTGATGAACTTCAGTTTTCTTACTCATTCTTTTGGGAGAACTGAACCATGGATAAAAGTTGAATATGTTTTGACCTGAAGAAAAGAACGCCAAGATTTTTTTCTCCACGCTCATGCCGATTGCTTTTGAGAGGGCCTGAAGATCATACCATTGATCTGATATCTGGAAGCACACCACCGAATCGGCCACCTTATTGTGTGAGCCGAGTACAGAATGAAAAGATTATGAACTCAGTGAAAGACCTCTTGGAAAAGGGTCTTGTCCAGCTTAGTACTTCACCGTATTGCTCTCCAGTGTTGTTGATTTTGAAGAAAGACAGATCTTGGAGAATGTGCATCGATTATAGCACTCTCAACGAAATCACCATCAAGAACAGATTTCCGATTCCTAGGATCGATGATATACTCGACCGGTTACAGGGATCCTCGTGCTTTAGCAGGATTGACTTGAAGAGTGGATATCATCAGATCAGGATAGCGCCAGGAGATGTCTACAAGACAGCTTTTCGGACGACTTTTGGGTTATTTGAGTTTTTGGTGATGCCTTTTGGCTTAACCAATGCTCCTGCGACATTTAACCGGATGATGGACAGGATTTTTCGAGAGTACAGGCTATTTGTTGGCACTTTCTTTGACGACATCATTGTTTTCTCGAAGAATGAGGCAGAACACAGAGATCATCTGCTTCAAGTCTTTTAGGCATTACGAGATCACACGCTAGTGATTAATGCAAAGAAAAGTGAATTTTTTCCTACCATGGATACACTTTTTGGGACACATTGTGTCAGCAACACAACAGGAGTGCAAATGGACCCGGCCAAGATAGAGACTATCCGTGATTGGCCCGATTTGAGGAATGACCATGAAGTTAGAAGCTTCTTGGGACTATGTTCGTACTACAGGCGGTTCATACGAAAGTTTGCAGAGGTTGCTTCCCCTTTGCATATCTTGACACAGAAAGGAGTACCTTTTTCGTGGGGACCCACAGAGGTGACTGCCTTTTAGACATTGACAGAGAAATTCACTACAGGACCAGATTTGACTTTGCCGGACTTGCAGAAGTCATTTGAAGTATTTTGTGATGCTTGTGGTCGTAGTCTGGGTGCGGTCTTGATGCAAGAAGGCCATGTCATAGCTTACGAGAGCCGTTTGTTCTCTAGGCCGGAGATGACAGCACAGATCTATGGAAAAGAGCTTTTGGCGGTTATCCACGCTCTTACTCAGTGGCGGCATTACCTACTCGGAGCGGATTTTACTGTCTTTACAGACCATCAGAGTTTGCGCTACTTCTTGTCACAGAAGCAGCTTTCGGAAAAGCAGATGCGGTGGGTGAACATCTTGTCACAATTCCACTTCCAGATTGTCCATGTGCAGGGACAGAAGAATGTGGTGGCAGATGCTTTGTCTCGGAAACCGTTGGTTCTGGCTATTTCCGCGATACATCATAGGAGCTTCGAGGATATGGTCGATCAGTGTGCCACAGATACAGATTTTGCAGATATTTTCACACGGATACGGGATGGGGAGACAGTAGCTGGATACTCCCTTCAGGAAGGCTACTTGATGAAAAAGACTATGTTGTGCGTTACACAGCCGTTGAGGAAAAAGGTTATGACTGATTGCCACTGTCCACCTTTTACGGGTCACCGCGGCATTGCTACCACCATGAAAGGGGTAGAGAGAGATTTCTTTTGGCGGAGACTGAAGAAGGATGTGGAAGAGTTTGTGCGCAGTTGCTTGGTATGCCAGAAGGTCAAGTTTGACAGGCATAAGGCACAGGGATTGTTACAGCCTTTACCCATACCCACCCGCCCCTGGGAAAATATTGAAATGGATTTCATTTTTGATCTCCCGAGAATACAGAATGATCACGATGATTTTCCGATTACATGGCACGTCTGAGACGATTCTCTCCGACATAGACCCCAGATTTATGAGTTGGTTTTGGAAGGCAATTTGGGAGAACATTGGCACGTAGTTGCAGTTCTCGTCATCGTTCCACTTGCAGACTGACGGGCAATTTGAGATTGCCAATTCAGTGATTTTAGATTTATTGAAGTCTTGTATCTCGCATCAGAAGACTCAATGGGAAAAGAACTTACCTTTGGTGGAATTTGCCTACAATAACACGATACACTCTTCGACGCGGAAGATGCCATGTGAGATTGTTGAAACTGCTGCGAAGGTTTCATCCTTCCTAAGCACGAAAGATAAGATCTTTGAAGCGGATAAATATACGCGAGATCTGGATACGGCTTTTGCCAAGGTTCGCGAGACTTTGCAGAAGTCTCAAGAACGACAGAAAAAGGCAGCGGATCGCCGTCGTCGCGACATGAAATTGAAGGAGGATGATTGGGTGCTCTTACGTTTTGAGAAGGCACGCCTACGAAAGAACAAGGGAAAGGAGAGGCTTTTTCCAAAGCTTAGTATGCGATACTACGGCCCTTTCCAGATTACTGACAAGATAAATGATGTCTCCTTCCGATTGAAACTGCCAGATACTTGGAGGATTCATAATGCATTGCATGTGAGTCTCTTGAACCCTGTTAAGGGTGATGTGCCTGATGATGGGGAGCCTGATGAGCAACCCAAAGTGGAAGAAAACGAGGAGATCCTTGTTCCTGAACAGATTTTGGCACATAATGATACGAAGAATAAGGGTAAAGTCCGAAGGCGGTTCTTGGTTAAGTTCAAGAACTTTCCTGCATTTGATGCGAAGTGGATGGAGGAGGAGGACCTAGCAGATACTCCTCAGATTGTGAAACTTTACCTCGATGCTTTTGGTTTAGCATAGTCTACTCCAAATGGAACCCAGAATTCAGCTTGGCCGAAGATCTGGTGCAGTGGGATGCACAAGAGGGGAGTTACTCCACTCCTTTGTCAACAGATGCCTCGATTTTGATACTAAAGTCACTGATGTCTCTTTGAGCTTCAGGGATACTGAGAGCTGACAGTATTCTGCTGGATGACTTTATGAAATGGAATTCCTGATTATGATACTGATTTGTTCTTGACTTCTTGTGAGTACAGGAACTGATAGACGAAATGACTGCAGCATTTTGGTCTGATTGATCTCGAATAGACATGGTTGCAATAGGGGTTAGTCAATCGGACATCGATGAGGTCCCGATTGGACCTAGATGTGATTGCTAGCTACATTGCCGATAAATCATGGTCTAAGATCCGAATGAATGTTGAATGTCATGTGATGTCCTGTGATGTCGTGTGATGTGACTGTCGATTTTGTACATGTGCTAGATGTGTGTTCCTAGTACGTAGGTACTAACAGTCAGTGTCTGCTAAGACGGTTTATGGCTTTTGTCGGTTTTGCAGGCGTAATCGCGGTCGATTACAATGCTTTCAAGAGGGGGATATGTCACAAAGTGATGACGTGGCGGACAGCAGAAACCCTAAAATTCCTGCAAACCCTAATTTTTGCCAAAAACCCTAAATTCCGGAAATCGCGGAGGCGGATTATTATTATTATTATTATTATTATTATTTTTTTTTTGGGAAAATGATGAGCGACGCGAATTTTGCTTTTGCTTTTTTTTTATAAAAAAAAAAGAGAAAAAACTCTCTAAGAGAGAGAGAGAACTGATGCTTTTGATTTTAAAAGCTTTTGGGGCTCTACTTTTGGGCATCCCTTGTAACCTTTAAATTAGTGGTGAGGGCCTCACTTCTCAAAGCATCTGGACGCAGAGTCTGAGAGTGAAACCCTAACCGCTCTCTTGTACTTTGATGATTGATTAATACAAAAAGAAATACCGAAAGGGGCGCCAGTCTTTGGGGCCAATATCTCTAGGCACGGAACTCCGCCGGGCCAGTGCAAATCTATTGTGATCTGTGAATTGTTTTGAAGTGGTTATTTGGTGCTGTCGCGGTTGATTCTTGACTTGGAGTGTCCAAGTTTGTTACAGATACACATCCCCGACAAACTCTTAGAGAAAGGGCTATCTATCTCAAAGAGGGGAAGTGTTTTGGTTGCAGGGAATTTGGCCCAAAAAGGCACAGCCAGAACAATCTGAAGACAGGCCAGAGAGTTCTAGAGCAGCAGAGGAATGTGGCAGAAAAGGTGGATGAAAACAGAACTGGTACCACATTGTGTGGGGCCCGAACCGAATCAGATGAACGAAAGTACAAAATTTTGCCGCACTTAGGGCAAAGTGAAAGATCAAGAAGCCCTCGTTTTTCTTTGATGGAGGAGCCAAGGCCAACTTCTTGAATCGGCGGCTCAACTTGGAATTACGCTCGACAAGCTGAGGCCACAGGCGGAGGTAGTTCTAGCAGCACCCAGACGGGATGTTGCCATTACACCGATCATTGGCAAACTTTGTTTGCAATGTCAGCGGTATTTAGGACACGAGGACTTCTACGTAATGCCCTTACGAAGGTTGTGACGTCCTTCTCGAAATCCCTTGGTACCAGAAGAACAACGCAGTGGTCGACTATCGGATTGAGAAAGCGACTTTGACAAATGAAGGGCAAAGAGATTGTACGTGATGAAATTCAGTTTCTTTACTCAATTTTCTGGAGAGAATTGAATGATGATTGAAGGTTGAATATGTTTTGACCTTGATAAAGAACGCCAAGATTTTCTCCACACTCATGCCGATTGCTTTTTTGAGGGCCTCCTAGGCGAGTTGCCACCATCTCGTCCTAAAGATCATACTATTGATTTGATGCTTGGAAGCACACCACCGAACCGGCCACCATACCGTGTGAGCCGAGCCCAGAATGAAGAGATTATGAACCAAGTGAAAGACCTCTTGGAAAAGGGTCTTATCCAGCCGAGTACTTCACCTTACTGCTCTCCGGTGTTGTTGGTTTTGAAGAAAGACGGTGTTGTTGGTTTTGAAGAAAGACGGATCTTGGAGAATGTGCATTGATTATAGAGCTCTCAATAAAATCACCATCAAGAACAAATTTCCAATTCCGAGAATTGATGATATTTTTGACCGACTACAGGGATCCTCTTGTTTCAGCAGGATCGATTTGAAGAGCGGATATCATCCGATGCGAATCGCACCGGGAGATGTCTACAAGACAGCTTTTCGGACGACCTTCGGTTTATTTGAATTTTTGGTGATGCTTTATGGCCTTATCAATGCTCCAACGACCTTTAACCGAATGATGGACAGGATTTTCAGAGAGTACACATCTTTTGTTGGCACTTTCTTTGATGACATTATAGTCTTCTCCAAGGATGAGGCAGAACATAGACATCATTTGCTGCTACGGATCTTTCATTCACTGCGAGATCACAAGTTGGTGATCAATGCTACGAAGAGTGAATTTTCTTACCGGAGATACACTTTTTGGGACACATCGTCTCAGTAGCAGGAGTACAGATGGACCCGACCAATATTGAGACTATTCGTGATTGGCCCGATTTGAAGAATGACCATGAAGTTAGAAGTTTCTTGGGCTTATGTTCTTACTACTGGCGGTTCATTAGAAAGTTTGCAGAGGTTGCTTCCCCTTTGCATATTTTGACACAGACAGGAGTCCCTTTCTCGTGGGGACCCACAAAGGTGACTCCCTTGCAGACATTGAAAGCGAAATTGACTACAGGACCAGTTTTGACTTTGTCGGATTTGCAGAAGTCATTCGAAGTATATTGTGATGCTTGTGGTCCTAGTCTGGGTGCGATCTTAATGTAAGAAGGCCATGTCATTGCCTATGAGAGCCGATTGTTTTCAAGACCGGAATTGAAAGCTCAGATATATAAGAAAGAGCTTTTGGCGGTTATCCATGCTCTTACTCAGTGGCGACATTACCTACTCGGAGCCGATTTTACGGTCTTATCTGATCATCAGAGTTTACGCTACTTCTTGTCAAAGAAGAAGCTATCGGAAAAGCAGATGCGGTGGGCTAACATCTTGTCACAGTTTTACTTCTAGATTGTCTATGTGCAGGGACAAAAGAACTTGGTGGCAGATGCTTTGTCTCGGAAGCCGTTGGTCTTGGCTATTTTCGCGATTCATCATAAAAGCTTCGAGGACATGGTCGATCAGTACGCCACAGATCCACATTTTTCAGATGTATTGAGTCGAATACAGAATGGGGAGGTAGTAGCGGGATATTCCATTCGGGATGGCTACTTGATGAAGAAAACGATGTTGTGCGTTACACAGCCGTTGAGGGAAAAGGTTCTAACCGAATGCCACTGTCCACCATTTACAGGTCACCGTAGCCTGATACCACCTTGAAAGGTGTGGAGCGATACTTCTCTTGGGCGAGACTCAAGAAGGACGTGGACGATTTTGTACGCAGTTGCTTGGTATGCCAGAAGGTCAAGTTTGACAGGCATAAAGCACAGGGATTGTTACAGCCTTTACCCATTCCTACCCGCCCCTGGGAAGGTATTGCTATGGATTTGATTTTTGATCTCCCGAAGACACAGAGTAGGCACGATGGTATCTGGAATGTTATTGACAGATTTAACAAGCAAGCTCATTTCATTCCCAGTGAAGAAAATAGTCAAACCGGATCATTTAGTAAGACTGTTCATTGCCCAGATATTCAGATTACATGGCATGCCTGAGACAATAGTCTCTATAGACGATCCCGATTCACGAGTTTGTTTTGGAAGGCTATTTGGGAGAACATTGGCACACGGTTGCAGTTCTCGTCATCTTTCCACCTCCAGACAGATGGGCAATGTGAGATTGCAAATTCAGTCGTACTGAATTTGTTGAAGTCTTCTTCTTTGGATCAGAAGACTACATGGGGAAAGTTTTTGCCCTGGGTGGAATTTGCCTACAATAACAGGATTGACTCTTTGACGGGGAAGGTGCTATTTGAGATTATTGAAGGTGCTACGAAGGTTCCACCCTTCCTAAGCACGAAAGATAAGATTTTTTGAAGCCGACCAATTCACGAGGGACTTGGACTTGGTCCGGGAGGCTTTAGAGAACTTTCAAGATAGACATGAGAAGGCAGCAGATCGACATCGTCGCGATTTAAAACTAAAGGAAAACGATTGGGTGCTCTTACGTTTTGAGAAGGCAGGCCTAAGAAAAACGAAAAGGAAAGGAGCAGCTTTTTCCAAAGCTTAGTATGAGATACTATGGACCTTTCCAGATAAAAGAAAAGATAAATGATGTCTCCTTTAGACTGAAGCTGCCCGATACTTGGAGAATTCACAATGCTTTTCATGTGAGTCTCTTGAAGCCTTTAAAAGGCGATGTGCCCGATGATGGGGAGCCAGATGAGCAACCCGAAGTGGAGGAAAGCGAGGAGATACTCGTTCCAGAACAGATATTGGCACATAAAGATAGAAAGACTAAAGGTAAAGTGATTAGGCGGTTCTTGGTTAAATTCAAGAACTATCCTGCATTGGATGCGAAGTGGATTGAGGAGGACCTAGCAGATACTCCTCAGATTGTGGACCTTTACCTTGAAGCATTCGGTTTAGCATAGTCTACTCCGATAGAACCACGATTTCAGCATGGGCGAATCTAGTGGAGTGGGTTTGCACAAGAGGGGAGTCACTCCGCTCCTTTGTCAATAGATTGCCCCGATTTTTGATATAGAGTCACCGATGTCCCTTAGGGTTTCAGGGATTCTGCTGAGCTGACAATATTCTACTATATGACCTTATGAACTGGAATTCCCGATAATGAAAATGATGCTGATTGATTTGTACTCGACGTTTGAGTGTAGGAGCTGATAGACGAAGTGACTGCAGCATTTCGGTCTCATAAATCTCTATAGACATGATTGCAATATGGATTAGTTAATCGGGCATCTGTGAGGTCCCGACTGGATCTAGATGCGATTGCTAAATGCATTGCCAATTAGTCATGGTCTGAGATTTTGAATGTGATTTGTCATGTGATATGTCTTGTGATGTCAAGTGATGTCCTGTGATGTGTGATCTGACGTGTCAAGGTCAAGTGGTAAGTGTCTATCCACCCAAGATGGTGGTGTCTTCTCTAGGAATGTCGGAATCTCATATGCCATGAGCATGGCCATATTTCGTGTGAACTCCTCTGATAAGTACATAGGTGTGTCCATAGAAAACCACAAGTCACCACCTCCTCTGGAGTGCGCAACCGCCGAATGATGGCTGGAATGAATGGATCTCCCAAGGATCGTACGCCCGTGTATGATCAAGTCGATGTCAAAACGACCGTGTATTGCAGCAATCACTGAGAGACCGCACGGACCTCCAACGGATGGTGTCTTGGCAGAAGGTAACTTCATCCTCTGTGGAAAACACAAGCCATGTGGCTGCTGTCCACCCAAAAACGCAACTGCGAGGTGATGAAAATGCTGTTGGCCAGCGATTTTCAGCGTGCTTGTACGCTCCCAGCAGGGTCCGGAGCGGTGCAAAGGGCTGGGGAGGGTGGGGAATCAATGTCACAACCCTGGGTGGGCTGAAAACAGAGATAAAGCAGCAGGTACAGGTGGCTGAAATCTGTAGCAGAGGTAGAGGAATTTTGACGGCAACGCATGGGATGCGAAGCCGTGTGGGAAAGCAAGATCCAATGGGTTGGAAGCTGAGCGCTGCCCCTCCATGCTGAAAATGCGCTCCCCAAAAACGCAAGTGGCAACAAAAACGCTGATGAATAAGAGGGGTTTTCCGGCGACGAAATTGCCCAGAAAGTGTAGCACTGGCAGCCAAAAACAAAAACGATGGTGGAGGGGGGTCCTCCGCAACAGAAAAGCGCCAGAGTCCATCGTGTGCCTAGCTTTTGCAACGCTGATGTGTTCCAAAAACGTTTGCTGTTGTGATCCCTTAGGAGGAGAACCTCTACAGAAGCGCTGGTCCCATGGAGAGCCTAAAGTTGCTGATACCATGTGAGACACACACACAAACGCAAGGTGTGAGAGGAGGGGGCGATCAGCCCCCCATGACTACCATTAATGACAAGACCTGCAATACAACGTATGAAATGGGTACCCCTTGGCTCCATATATAGGTGCTTAAGGGAGCCCATGCTGGGCGGGCGGTCGGACAAAAAGTACAACCTATATGCATATGCTATGGGTGGCCATCCCGGCGGCACACTAGCCATACATGCATGCCCTAGACGTGAGAAGCAACAGAGTGGTACAAATCTAACATCTCAAGCATGGGTAGGAGTCAGAAGCGTGGAGTTTTTGTTTTATGGCCAGACTAAAAGCTTGTGCTTAGAAGCTAGTCTAAAGGCTTGGCAGGTAACAAGTCAAATGCGGTGCCCCTTGAGACGCTTTAGCCTTTGATTGCAGCATATGCCGAACATGGTGCTGGTTGCAAGGGAGGTGGCAGTAGCAAGGACGCTCCTTACTGCATTCGACAGCACCGAGGAGCGTAGCACAATAGCAACAACACACAACAACAAAAGGTCTGGTGGTTTTGGTTCTACATAGTCAAGCGTGGACAAGAGCAGCCCATCAGCTCTGCGCACAAGAAGGGCTCTGCTGAGTCCTGTTGTTGCTCTAGCACTCAAGCAAGGAGCGGAAGCGGAGGAGGATGAGGGGGTGTTGGAGAAACATCCCGTGCTTGTGGCTCCCGTGCCTGCAACATGGAGGAGCAGGAGGGGAGGGGGGAGGGGGGGCGAGGTCCCACGCGAAGAGAGGGCAGGGGGAATCTTTCATCTTTGAAAGATGAAAGATTCCCCTTAATGCCCTCCTATCCTCCTAGAGCGAGTAAGTAATATGGAATATGTACTTGCATACTACAATAGGCAGGTAAACAATTGTCACACAAAAAATAGAGTCTTTCAGCCTTGACCACAAAGAAGAATGAGATAGAGAATGAAACGTGTACCCAACTGAATTCTGTTCATTAGACTGCAAGATGTACTCAACAACATTAGCAAGCACTCACCTCTCTGTGACGAAGGAAAGTGCTAATGGAGTGAGAATCTCTTAAGCTGGTAACTTAAAATCCCCTTCATTAGGCCATTACCTAACTGCACGTGAAACAACTAGTCCAAAGTACCTTTCTATCCATAGCAAAGCACATAGATTAACAAGATGCAAAGGACCCTGCTCGGAAGCAATTTTTTAAAAAAGAGCATCTGCCACAGATAGCGTTAGTAACCCACGAGAGAGAAAGACAACAGTCGATAAAAGTATGCTCACCACGATAATGCTCCTCTTGTCCTCCACAAATACATAATTTCTTAAGTCTTTTGTGCATTGTATGCTCTTCACTGAATCACGCATCCACTTGCTACTCAAATATGTGGACTCAGTATGCGATTTATTCCCCAATAGGTGGAATAAGCGTAGATTCCTAGCGTTCTCTCTCTCTCTCTCTCTCTCTCTCTCTCTCTCTCTCTCTCTCTCTCTCGTTAGGATCGAGCAAAGCAGAGGCCACTTCTTGGAGGGTGGGGCATGGGCCTGAGGGAATTCACGATGAGGTCGTTGGTTAGGATTGTTGAGGAAACATATCTTGCTTGGTAGTGGGCGAGTAGCGGAGGGGTGTGTGTTTGGATGCGTTTGATGTTATCCTCTCAAGTCTGGCAATCGTTCTGGGGGAATTCACGGTCAGATTGCTAGTTGGGACATGTTGTTTCCCTCAAGCTAGTAATTGAGAGCGCGAGAAAAATTGCATGAGGATGTACGGAGAGGCGGTAGGACACCCGCAAGATAGAGTCAAAATGAGAGGTGTGGTGCAAGGTTTTTTGTTTTGTTTGGAGGTAGTCCAAGGAGAGGGAATCTTTGAGACTATCGATTAATTTTTTTAAGTATACCTATACATACTTATATACAAGTATGTATATACTATGTAGAGTCTAATATCTAGACAATATTATTTTGAAATAGTGAGCGAGAATAGAGCTGCCTCATTAAATCCTCCCTCTCTCTTGTGGTGTGCACATGGTGCGTTCACAAGAGCCGTTCTTTCGATTTTAATTAGGTTGGCCCACACCTTTTTTGGAGTACAGTCAAACGCATGGCTAATGCTATGAATGCATGAAAGCGGCCCCCTCTCACGCGTTCATGACAGCCACTTAGAATCGTAGCGAGCTGCAGCTTGTTGTGCTTCTCCGCCGACCTCTTCCCAGTGCTATTGCAAGGTAAGTTCTTCTCTCTCTCTCTCTCTCTCTCTCTCACACACACACACACACGCGCACACACACACACACACACACACACACACACACACACACATGCACATGATGTACAAAATTGCAACAATTGCAGGGTTATCCCTACACATACACATGCCACATAAAAATTGCTTATGCATGAGTCTTTTTCCCTTCACAAACACATGCATGTATGCGTTTGTGTCGAATAGTTGAATGCGATAGCTCTTTTTCACACACACGCACATGCTATATAATACATTTGACACCGATTTCATCAAAGCTTCTCGTTCGTCGTCAAAATGTCGTTTCACTTTGCAAAATTAGAATAGTCATAATTTTTTTTTGAATTTATGAAATTGTGTAGTACAAAATGGGTCGTGGATTTTGTGCGTACATGGAAACAAAAATAGTGTACATTTTAGTCGTGTGTTTGTCAACAAATATTGATCACATATCTTCTTTCGTAGAATGTCTTCTCCACCTCTAGCCACTGCAGGCATGCGAAGAGCTAGGCAAGGGGAGGCTGACAAGTCTTCTAGGCTCTCTTGGGCAATGCATTTCCACTCGGCATTAGTGGAAGATGAATACGAGGAATACGCCCCTCTTTCCCAGGAGGCAACGCCTTTTGAGAATATTTCCTATCTCGGTTTCGTGGAGGAGGCTATGCTTACGCTTCCTTCAACTAGGAAAGAGATCAAAGGTAGAGTTCTCCTGGCTACACATACTCCAAATGAGCATCCACAAGTCACAAATGCAAACACTCAATCACCAGTCCGTTCACAACAGAAACGAGACAAAAACAATAAAGGGGCGAAGCGCAAGAGGGAAATGACAGTAATATGGATAACAAAAGCACACATACTTTGCTTAGGGTCTATGAGGAGCACTGGACACATATTAAAAAAGCTAATTTTTACCCTAAAGATTAGTAGACCTAGTTTTTTCTCTTAACAGGGAAATCAATGATAGCTTCAACCTGGACCATGTAAGAAATCGTGTTGACACGCTATAGAAGCTCCACAAAAAAGATCTCTCTAAGCAAAATTCTACTGGGAATACTCCCAACACTTGGCCCTTCTTTGACATGTGTGATACTTTGTGGGGAGAAGACTCTAGAGTACTCAGGGATAGCTGGTGCACTTGACAGCGAGAGCCACATGCCTGTATCCTCCACTGTAGACGCATCTATAGACCTAGATGGTGCTGAGACCGATGGTAGCTCAGGTCAAAATCCACAACTAGATTCCTTAGATTTGGAAGGCGTATATGGCAAGAAAGTCAAACAACCAAAAAAATCGAGCTTGGGCACAATGGCAAGGACGATGGGACATAGTTACCCGGAATGGGAACGGGGAACGGGAATGGTCCGGAACGGGACGGGAACGGAGAGGAGAAGGGGGCGCCGGAACGGGAACGGGGCTGGAATGGTCCATCTAAAGTAAGGATTGAATTAGCTCCATTCAGCTTAGTCTCGAATAAGCATGATGGAGCTGATGGTTATATCGTCTTGTGGGTGACTACCATGGCTCTATACCTTGCACTTTCCTTCAAGGGTGAATCTGGGCTTATCCTGGATTCATCTAGGTATATTAGTCTCAAATAAACTCCTAAACAACCCCAAAACTGCCCCCAAATCTGCTTCCTAACCTGCCCTCAAACTGCAACAAATATGTTCCCCGAACAACCCTAAATCTACCCCCAAAAGCCCACTTTTTTCCCCCCAAATGCCTACTTTTGCTCGTTTCTCCCCGCGTTTCACCGTTGCGCCTCATGTTTCGCCCATTCCAGAACACCGTTCTGGTTACACCCCGTTCCGGAACGGCGTTCCGTTCCCATCTCCGTTTTGGGAACGAGACTTGTCCGGAACGCCGTTTCGGAATGTTTGGGCTGTGTTTTTCCCGTTCCCTGTTACAATGCGATGGGATGAAACAAATGTGTGAGGCTTATGAGCGTGCAGAAGATACGAAGACAAGTACCTTGCGAGAGCTTGAGACGGCTAGGATGCTACATGAGGAGAGACTCGCAAGGATCAGAGAGGAGGAAGAGACAAAGTGTCACCAGATCTTCTTGGAGATTGCAAAGCTTATCTCTAAGAAACTAAAGCAGTAATTTTATGTACATATCACCATTTGCTTTGAGCATTGACACATTACATGCAAATGAATTGATATATAGACATGTTTACTATTGTACATGTGAGATATTTAATCGCATTCCATTGCGTCTTTTGTTGTGCGTCCCTTGTTGTACTCAGCTATGTGGTAACTCCACCTCACCTCGGATTTGCAAAAAGTTATGTAGGAAAGGAAGATCGACGTTGAGATCTCGCAAAATGTGCCAGCTATTTGTCAAGAGATCGAAGGCAGTTTCCACTTTTACTCTCCCCTTTGAAATTTTCCTATCAAACTCTCGCTTCTCACGTAAAAATGGCCTTGTCTTCACACGATATGGCTTTACGCTTGGTAGGCCGAGTCTGCAATCAAACAATGTCGTATGGTCTCCCCCTGAATGTGCAATAGTGGCGGATCGAGTGCTTTTCGCTGCTTGAGCTGACTATACAAGTCACATTCTTTGAAGTAGAAGAGTCGTGCAACCCTCTCGTAGCCGTGCAAACTGCACTTCAAAAAATCTTATTGGAGTCGACAATGACCTGTAGGAGGATGCTCGAAAAGCCATTCTTGTTGATGTATTGTGTTGGGTAGAACTCTGTTGCTGGCTTTTCTCTGTAGATGGATGCGAGTCCCATCAAGTGCACCGACAATATATGGCAAACCAGAAATAGGCTCAAATCTTGCCATTATCTGCTCAAGGCGGTCTCCATGCGGCACTCTAATTCCGACGCTATGGAGGAAGTCGGTACTGCTCAATATGCGACAAATGATCACCACATATTTGCGATCACCCATGCCAAAAAGATTTTCCATGCTTCGTGAATAGTGTCCATGCGCAAGCTGCCAGAGGACGCAAGAAAGCACAGCCTTTGGAGAAATAGGCTCTTTGACAAATCTCTGTCCGATTGTGGGTAATAGTGGACAAATCAGGTTTAGAAGCACAAGAAAGGATCTACGAAACTTGCGATACGCAAAATAATAGGGATCTTGATTTGCTAAGCGAGCCGAAGACCAAAGGACAATGTGTACACTACGAAAGAACGTGTATTGGCGAGGAAAACACCACCATAATCTTGGTGCAAAATGCCATGCCATTGACTCAAGCACCCTTGTCATTCCACAACACAACCATGCATAAGCAAACATAAATATTAAGAAATTGTTATCCTCCAATTCCTCCCAAGTGTAAAGCATGTGATGTTGTAGCAAGGCCTAGTGTACTTTCATGCAATAATGTCATCGTTCCAAAGACAAGTATCCACTCCTCCATCCTATGATTGGAAACAATTTGGAAAGGCAAAATACTGACAAGCAAACAAACATCCAAACTGCGAAATAAGTTAAGACATACCAAGTACAATAAGGGTCGCACAACAAGAGACAATGGAATGCAACTGAAAGACTCACCTGCACATAAATAAACATGTCTATATATCAATTCTTTTGCAATGTAATGTAGAAGGGCTCAAAGAAAATGGTGATGTGTATATAAACTTACTACTCTGGTTTCTTAGAGATAAGCTTTATAATCTCTAAGAAGATTTGGTGACTCTTGGTCTCTTTCTCCTCTGATCCTTGCAAGTCTCCCTCATGTAGCGTCTTAGTCGTTCAAGCTCTCGCAAGGTACTTGTCTTCTCATCTTCCGCACGCTCGTAAGCCTCACACATATGTTTCATCCTATCACCCATCGTCTTTGCCACTGCACAAGCTAGATTTTTTTCGGTTGTTTGACTTTCTTGTCAAAGATGCCTTCCAAATCGACAGAATCTGGTTGTTGATTTTGACCTTAGGTACCATCGATCTCAGCATCATCTAGGGCTATAGGTACATTTGTGAGGATAGAGGCATGTGGCTCTTGCTGTCAAGTGCACTATCCATGAGTTTTTCGAGTCTTTCTCCACAAAGCATCACACATTTCAGAGAAGGGCCAAGTGCTGAGGGTACTGCTAGTAGAATTTTGCTTAGAGAGGTCTTTTTTTGTTGAGCTTCTTTAGTGTGTCGACATGGTTTCTTGTATGCTTCGGATTGAAACTATTATTGATCTTCCTGCTAAGAGCAAAAATCAAATCTTTCTAATCTTTAGGGCAAAAATTACACTTCTTAATGTTCGTCGATTGCTCCTCCTAGACCCTAAGCAAACTATGTGTGCTTTTGTCATCCCATATTACTACCATTACCCTCTGGCACTTTGTCCCTTTACTGCTTTTGTCCGCTTCTTGTTGTGAACGCACTAGTGGTTGAGTGTTCGCATTTGTGACTTGTGGCTGGTCATTTGGAGTATGCGCTAGCGGGGAGATCTCTACCTTTGACGGCATTTTCCTAGTTCAAGGAGGTGTAAGCATAGCCTGCTCGATCAAACAAACATAAGAAATATTCTCAAAAGGTGTTCCCTCATGGGAAAGAGGAACAAAATTTTTGCATTCATCTCCCACTGGTGCCGAGTGCAAATGCCTTGCCCAAGAGAGTCTAGAAGACTTGCAAGCCTCCCCTTGCCTAGCTCTCCGCATGCCAGCGGTGGCTAGAGGTGGAGAAGACATTCTGTGAAAGAAGATGTGTGATAATGATAATCAATATTGCTGACAAACATACGACTAAATTCATACTATTTTTGTCGGTTTCTCCGTGTACGTACGAAATCCACAACCCAATTTAAATTTTACACTACGTGATTTTGCAAATTCAAACAAATTTTATGTGTGTTTCAATTTTGCAAAGTTAAACCACATTATGACGAACGAGAAGCTTTGAGTGTTGAATGTATTGTATAGCATATGCATGTGTAAAGAAGAGCTACGACATTCAAATATTCAATGCAAGCATGTGCGTGCACGTGTTTGTGAAGGGAAAAAGACTCACGCATAAGCAATTTCTGTGTAGCATGTGTGTGTGAAGGGAAAACCCATGCAATTGCTGCAATTCGGTACAGCATGTGTGTGCGCGCGCGTGTATGTGTGTGTGTGTGTGTGAGAGAGAGAGAGAGAGAGAGAGAGAGAGAGAGAGAGAGAGAGAGAGAGGAGAAGAAGAAGAAGAAGAAGGAGAAGAGCTTACCTTGCCGTAGCACTAGGAAGAGGTCGAAGAAATACAATAGGCTGCAACTCGCTACGATTCAACCAAAAAAGCTTTTACATGACTTGGACCAACATGTTTTCTTTTTAAGAGGGTACCTTTGTTAGAGTTCCTAGAGGGTGTTTGGATTCAACTAGTCTCACAAGAAAATATGTATGTACAAAAAATATTGAACTTCTTTCAGTAGCTAACCACTTTATCACAGAAATCTAAGAAGTCAACTCCTGTTCCATCCAAGTCCCTTACTCTGCTTCCTTTAGCAAATGCATGGGTTGTGATTGGTATAGAAATTTTGCACTAGCTTACCATCTGTTTTTACTCCTTGAAAGGGGCAACCTTCGAAGAGTAGGAATTGATGCAAACCAAAACTCCGGGAACAATTATAGAGAAGATGAAGTGTACTCCAAGTGAGCACTCAATAAATGCTGTCAGCTTTGTGGTGAAAGGTCCTGCAATCCCTACTCTTCCCACTGAGATGGGAGGCCAGAACACCGCGTGCATTGAGGCTTTGTTGAGGCATTCGACAGCCACCTGTACTCTTCGTTTAACTTGCAAAGACTCGAGAACATTTTAATGGAAGATTCGGGTGCTACAATAGACGACGCTCCCTCGGAGGTTCTTTGCAAGCTGACCAACAAGTACAGGTGGCTATCAGAATGCCTCGGTGTTCCGGCCTGCCTATCTTAGTGGGAAGAGTAGGGATTGCAGGGCCTTTCACCACAAATTTGACCGCATTTACTGACTCTTGATACGGGGAGTATACTTTTCCTCCTCCGCAAGTGTTCCCGGAATTCTGGTTTGCATCAATTCCTACTCTTTGAAGGCTACCCCTCTCATGGAGTACAAATAGATGGTAAACTGGTGCAAATTTCTATATATCAGAAAGTTCAGTCCCCGCCCATGCCTTTGCTTGAAGAAGCAAAGTACGTCGGACTGGTTGAATCCAAATACACTCTCTAGGAACTAACAAGGGTGCCCTCTTAACGATGTTGGTCCAAGTCATGAGAAGGGGTGCTTTTTAAAGAGTAAAAATGCTAGTCCAAATCATGTAAAAGCTTTGTTGGCTTTAGCCTTACTTGCCTTTTGTTAATCTTTAGCTATTCCTGTTTCATTGCTGTTTTATGACGGTCATGGTCTCAATTGAGTATGCTTCTATTTAATGGAAAGTGGTCTTTAAAGGGAATGGTTCTGAATGGCGAAACATGCATATGAAAGCCCAAATCTGCATGTATTTTGTTAGTGTTTTTCGTGAGTATTGTAATGATTTCAGATAGCTTTTAGAACTGATTCTGAAGGGCCTTTTATGTGAAAGCAGAGACAACACTGGATGAATGTCTATCAGGTTCTATTTCTTTTGAAGGTCATACACAGCTCAATCTTGGTGGTTCAATGTATATTTTGCAGCTGTCTATTACAAATTGTAGTCCACAACAGAGTGCTTGAAACCCTTTTCCTTGAGAAAGACTAAAAGAAAGTCTTAAACTAGAGCACATCTTGCTTCTCTAATGAACCATGGTTCAATGAGAAGACATGTTTGACTCTTTTTCCTGAAATTCGTCTATGCAGCAAAAGGTGTTCATAGCAGTAATACTTATGCTGTTTTAACCTTGATTTTCTAAGCATCTTTTAGAGGGTTTTGAAAGACTAGGCTATCCACGTGGCTGCAATTGTGAACTGCCATGTGGCAATCGGAGTCTTTCTTTTGTCTATGTGCACCTAGTTTTCATAGGCCAAGGAAGGTGAGGCCGCCTCTGCTTGCACGAGCTGGGCCCAATGTTGATGCAAGAGCTGGGCAAGGTCACAAACCTGCTCCAGTCTATTGCTTTGGGCTCACCTATGCCCACACCTTCAAGACTTGTTGCATTGCACAAAGTGTTGATGGCATCGTTAGTTGCAGGAGGTGTGACCTGAGAGCACATTCGTCACTTAATGTGGTTAAGCTTGTCTGCACCGTCAAGGTAACTAGTCCGGGGGCGGGTGATGATAGCCGTACATCTGCACCACATTCCTGGCCGGAATCTGGGGCTGTAGCCGTGGGATGTGCGCCAACTAAGCACACGGAATGTCAGAGATCACTCCTGCCCTGCACACAAATCATTTGCAACCACCTCATCACATGGAATCAGTCATGCATGCTAGCTCCTACACGCCAGCACACACAATTTTTTTTTTTGTTGCCACCTCACCAAGGTGAGGGTTCCTACTTACAGGTGGTAGTTGTCCCCCCTCCCAATGACCTTGATGGCCGGGAATGGTCCCTCAGGGACCATTCCACACAAAACCTGCTCCCGCAGGACTCCGGGCTCGAGCAGTTTTTACTTGGAATGGTCCCTCAGGGACCATTCCCCTACACCGTCAAGGTCGGGGGGAGGGGGGCTGCAGATCTCAGCCCTCCATCCCCTCCGCATTACAAGCCGAAAATCCGGTTGGCTCTCTACGGATGCACGACATGTCAAGACATGTTAACATCCAGAACTTCTGTGGTGCCCTCCAACACTAGCTTGCCAAGTCAGCAGAGAGAACGCCATACCATCACGACACATCAGCGCACGGAATGCCATAACCTCGTGCAGATAACGTGCACAAGGAAGCTGCCAGATCAGCACCTGTAATCTCTGCACAGTCCCTGACTGACACAGCCTGATGCACAAGCACATGACTGACCTGTGACGCAATCCAGTGTCACCTCTTGCCATGTGCAGGCAGCCTAATACTGGCCCCCCTCCTCCCCAGCCGTCAGGACTGGGACTGCTACAGTCCTTTCCCAGAAACCAGGGCTCCCCCATGGCTCCCGGCCTCCGTCAGCCGCTATCAGGGGTGGCCCTGATTTCTGGGAAAGGACTGTAGCCTTCCCCTACACCGTCAAAGTCCAAGGTCGGGGGGCCCTCCGTCTAGCATCATTTCTCCTGCAGAATCAATTGTTGCAGCCGTTGGATGGGTGCCACATCAGCATCCAGAATAAATTTGAAGCCTTGCAAATGTACTCGCCCGTCAGCAGTGGGAATATGAACCAGCGTTCGCCATGTCAGCACATGGGAATTTGAAGCACGCAACCAGTCATTGCCTACTTAATCTGCCTGTCGGCACAACTGTGGCATGCCTGCGCACTGTGCAGCTTGTGCTTTGCCATCCACGTGTAAACTCTTTACTGCCCCCCACTCCCCTGGATTTGACGGCCGGGAACGAACGCCTACTGACCATTCCCATAATCAGGGCTCCGGCCTCCACCGGTCGCCCATGATTAATGGGAATGGTCAGCTGACCATTCCCTACACCTTAACAGCTTGCTGTATGTCAAGGGCCGCAACAGGAAGGCGATGTTAAACTAGGGGTTTAATTAATTTTAAGTTGGCATCAGCAAAATTTCTGGTGCATCTTGAAAAATACTCCCTGCAAATATTATAGCATTAGCGAGGAAAGCCTTTGACCTCTTATATTTACAATCCTCCAAAAGCATAGAAACATGGATGGCTATGGTTTGGTTACAAAACTCTTGGTCACAAGGGCTCTTAGCGGGCCAGCGTGATGTTTTATTACAGCCCCTCCCCCGGCTTCTCTATGCCTTCTTGGACTAAGGAGGATGAGTGGTGAGATGGGCGTAGCACATGGTATGGAAATGGCAACCAAAAGCCATGGGAAGGTGTTGTATGTGCACTCAACATGTATCATTGGATTGTTAAGGTTCTAATGGACTGGGAGATTGTTAGTTGTCCACAAGGGGATGCGTGTTGATTCTGGCATATTCTCAACAAGGACCGCGTCAAGAAGCTCTGTGTTGCTTTGATCAGATCAAAGTGAAGGCCTTTCTCCAGTTGCAATCACCTATGCTTTCATCTTGAAGGCCTATGGCCCTACCACACGTCATGGACGAGAGTTTTCATGATCAGATTGCTGGTCGTCGGTTGTTGGAGAAACGTGCCGTGCTTGCCGCTGCTTTGGTCGATATGTATGACAAATGTGGCGCTCTCATGAAAGCACAAAGAGTTCTTGATGACCTTTCTGTCTGGAATGTCGTCTCCTGGAGTGTGTTGATTGCAGGATATGCTCAACAAGGACAGGGTCGGGAAGCTTTGCGGTGTCTTCATCGGAAAGTAAAGGCCTCTCTATGCATGTCAAATGTGGCGCCCTCACAAAAGCACGAAGAGTCCTTGATTACCTCTCTGTCTGGTATGTTGCATCTTGGAGTGCATTGATTATGCAAAAGGTGAAGGCCTATGGTCTTATGCACGATGTTGTCCTGGATTAGAGGATACACAATCAAATTTCTAGTCATGGGCTGTTGGAGAAACATGTCGTGCTTGTTGGTGCTTTGGTCGATATGTATGCCAAATGTGGCACCCTCACAAAAGCACGAAGAGTTCTTGATGACCTTTTGTATGCTAAACAAGGATAGGGTCATGAAGCTCTATGCTGTTTTCATCATATGCGAAGTGAAAACCTTTCTGCAGATGCAATCGCCTATGCTTGCACCTTGAAGGCCTGTGGCCTTACACAAGATGTCATGGATGATAAGATTCACGAACAGCTAGTTGTGTGGCGCTGTTGGAGAAACATATCTTGCTTGCTGATGCTTTGGTCACTAAGTATGCTAAATGTGGCGCAGGTCTCTCAGCCTGACCTGCTTGTTTCGGCATCCAGCTTGACCATCCCCTGGCTGCCCCTTCATCAAGCCTCTCCTAAGTTTGCGGCCCTTTGCGTAACATGCTGACAGGGCAGCCTGCAAAGAGAGACCCCGCACAGTTCAGAGAGATGGCCTTGAAGGTGGATGGAGACCCGGGAGCTGCAAGGATGCCAACTTCTACGGGAGCTTGCTGGAGCTGCCTCTGCGAGAGCTGGCTGGAGTGGCTGTCCTCGTCCTCTTTGTCACTGTAATCAGCCAATCATGGAGGTAGCAGAGGACATACTTGTAGGACTACTAGTAATGCTATTACTGATGGCAGCAGTGATGTTAGAAATACTGTGTGCTGTTTTTCCATCCTCAGCACTAGCAACACGCTTGCGGGCTAATAATGCAGGTAGCTCCATGCAGGCAGTTGTGGCGGGACTACTCTTTGGTTCTGTACTTGCTGTAGCACCGCAGCTCGCAGTGATGTTCTCATCGTTGTTAATGTTGTCCCCTCCACAGGCATAGCGCCTCCTGATTCAGCAAGGAGTACTTCGGTTTCTGTGCTAGTTGTGGTCTCTTGGGACATCATGAACCATGTAATGAGCAGCCTGAAGGTCAAAGAGGTGCTTGCCTTGGTTGGTTTGCTTTTGGTACGTCGATCACGTGGCACCTGGGTACGCTGCTCCTATGCTAACCCAACCCAATTGCCCCCGCGTTGATTGCAACATATGCTCAACAAGGACAAGGTCAGGAAGCTCTGTGCTGTCTTTATCAGTTGCAAAGTGAAGACCTTTCTCCAGCTGCAACACTTATGCTTGCATCTTGAAGGCCTGTGGCCCTACACAAGACGTGTTAGAGGCCTGTGTCAATGCTTTGGTCGACATGTATGCCGAATGCAATGTTCTCATGAAAGCACAAAAATTTCTTGCTGAGCTTTCTGTACGAGATGTCGTCAGTTGGAGCATGATATGCCCACCATGGCTGTGGCAAGGACACTCTGGGCTGTTTCCAGCAGATGCTACGTGACGGCCTCTTTCCAGATGCAATCATCCATGCTTGCACCTTCAAGGCCTGCGGCATTGTGCAAGGACTGTTGAGAAAACATGCAGTCCTTGTGGTGCTTCATTCGACATTTATGGCGAATGTGGCCAGAATGTCGTCTCTTGGACCGCATTGATCTCTCAACATGGTTGTGGCAAACAAGCTCTGGGCTGTTTTCAGCAGATGCCAGGTCAAAGTCTTTCTCCAGATTCCGTACTTCTCACAGGATGCATATATCACTTGATGTGGTTAAGGTTGTCTGCATCTTAACAGCTTGCTGTATGTCAAGGGCATATATCACTTGATGTGGTTAAGCTTGTGTGCATCTTAACAGCTTTCTGTATGTCAAGGGCCTCAACAGTGACGTGATGTAAAACAAACCTCAAGGGGTTTGATTCATTTTAAGCTGGCATCGGCAAGATTTTTGGTGGATCTTGGCAACAACTCCCTGCGAGTATATACTGTGGTGAGATGGGCGTAGCACATGGTATGCAAATGGCAGTCAAAAGCCATGGCAAGGTGTTTTATGTGCAACCAGCATGTATGATTAGATTGTTGAGGTTGTAATGGACTGGGAGATTGTTAGTTGTCCACAAAGGGGATGCAAGAAAGTCGTAGCAATCTGCAAGTGCACGTTGATTGCAACTATTCTCAATAAGGACAAAGTCAGGAAGCTCTGAGTTGTTTTGATCAGATTGAAGTGAAGGCCTTTCTCCAGTTGCAATCACCTATGCTTTCATCTTGAAGGCCTATGGCCTTACAACACCTTGTCATGGACGAGAGTTTTCACGATCAGATTGCTAATTGTGGGTTGTTGGAGAACATGCCATGCTTGCCGGTGCTTTGGTCGATATGTATGGCAAACATGGCGCTCTCATGATTGCAGGAAAGGTGAAGACCCGTGGTCTTACACAAGATGTTGTCGTGGATGAGAGGATTCACAATCACATTGCTACTTGTGAGCTGTTGGAGAAACATGTCGTACTTGCTGGTACTTGGGTCGATATGTATGCCAAATGTGGCACCCTCACGAAAGCATGAAGAGTTCTTGATGACCTTTTGTATGCTAAACAAGGACAAGGTCATGAAGCTCTATGCTGTTTTCATCAGATGCGAGGTGAAAGCCTTTCTCCAGATGCAATCACCTATGCTTGCACCTTAAAGCCCTGTGGCGTTACGCAAGATGTTGTCATGGATGATAAGATTCACGAACAAAGTGCTACTTTATGTGCTATTGGAGAAACATGTTGTGCTTGCCGGTGCTTTGTCACCTGCTTGGTCTGGCACCCAGCTTGATCAGCCCCTGGTCGACCCTTCATTAAGCCTCCCCTAAGTTTGCAGCCCTTTGCATAGCATGCTGACAGGGCAGACCTAAAGAGCGAGACCCTGCACATTTCAAAGAGATGGCCTTGAAACCGTGTGTTGTAAGGAAGCCAACTACTGCAAGAGCTGGCTGGTGCTACCATCACAAGAGCTGTCTGGAGTCACACTGTAATCAGCCAATCTTCTTGACTTGGGCATGTACTTGTAGTACTACTAGTAATGGATGGCAACAGTGATATTAGAGATACTGATTGTTGTTTTTGGATCCTAAGCACTAGCAGCATGACCTGCGGACTAGTAATGCAGGTAGCTCCATGCAGGCAATTGTAGCAGGAGTACTCTTTGGTTCTGTACTTGCTGTAGCACCTGTAACAGGGCTACAGTGTCCTTCACGGTATAGTGTCTTTCACAGGACAGGTCTAGGCTGGTTCACACTGGACGGACCCTCTGGGCTGGGGAGTGACACCTCTGGGCTGGGGAGTGACATGTGGCAGGGTACCGACGGTGGTCTAGTGGACCTCGTGGCCAGGTCACCACATGGATGACATTTATGAGCCGTTGGTGGCTCTTTATGGTGGTACATATGAGTAGTAGCGGTTGGTTATTCGATTATCTTCTTCACCTTTGGTCCAGCATCGTCCTCTAGAGCAGTGAGTCTATACACAGAGCACGTCTTCACCATCCCTGCACATCTGAGCCTCGACACCCCATTGTACCTGTGAACCCTGGGCTGGAGCTGAGTGTGCTGCCACGCCAGAGTCTATATCGGTGCTTTGAGATAGTCGAGTCACTTGTTGTGGTCTACTCTACTGCTGCTGTTGTGTCTCTTTGAGCTAGGGTGTGTCTATTGTTTCCTGTTTTCAATCTGTTTGAGTGAGATTGTCACGCACATTGCACTGAGGACCACCCACTGTAGAGAGCACGACACATTATCCGCGCTACAGGTGCTCTCATTTTGGCGATCACGGTGGGACCTCAACTGAAATCTCACTCTGTGAGGTGCAAATCTTGAAGCTAGTTGGGTCTATCTAGCTTCGCCGACCTTGCCTTGCACTGTTCTCCTCTCGCCTGGTCCAACTGTTCTCTCGCCCTGGTCCAACCTGTCCTCGTCCCTGGTCTAGTTCTCCTCGATCCTGGTCTAGACCTCGTCCCTGGTCCACCCTGGTCTAGACCTCGTCCCTGGTCTAGTTCTTCTCGACCCTGGTCTAGACCTCGTCCCTGGTCAAGCCTGGTCTAGTCACTTGCCTGGTCTAGTAGAGTCTAGACCAGTCTTCAGCCAGTTCAAGGTCTTCTTGCCCAAAGCTTGGTTGGGTTGGTGGTCACTGCATGACACATACAAGGCGGTCAGTCGAGCGTCAAAGCACACTACTGAGCCCTCTGAAGCACTACAACAGAAGACGACCCTTGGAACCTGTTAGAAGTCCATCAACCTCATCACCCATACCTCCACATACGACTTCACCCATTCCTCCCTCCGGTTCCACATCTTCCAGATCACCTTCACTAGTAAAGCTCTCTCCTATTCTGCTACAGCAGGCTACTGAGCAACAGGCTCAACAAGGGGCCATGGAGCCATTGGCTAGCGTTTTGGCTAAGGTAAACATCAAGTTCCCTACATTCAAAGGACTCTCTTCAGAAGATGCTGACGACCATGCAAGGAGGTTTGTATCTCTTTGTAGGGGTCGTGGTCTTAACAGGGAAGATGCTTATTTGGTACTCTTTCCATCCACCTTGGATGGCTTAGCAGACAAATGGTACAGCCAGTTTGCAGAGAACCATTTTGTAACTTGGGCAACCTTAAGACAACAGTTTTGTGCAGCTTTCAGGCCAGGTGACTACCAGGAGAAGGTGTTGGATGAGTTGGCCAACATGGTGCTCCAGCCAGAGGAGACTTTTGCAGAACTTATGACCAAAACCAAGTCTCTGGTTGCCAAGCTTCCCCAGCAACCAGGTGAATTTATGGTTAAGAAGTGGGTAGAGAAGGCGCTTCCCAAAAGTTCTCAGCAAAAACTATGAGAGAGTCTCCGACCCGACACCACTCTGGAGGAGTTCATCGCAGCTGCTACGCGGATAGAGGGGGCTAGGAAGCTGTTCATGAACCCCCCTCACATAGAGACCCCCTTTGTGTTTTTGGAAAGTCCTTCTGATCCTTTATCTTCTTTACGCAGGGAGCTGGAAGCCCTAAAGTTACAGCGAGCTCTTCAAGAGGAGAGGTCCTTCTCTTAGACAAGAGAAGCCTCCACATCACGAGGCATTGGAACAGATTAAGCGCGAGCTAGAAGAGCTCAAGTGTCAGCAAGAGACTAAGGCTACGGTTTAGTGTAGCTCATGCTGCTCTCCAGGGCACCCTCCACAGGAATGTCCCCTTCGGGTTTACTGCCACTTTTGTGAAAAATCTGGACATGAGGACAAGGATTGTTACTACCTCAAGGGATTGCGACAAATACAGCAAAGTCTTGGTCCTTCTCTTCAGCAAGGGCTAACACCTGCATCCAACATGGTTTCTCCCTGTGGCCATCCACACCATATGCCACCTTTGCTGACAGCCCCTCCGATGCAAGGTATGCAGAACACTTTTCCCTTTCAGAGCTTTTATAATACCCATGCTCCCTCATCTCCTCAAAGCTTCTATGCCTCCACCTCCAACGCAATGCACCAGGAGCAAGGACCACCTTGCACTTCGACTCGCCCTTTGAATCGGCCCATTTTATGCCACAGATGCGGGGAATATGGTCATTACCAAAGCAAATGCCCTTTGCCCGAAGGGTCCCCTCCCTGCCGTCATTGCCTTGATATGAAGGATCACTACAGTAAGGATTGCCCTAAAATTCGTGCATCCACGGCTTCGAACCCAAGTCAAAGCCAGACTGAGTTTGCCTTTCCCAAGCTCAATTTGATAGCAGTTAGCACTATTTCTCAGCCGCCTCCTTCTACCCACGTGGTTACCCCTAAAAATAAGCCGCCGCAGTTGGCAGAGGAGCTATCGGGCGTCCTCACCCGGGCCCAGAGAGCTGCTCGCGGTCTTAGCATTCCAACAAGTTCAACTCCCCCACACAGTCTCACACCAGTGGATACCCTGCCTGCAGCTGTTAACAAGCCATCCCTCAGTGCCATGAAAGAATCCACATCTTTGCTCTCCGATATTGATGAAGCTTTCTTGGAAGCAGTTTCCGATCTACAAAAGATCAAGGTATCCGAGAAACAACTGGTAGAACAAGACAAACTTATAGCAGAGTCAGTCTTGAAGAACACCTTCCAACAAGTGTCCCTCTATGACATGCTGTGACTAGATGCAAAGTTTAGAAGTGACACCCTTGCTGTTATTCAATCACTTTATCCTGGAGCAGGTCCTAGTGGCGGGCACCTCCCAGTGTGACCATCAGAGTCCTATATGATATGCAATCCCGCTGCTCCCCTCACTGATTATAGAAGCCCTCGCCTGACAGTGTTCGTTTTGGGTCGGCAATTCTCAGGAGTGATAGTGGATGGTGGATCTGGCATCAACCTGATGCCCGAGTTCACTATGTTAGCTCTAGGTCTACAGCCTACTTGCCCCGCTCCATTCACAGTTACATTGGCCGACCAGCGGACGGTCTACCCAGTGGGCATAGTGGACAATGTGCCTCTGCAGGTACAAGACTTTACTTTTAACTTGGATTTTGTTGTGGTTCGTCTTCCCCAGATTGAGGGGGAATTTCCTTTGCTCATTGGAAGACCATGGTTGCGACACACTAAAGCACTTCATGATTGGAAAAACGACGCAATGTGGATACAAACTTCTGGCTCCCCGATGCACAACCCATCCTCTTAGAAGGAGGTATGGATCAAGTGTTGGGTTAAAGGCCTAAATAACCCCTTTTTGTACATTTTTATACTTTGTCCAGGTTCAGGTTCATATTGAACCTGGACACATTTTCTAAAGGTCACTTATAATAAAAGTGGGAAAACCCAAAACTCACTTATTGAGTTTTCCCCAAAAACGTGAGCCTTCTCTCTTCTGCTAGCGCTTCCTCTCCTTTTGGCCTTTGCCTCCCCTCTTTGCACACACATTGCACTTCCTTGCGTGCTCTTTCACTTGCACACACTGCCGCGCACTCATCAACTGGTATCAGAGCCTTGATTAGGGTTTGCCCCAAACCTGCAAATGCTGAATTTCAGCCAAGAAGGTCAACTTTCACGCGAGATTTTGCAATTTCGTCACCAAAGGACTCGTCCCCGGACACTAGAGAGCTCCCGACAACCCAAATTGACCCAAAACAAGCTGAAATTAGGTCAAAAACAGGAAATTACAGGTTATGACAGCAAAATACAGGTTTTGCAAATGATGTATTAAGGTGTGGGAATACTTTTGCTAAGTCTCCGCTACTCGAAAACACTGAAATTGCCGAAAAACAAGCCCTAAAACAGGTGTTTTAAGCAAATTTCAGATTTGCACAGGTTTTTCCAAGTGTTTTTATGGTGCGATTACATTGGGGAAAGTGCAAATTGATGCAATCGACGCACATTTGACAAATTTTATCGATGTATGACAATTTGTGGCTCAATTTCATGCAATTTTGATGCTACAAATTGGGGCTTTTGCGCTTACATGCTTCTAAAGGCTGTGTATTAGCCTTATGTATGTCTTCTGATGCTAAAAACAACTAAATTCGTTGATTTCGAGCACAAATTCGCTCGCTGAAATTTCCTGCGCATAAATTTCAGAAATTGAATTTTGTGCCCAAAACGTCCTATTTTGCCCCAAATTGCTCTTGTGACCATTTGGAGCTGTAGCGCACATCTCTGTGAGGCTATACTCCGATTTTTGCGCATTTTGCCCAAAAATTCAGCGTATTATCCCTCTTATTTCGTGCAACTATGGCCTCATCTTCTTCGGATGTGAAGAACCTCTTCGAGATTAGGAGGTTACCAAATCTATGCCTTGTTATGGAGTCTCTATTGACTCTTTGCATAGAGGTACACCTTCTTCCAATATTTCCACAGTAACTAAACCCAATGAGCCACCTGAGCCAGCTCAAAGGTTGACTGTCATAGAAGTTATCCCGGATGCGCCCTTGGTGGAAGTCTTTGAATTTGGTGAGCCTATGGAGGATCATAGAAGCGGGCAAAAATCTCCTCCGAGAACAAAGCTCCCTTCACAGAGCTCGTCCTGCCTAATGAATTTCATTCTCATGATAGTTGTCTTGCTCATGGTGGCTGCGCTCTGTAGCATCTCCTCTTTCAAATAGTGGTACATGGACTTCATCTACAGCCCTAGTCCCCCTCACACCTCTTCGCCCTTGCCCTCTCCCTACCTCCTTTGCCCTCGCTCCCTCCCTAGGCCTCGCCCTCTCCCTACCTCCTTTGCCCTCGCCCCCTCCTTAGGCCTCGCCCTCTCCCTACCTCCCTTGCCCTCGGCCTCCCCATACCTACCCCCTCGCCTTCGCCCTCACCTACCTCCTCGCCCTAGCCCCCCTACCTACCCCCTCGCCCTAGCCCTCCCCCTCCCCCCTACCTAACCCCTCGTCCTAGCCCTCCCCCTCCCACCTACCTACCCTCTCGCCCTAGCCCCCCTACCTACCCCTCGCCCTCCCCCTCCCACCTACCTACCCCCTCGCCCTAGCCCCCCTACCTACCCCCTCGCCCTCGCCCTCGCCCTCCCACCTACCTACCCCCTCGCCCTAGCCCCCCTACCTACCCCTCGCCCTAGCCCTCCCTTGCCCTAGCCCTCCTACCTACCCCCTCGCCCTCGCCCTCCCCTCCCACCTACCTACCCCCTCGCCCTCCAGCTCCCACCTACCTACCCCCTCGCCCTAGCCCTGCTACCTATCCCCTCACCCTCGCCCTCGCCCTCCCCCTCCCACCTACCTACCCCCTCGCCCTCCAGCTCCCACCTACCTACCCCCTCGCCCTAGCCCTGCTACCTATCCCCTCACCCTCGCCCTCGCCCTCCCCCTCCCACCTACCTACCCCCTCGCCCTAGCCCTCCTACCTACCCCTCGCCCTCGCCCTCCCCTCCCACCTACCTTCGCCCTCGCCCTCCCCCTCCCACCTACCTACCCCCTCGCCCTCGCCCTCCTACCTACCCCTCGCCCTCTCCCTATCTCCCTCGCCCTCACCCTCCCCCCTACCTACCTACCTCGGATTTCAAGCATTCACCTCCGTTCCTTGCGGCTTTCAAGCATCCCGTTGTTGTTAATGCTTTTTGTTCTGCCATTAAGATAGAGCTTAACCTCACCTGCGTTATTACTCGAGCTTCTGATCATCAGTCATTTTAACAATTTCATCTGCAAGTGAGGACCGTGTCATTTTCTTCTCACTATGGTTATGGAGGATAAAGATGCGTTGGATCCAAACCGAGCATATCTCTTTGTTGAGGAGCCAAGCTGTCTGTTTTGCCGATTGGGATTCTTGGACTATGCAATCATATTGGGTTCTTGCCTATTAAAAGGCTTAAGGCGTTGCAAGCAGAGCAGTGTTTTACTCCACTTTTAAGGCATGTAAGGTCATGGTTGGGCCTAGCACCTGCTTCAAGAAATGTACGGATGTAGTACCTAGTGGTTTTCTTTCACAGTTTTTTTCAGTATTCCTCTCACCGAGACGGTGAGCGATCTTGTGGCGGGCAACCTGTAGCAAGGCTAGAGTGTCCTTCACGGTACAGTGTCTTTCATAGGATAGGTCTAGGCTGGTTCACACTTGACGGACACTAGACGGACCCTCTGGGCTGGGGAGTGACACGTGGCAGGGTACCGACGGTGGTCTAGTGGACCTCGTGGCCAGGTCACCACATGGCTGACATTTATGAGCCACCAAAACATATGAGTAGTAGCGGTTGGTTATTCGATTATCTTCTTCACCTTTGGTCCAACATCGTCCTCTAGAGCAGTGAGTCTATACACAAAGCACGTCTTCACCATCCCTGCACATCTGAGCCTCGACACCCCATTGTACCTGTGAACCCTGGGCTGGAGGTGAGTGTGCTACCACGCCAGAGTCTGTATCGGTGCTTTGAGATAGTCGAGTCACTTGTTGTGGTCTACTCTACTGCTGCTTTTGTGTCTCCGTGAGCTAGGGTGTGCCTATTATTTCCTGTTTTCAGTCTGTTTGAGTGAGATTGTCACGCACATTGCACTGAGGACCACCCACTGTAGAGAGCACGACACATTATCCGCGCTACAGGTGCTCTCACCGCAGCTGGCAATGATGTTTGCCTTCTCCACAGGCGTAGCGGCTGCTGATTCAGCAAGGAGTACCTTGATTTCCATGCTAGTTGTGGTCTCTTGCGACATTATGAGCGATGCATTGAGCGGCGTGAAGGTCAAATGGGTGATTGCCTTGATTGGTTTACTTTTGGTACTCCAATCACCTGGCCCCTGTGTATGCTGCTCTTAGGCCAACCATTACCTCCTTTCAACCCAATTTCCCCACGTTGATTGCAACATGGATAAGGTTAGGAAGCTCTGTGCTGTCTTCAGTTGCAAAGTGAAGGCCTTTCTCCAGATGCAATCACCTATGCTTGCATCTTGAAGGCCTGTGGCCTTACACAAGGTGTTAAGAGGCCTGTGGCACTCCTTTGGTCGACTTATATGCCAAATGCGATGTTCTCACGAAAGCACAAAAAGTTCTTGACGAGCTTCCTGTACGAGATGTTGTCAGTTGGAGTAGGATATATCCACCATGGCTGTGGCAAGGACACTCTGTTTTCAGCAGATGCTACGTGACATTGTGAAGGCCTCTTTCCAGATGCAATCACCCATGCTTGCGCCTTCAAGGCCTGTGGCATTGTGCAAGGGTTTCTGAAAAAACATGTATTGCTTGTGGTGCTGTATTCGACATGTATGGCGAATATACATCCACATGGCACAAGAATCTGATGCACAATTGCTTGTCTACCAAAAACCCAACCTTGGCTGATATTTACAAGTTGAGAGAACTACAGCATCTAGAGAAAGACCTTCACATGGCATCTGCTAAAAACAGCCTAGAGCTTGCTTGCCACAGCCATGTTGGGCAATCCATGCGCCCCAAGAGACGACATTCTGGTCCGATTTAGTACGGTGAGTGTGAGTGGTAGGAAACGAGAGGATGTGCGTGTTGCCGGGCATGAGGCACCCAAAAGAGGGATCCACGTGCAATTAAAGGTGGCCACTGGCCGATGTGCCTGTAAGGCTTGCTTGTTGCATACATGTTTTGAGCACATAGCCATCCACTATACCAACAAATAATAAACAATTGTGTGGTGCGAGCATATGTCCACAATATACTTGGGCAAACCATGCTTAGTATTTATAGACAGATAGATGATAGATCTACACTACTTCAAAGCTTATCCCACTGATTGAGAATTCCAAGAGATTTTGAGAAGGGACATACAAAGCAATGTCCATTTCGACAAACAACAAACTTGAGGGCATTGTGTAATTTCTCCTATGCTCCTCGCATTAACAATAGACTCGACTTTGTTCATCTTCTTCATGCCTTTTCCTGCAAATAGTAACGTTTTCTAAAGGTAGGCCTAGTTTGACACTGTCGTGCGGTGGCACATATATAATGTGAAATCATGTACATAAGTAAATTTTCATAGGTTTAGATGCATGGGAGTGGGTGCAATGTACATATGTCACATGCTTGTTTACGGTTGCCAATATGTATATACCTTATCGGGTAGTTGGGCCCTGGATGCGGCACCCAGAGTTATCAGGGAACGCGGGAGCAGGGGTCTAGAACGTCGGAACGACGTTTTGGGGCTTGGGGCTAACGTGGAATGTTCCGGAACGGGCAGGCGTTATAGTAGGTAGAGTCAAACCGGAACGGACCGACTGGAACGGCCAGAACGGCAGGCAGATATCCCGGATGGTCGGATTCAGGTCAACGGCCATATTTCCAGCCAATAATAAAGAACATGCATATTTTTGGACGTTGGTTTTTTTTAATTTGAAGTGAGCAAAGCCCTATATAATGCAACCCCTCTCACCCTTCCCTTTACAACTTACAAGTGAATGCATTGTTCTAGCCTCTACCCTCCCTCCCCCCCTCTCTCTCTCTCTCTCTCTCTCTCTCTCTCTCTCTCTCTCAAGGCTCAAGCTTACATGATGCGCATTCGCCATTGAAGATTCAAGAAGCTCTCAAGTCTCAACTTTCAAGTCTACAAGGCTTGCCTATGTGTGTGTGTGTGCGCGCGCGCGTGCGCGTGTGTGCAGCCCTGCCCCCTCACGCTCTTCCCTTCTCCCCTATCCCCTCGCGCTCCCCCTGGCCCCCCCTTGCGCTCTCCCTCTGCAAGCCTGACTTCCCCCTGCTGCCCTACCCTCTAGCGCTCCCGCCTCGCACTCCGCCCACTGCAACGCCCCCCTTGCTGTCCCATGCGTAGAGAGCGAAAGCGAAGAGAACGTAATGAGAGAAAGAGAAAGCGTAGAGAGAAAGTGGAAAGAAAATGCATAGAGTGGAAAGAAAATGTGTAGAGAGAGAAAGCCTGCACGCGTAGAGAGAAAATCTGCACGCGTAGAGAGAGAGGAGAAAAAAAAACTGCCGATTTTTTCTCTTCAATTATGTGAGTGCGGGTTTTTGCAGTGGATATCCACCCAGGTGATTTTTCCTGCTCTTCCCGTTCCTCACTTTATTATCTTCTTCACTTCATTCTATTTCTCTTCCTCTCTTCCTCTCCTTTTGCGGCCTTCAATCATGAAGAAACAAAATGGCAAGGATGACGCTGTGGAGGATGCCATTCAAAAATGCAAGGAAGAAATGAGAGAGTTCATCAACAAGATTAATCGCCACCTCCTAGGTACCATTAAGGCACTCGACGAGCGCGTGTCGGCATCGGAAAGCACGATACATACTCTTTAGGATTGTGTAAAGGCCCAAGATGAGAAAATCGCACTACTCAAGAAAGAGGTTGTAGAGGTGCGATCGTAAAATGTCCTCAAAGAGGGAGAGCTTCAACCCTTAGTAATCGAAGCGCTTAACACGATTAAAGAACAAGTGCGGACCATCAAAGAAGGTGAGGAGCAACAAAAAGAAATGACGACCTCGTGGGTAGATGTCATCACAAAGACCTAACAAAAAGCAGAAGAGGCAAAGAAATGGATCGAGATTGTCAAGAAAGGAAACGGCAAGGAAATAACCCCCACCCCCACACCAACCATCATTAACCTGACACTAGAAGAGGAGCAAAGGAGACGTGTGCGGGCCTTACATGTAAGGATATGTGGCCTCAGACCAAGATAATGTCGATGAAAAGGTGAAAGAACTCATGACTCTGGTGGAGGTTAACGAGCAGACGCATACGAGGGCTTGTAGAGTGGGCAATAAGAAAAGTGAGAGCAATGGGGAAACCTCGAAGGAAAGGGCACTCATCCCCTCCGTGGAAGTGAAGGACTTCTTGAAGAAGAGACCGACTCTAAAGAAGACAGGCATCTTTCTTGGAGATGACCTCACCCTCTCGCAGATTGCTCATATGCAAGAGGTAATGCCGGAAATTAGAGTAGCAAGGGAGAAAGGGAAGATTGCTTTTCACAAGGATGGAAGGGTGGTGATATTGGAGCGACGCTCCGCATGACGGTGCGAGACCTATGGGACCACACTAAAGAAGGCAGCTTGGAATTGTAATGGGTCACTCCGTCTTGATGTAGGTGCCTTTGAGGATAGTTTCTGTCACGTGACACATCCAACCCTATGTGTCCGTGGACAAGCTACAGCATGATCAGGGTTCAGTCAGTCGAGTCAGTCTAGATAAGAAGTGATCTGGCACTTTTGGGAGTCTGTTCGCAGACCGTGCATGTCCAGTCAATTGGTGTAGATGCATATCCTCTGGTTGCACACAGCATGATCATAAGCATTCCCATCAGAATCCATCAGATTCCATCAGGGGAATTTTCCAATGCATTTAGCCTATTTTCCCTATTTTTGACATTTTTCACTTATTATTTTTAAGTGACTTTTGTTGGAAAGTAGGTAAGGCAATTTTGCTAAGTTTGTATATAAGCAAACTAGAGCTAGCACTATTTGGCAGAAGAGACAACAGGAGCCAAGCTCAGCAGGCAACTTCTCCAACAAGAACTTGGTGGTAATTCCCTCCAAGCAAGAACCTCCCCTAGCGTTTTGCATCAGCCTTGCCATCGCTAGAAACTTCCAACCCCTAGCGTTTTTGAAGAAGATCATCGCCACAGATTCCTTCAGCTAGCGTTTTTGCAAAGCTCAGCATACCTAGCGTTTTTGGCAGTTTCAGCAGGGCGATTTCAGCAGTAGGAAGACCAGCAAGATTCAGCCCTAAGGAGTAGCAGATTCAGCCCGGTAAGAACCTTAGTTTTCAGCCTTAATGAACCTCAGTTTTGAGCCCTAAACCTGCAGATTTTCAGCGACAAAGACCCACAGAAACAGTCTCCCCAAATCAGCGTTTTGGACTAGTCGCAGATTTCAGCCCATAGTGTTTTTGGACAACAGTAGAAAGATTGCAGATTTCAGCCCTAGTGTCGGCCTCGTCATCCCCGTCCTAGTCGTCAACATAGTCTAGACTTGCATCAGTCTCATGCATCACCATTGTACCAGATTGTGCAATCATAAGTAGACCACTCTCGCCGACGAGAGTGGGGCCTTTGGAGGAGGGTTTTACAACGTTTCTGGTGTCGTATCTCTCTTCTCTCTCTATCTCTCAGTCTCATACACTTGCACGCACAGTGTCCATTCACTTTGTTTGTGATCATAGCATTCTCTCATTAAGAACGGAAGGCTCTCTCTTCCTTAAGAACAAAAGGAACCTTGAGCACAGTTCGGAGCACTCATCTTGAGCAAAGCGCAAACATTCATTCCGCTGCACCTAACATTGGTATTAGAGCTTTGACAGTGTTCTGTATCACTCAAGGAAAGAACCACAAGAATCACAAGAATTTTTTTGCTTGTTGCAGTCGCACGAACCCAAGTTCACTTGGGCGTGTCGATTCCTAATCGTATTTTTGAAGAGTGACAGGAATCCCAGGAAAGAAGGGCTTGTCCAGCCTCCCCTTGTGTCTCTTTTCACTCATTGAGAGCGGACCGTGCACTTAGCGGCCGACCAATCGACATGAGGTGGGAAGAAGCAACCTTGGTGTGAGCGCAAGGCCGCCAAGGGGTGCGCCCGCGGAAAAGAGTAGAACTTGGGTGAGGAGAAGATCCTTCTCAGACACGGTTTGCAAGCGAAAGAAAACCTCAAGAACCTCAAGAACCCAAGACCCCCAAGAACCCAAGTTCCTCATGAACTTAAGAACCCAAGAACCCACAAGAACCCACGACTTCAGAATGGTCATCACTCGAAGCGGAATGGATACTTTGCTTGGAGGTGATGAGCATGAGAGAGGCGAAGAAGACTTTTCTCCACCAGGAGGTTTTTCCGACCCTCCCCCTTTCCCATCTACGTCAAGGATTGCACTAACTCCTATGGAGGCTTTCGACAAGATGTTTATGGAAAGGAAGTTAGAACGTGAAGAAAGAAATGCCCTGCAGTCATCTCGACAACTAGCGCTACAAGGCGATACAGCATGTTGGTATGGATAGATGACAACATGATTTCAGTCACCTGGTTTCAACATGGATAGATTGCCTCTGTTTCAATACTCCTTGGATGCACCCTCCCCCTCTCACACGGACAGAGATCACCTGACTCATACACCAGGATCTGATTCAGCTAGATACCAGGCCAACACATGAGTTGGGCACGAAGATGGCCTTCTGCAGAGAGCATCTTCTCCAACTCACGGAGGACGGTTTTGTGTCTAGGCGTGCATACATGGATACACACTTATCTCATGGGATACGATGCGCTATTGGGTAGATATGCACATCCTCACATTAGCTCCAGATCGAGACTGGCCGATTTCGAGGGGTACCAGCAAGGGTTAGGATATGTCACCTATGTCACTTAGAGCCAGAGACAGATCTGCACTACACATGTCATTGTCCGACGTACTATGAGATACGCGGCCACTTCCATTGTTTGTTCAGAGAGGGTTTCGGACCATTTTCTAGAGTCATGAGATATGAGGATCAAAGATGTCTCGGATTGTTCCTGCTAGAGCTGCAGAGACTTAGGGAGAGCTTGCTGAGGACATCAGGAGGGAGATAGTCTCAGAGACGAATCACAGATTTCTTTACACCAGCCAGAGGAGAGCCAGAGGAGCAGTCATCACAGCAGATATCAGATCCCACCCACACTAGAGGTACATTGATTGACCGAGCCATTGAGCTAGGCAAATCCAGACGCCCATGACCTCGAGGGGTCTCCCACCATTGACAAAGGTTACAACAGAAGATACAGATCACTCTAGCTCGACATACAAGACGCCCAAACAGAGTACTGACCATGGAGGATGTTGATGAGATTCGACAGCGACCGATGAGAGATTTCATTGGAACCCACCAAACCCCCCTCCCCTCCCCTCTATCACGTTTAAATTCTGAATCAGCTTCAGATTCATTTCCTTAGTGTTTTAGGGTTTAGTGTTAGTTCTTTGTACTTTTTGTACCCAAACATGGTATCAGATTCACCAATTGTATGGTCCCATAGCTCATTTTGGCCCTTCAAAGACGTTAATATAACATTTCATTTCATCTCTCTCTCTCTCTCTCTCTCTCTCTCTCTCTCTCTCTCTCTCTCTCTCTCTCTCTCTCTCATCATCCATGGCCTCTTCTTCTTGTACAACCCCCTTTGTCCATGCGAGCAACACTCAAATGCCAAAGGAATGGTTGTAGTGGGATGAAGTGACTTCGGAGGGCACCTTGTCGGCGGCGGGAGGAGGTGCTCGAGCATGGGCATGCAAACTATGCTCTTACCATTTGAAAGGGGGCCACGACAAGGTGAGGGCACACTTTCTTTGAGTGGCGGGACATGAGGTGAGATTTTGCACCAACATAAGCGTCGAGAAGAGGATGGAGCTTGAGGAAAAGGATCGGCAATTCAACACTAAATTCAAGCGCGCACGCAAAGCGGGCGACCCAAAGACGCTCATTTTCCCTTCTTCGACTCTACCCAGTGGGTCTTCATCCGGCCCGATTCGTCGCTGAAGGACCCTTGCTACCTCTTGGGACCCAAAGAAGAAGGCAGAGGTGGATGCCGCCGTTGCTCGCTTCTTTTATCGTGACCATATCTCATTTTTCGCGGCTAGGTAAGCTTTATCGATCTTCTCTCTCGTTTCTTCCGTTCTGTTCGTTTCCACCACCATGATCTCTAGCGTTTAAAGTCTAAACTATGAATAATGATACTAACCTCTTCCATGTGTGATCAAAATAGGTCGGAGTATTGGAAAGCTATGGTGCAACGGATAAGAGAGTATGGCACAGGCTATGTGCCTCCGTCTTCGGAAGCTCTCCGAACCACTTTGCCCGATCTTGAGAAGGCGGTTGTGGAGCAAGCAACACTCATTATTCAACGGCTTTGGGGCAAACATGATGTTTCCCTCATTGCCGACGAGTGGAGCGATACAAGGAAGAGGTCCATTCATGGCCTTGTCGCATACTCGAGTAGAGAGATGTACTTTGTGCACTCTCATGATGCCACCGAGAGTGGAAAGTCCGTCGATGTCCTCACCGCAGAGTGGACAACAGCCATAGAGACGATCGAGGAGCAGCATGTGATGGCTTTTGTCACAGATGGGGATGCACAAAATAAGGTAGCAACAACTATTGTAGAGGGCCACTATTCGCACTTAACGGTGTGCTTTTGCATGGCACAGTGCTTGAACAAACTTCTAAAAGACATTGGCAAGCTAGAATGGATCGCACTAGTCTTGCAGATGTAGTAAAAATTGTGAATTTCACAATTTCATTCGGTGCGAATATCTCAAGAGGTCGGGCGGCAGAGTGCTCCTTAAGTATTCAGATACCCGTTTCGCATTCAACTTTCTCCTTGTGTGCAGGTTGGCTGAATGTCAAAGTGCGGTCTGACAGGTTTTTATCAATGATGAGTTGATCACCTCCCTCTATGCAAAGACTGTTGTAGGGATTGTGTACTAGGAGAAGGCAGAGGATCTTAGTTCCGGAAGGAGCTGAAGAGTCTAGACGCACAGGTCAAATTGTTGCTTTGGGTTGTGGATGTCATGGACCCTTGCATTGGCAAGGTTTACGACTCAATGGACTACATGATTGAGCGGCTTGCACATCTTGAGCCGGATGCAGAGCGATATGCAGAGATCCATGCGCTGTAGCTCGAGGTGGAATTCATATGCCTCTCCTTTACACGGGGCAACATTCATGGTGGATCTAGAGTTCCAAAGTGCAGGGCAGAGACAGATAAAGAAGTCATGAATCAATTTACAGAGATCTTAAACAAGATGTTTCTAAACAGAGATGGGTGACGCATTGTCAGGTATCAGTTGAGACAATACAGAGAGATGCTAGGGCGATTCGGCAATAGATGCTCAAATTGATTGTAAGAAGATAGGTTCAGTGCTAAGGACTATGGCTAAAATGGCCCTGAGCTTCAGAGAAGACTGGCGAACCGTATTCTCAGCTAGTGAGTTAGACTTTAGTACCTCATGCTTGGAGCAATTGTGGAGTACCTTTAGCCACATTGCTTTCAAGAAGAGGAATCGGAAAGGAGTAGAGAAGGCAAATGATCTCGTCTTTGTTAGCGCAAATTTGAAAATGCTTTGCAAGAGTACAAACTAAACAGACAGATCCTTTTACATAGTGGGAGATGGAGCAAAAGGCTCCTCAGGCAGGTGGAGATACAGAAGCACTGATACCAGGTACTTCCTCCATGACCGAGGTCGAGCCGCACCTAGAGCTTTATGATGAGGCATGGGAGGATGTGCATGATATACAACCGACCACTACGAATTGGGGCTAGTGGCTCTTGACTCTTGAGGATTTAGGACTTCCATTATATACCTTTTTGTATTGCGGCTTGCCCCCTTTGTAGCCTCTTTATGGTATATGTCACCTTTGATTTTTTGGTATTGTGGATTGCCTCCTTTGTAGTCTCTTTATGGTATATGTCACCTTTGCTTTTTTTGTAGCTCCTTGGCGGGCCTTGTTAGCCAAAATTAATCCGAAACTAAATTTTGCTCAATATTATGGTTCATCTTTCAAGTCTTGTCTCTTAACTTCTACTCTTGCAATTATTTGAGAGCTTTAATCTGCAATTGCATGTGTTATTGTGTATGGGCATTATGTATGTTGCATATGTACTATGACCGCGGTGCCGCACATCACAATCAAGTTAAATGGTCTTCGAATCGTGTTTTTTGTGAATATTAGAGTCAAAGGACTCTAATACTACTTGTATTCAAACACATAACGCTGCAGGGAGGCTTGTCGTCGTACCCGTTTCAGGTAACTCTGGCGGCACCATTGATGTTTCCACATTCTAGATGACGCATTTGATGTTCCTAGGATGTTCTTAAGCTAAGGGTATGGTATGAGTGTACACATCACACTTGCTAAATACGACCAGACGAACACTGTTTATATGCACTAATTGGAGTACGTGGCCATCATGAATGCATTGCAAATTGGTCAAAAGTGAAAAGCTGATGCATAGCCACGCTTATGAACATAAGAGGAGTGATCCCACAAAATCTGGGATTTATGTGACTCCATCTGGCATTTTTCCCACCAAAAATGGCATTTTTGGGTCAAAAATGGACGAAAAAGATCCAAAATGGACACGTGTCGTGGGGAAGCAAGGGGGATGCTTGCTTATTGTTGCAAAAACTTGCAATTTTTCTCTCTTTCACATATCTACTTAGGATTTCTCTAGGGTGCAGCATTGCAATCGCGTCTCTCTTGCTACTTGTATTTGATGTTGTGAGGGTGTGAAGTAGGGTTTTCTTCCTTCAAGTTAGTGTGTGGGTTTGATTGTGGGTTTTCTTATATCTGTGCAAAATCAGCATTTTGGTGAAATGAGGGAGAAATCAAGGGTTAATTGCTTTGCAGAGGCGTGGCCACAAGTTTTGGTGGACTAGATTAGGGATTTGATCAAATTTTGTGTATGTGTTTGAGTGGAGCTTTAATGGTTTCTGATAAGTGTTTTTCTTTGTGTTTTTATCTTAATCCAATCATGATTTGTGTAAGCTTTTCTATTCTCTCAATCTCTCAATTGTTGAGTATAGTGAAGTGAAGGATTTGAATATTTCGTTTGTGTTTACTCACAATCTCTTGATTAGTGAGTTTAGTGAAGTAACCAAATTTAATTAACTAGGATGTGATTATGTTTATATTCTAGATTAACGAGTGTAGTAGTGAACTCTTCACGAGCTCTTACACCTGTAGTAAGTGTTGTGATAATCTCACATATTACACACGGTCTTATCTTTGGATTTGTGAGTGTTGCTGATTAACTTCACATCCTCTCACTTCCTCGAATTTTGTTAGTGTGCGTTTTATTTAACTCACGAACTCTCACAGCCAGAAGCATGGTGCTTTTCCAGCTGGACCGCATACTCTGACAACGTTTTGAGCCATCTGTGTGTGTGCGCACGTGTATATTGATACATATATATCTGTCATGGGTAATGCATGACTAATTTACTACACTCCTAAAGGACCATCCTCAAGGTCTAGACATACACATCAAGCTAGTCTACAGGAAGAGTGTATGTATGAGCTGCTGTGGATATGCATATGCCAACTTACTCTCTCTCTCTCTCTCTCTCTCTCTCTCTCTCTCTCTCTCTCTCTCTCTCTCTCTCTCTCTCCGTTTTTTCCCTTATACAATAGAAGGAACACTGGTCCTCTACAATTTACAACCGGAAGAACATGTCTTCCTCGATATTTCTTTGGTTCATATGTATGCTGAATGTGGATTGCCACCCATCATGCCCTCAAGGTCTATTGTAGAATAATATCCTGCTTGGTGATACGTTGGTCAACATACATGCTAAATGCGACGTCCTTCATCATTACTGCGTCCTATCGTGCGTCTCGAAGCAATGACAGAAACTCAGTTTGTAGAGCTTCATATGGATGTATGCTAACATGTCCATAAGTGTGTTGGAGGATTTGTGTGGAAGAGTATATTCATAGTCTTAAACCTGCAATGGTCACAAATAACAATAGTGAGGATGTCATAGTATTTTGTTTAGTTCTACGCATGATGAAGCTTATGGTAGTATTGTCTTGTGGTAGACTACCATGAGCTTATGACTGCACTTTTCTTTTTGAGCTTTTCTTAGATTCATCTAGGTATATATAAATATGCTCTGTTTGCTTTTAGCAGATGTGAAGTAAAGGTCTATTTCAGATGCCATCACCTATGCTTGCGGCCTATGGCATTATGCAAGTCATTAACATGGCCAAGAGAATTCATGATGAGAGTGCGAGTCACGGGTTGTCTAGCTTGGCAATGTTTTGGTCAACATGCATGCCAAATGCGGCATGGTCACAAAAGCATAAAATGTCATCACTTGGTAGTGCATAGATTGCACGATATGCCCACATAGCTTTTTTTAGTGAATGCAAAGTGAGTTTTCTCGCCAGATGAAGCCTCCTGGAATGTGTTGATGGGAGGATGTACCCAAAGCTAGTCAAACAAGCTCTATTATTGTTTTTGTTGGATGCAACAAGAGGGAACCTCCCCAATTGAATATGAGATTTGCTAGTCACGGGCTGATGCAAAAATGTCTTCCTTGATGATACTTTGGTTGGCTGATGCAAAAGTATGTCTTGCTTAGTGGTGCTTTGGTCGACATGTATGCCACAGGAGAAAATTCATGGGAGATTTTCTAGCTATGGCGGTATTACCTCTTGCAGCATGTGTGTGCGGGCAACATATTGGCTAATTGAATTTTTGAAATTTTATCTACAAGATCTATCTATATCACATATCACAAGAAGTTTTTGACATATTCCCACTACAGTACTTGCAATGAGGGATCACCTATTAGGTTGGGGTGTAACTACATTACTTGCTATGAAAATGCATGCATTATCACCCGATTTGGAAGGAAACCTTTGTAATATATACGCAAAAGCATTAATGCAGACCCCTAGTAGATTTTCAATAGGAATTGGATGGCATAAACCTTGGAGGTAATTTGTTCACGTGAAGATTTTGGCAAGATCAATCACATATATCACAAGAGGTTTTAACATTTCCACTACAGTTTTCACAATGAGATTTTGTATTGACGGACCACCTATTTATGGCCCCCCAATCTCAGAAAAATAAAAATCCTTTCAAAACATCTTACGTGCATAAGTTAAGGGTGAATTCAGGAAATGAAAAGACCCAAGAAAGTGGAAAGTCAAGACTTTTCATGTCCTTATTGACAGGGGGGTCAAATGCACATTGCTACATTTGTTTTTTTTCTAATGAACTCCCGTACATGTGCTAGAAGCGGATGTAATCACAAGGTGGAAGGCCATCCAATGCCATTGTAGAGTCCCATAGTATCCAAATCGGTTATATTATAACAAAAATTAGTTTTTTGGTAATACTTTGCAATGGAGATAAGTCGCCTGCCATACTCTTTTCAAAAAAATTGGAGCATTTAATTCATGTGCTAGCATCACCGCCACTTGCCAATCAAGCGCTATAGTAGAAGACCTAAAGTAGATAAGTAACGCGCTATACTCTTTTTAAAAACATTGGAGCATTTACTTCATGCGCTAGCATCACCACCAACCACCAATCAAGTGCTAAAGTAGAAGGCCTTCTAAAGTTTGGAGGGTGGTCGAATCACTGTCTACAATTTTTGCTTAAACTCCGCTGCACACAAAGGAAGAAGCGATCTCTTTTGATATGGGACCCTATACACTTTATTAGAGGGTCTTCCAAAGGAGCCTTTAGCAGGCATATGAGACCTCGCTCTTATTACCATATACATGTGGTACTGATGTGTGTGAACACACTAGGACCTTCGGGGGGTTCACCATGGAAAACTTATCGCACCACGTAAGTGCAAGGGAGGGGGGTTTTTTACAAGTTACATAAGCGTATAAGTTAGAGGAGGCCCCCAATAATTTATCTCCCAAGTTTAAAAGTAAGGGAGGAGGTATCATATCTATGGGGGCAGAAGTGGAAAAAGGTGAAAATGAGAGGAAGTTTTTGTGTTTCAAAATTATGGCTTCCCAAAAGAGTTTGCCCTTGAACTTGAGAGACAATAGCTACAAAGATACATGCAAGAACTAACACTACTTTGTTTTGTGATTATAGTTCATTTGTTGAGGGATGAAAGTTGTAAAGAGTTTGTATAGATGCAAATTTACACGAAGAACCTAACACAACTTTATAACCATGTTTTTTGAATAATTTAAATGGGTAAAAAATCGGCCAAGTAGCTAGAGTGTAGGTTGAACAGGCACATAGTTTGAAACTCAAACTAAGACACATTGATGGTACATCTAGTTATTAACAGAAGTGGTTCCTTAGTACAATGCCATTCTCTATGCTACACGTTGTTTGACTAGTTTTACTCAGTTAGATCATTTGAAACCTAAATTTTATATGTAAGATAGGGGTATGATAGTTTTCTACATTGATTGTCGTATAAGCATAGAAAGGGGGGTTCACATTCCCTAATATGAGTCGTATATAGGGGTTTTATCAAAGTTGTCCGTTTGCAGGTGGCGTCTCATTTTGTATATAGAGTAAATCCCCCGAGCTAGGACCATCGGGGCATTTTTTTCCTCTTTAGGAGGTTTTTTCTCCTGTGCATTGTATATACGTCCATCACTCTAGGGCTATCTATCTTTCCATTGCACACTAAGTAACACACTCTCTATTGTGTACCTTGAGTTTCCTTCGTCTTCTCCAAGCTGTGTGCGTTTCCTTGCAACCCTAATTTCAACAATTGGTATAAAAGCAGGTTACGTCCTCCCAGGCTCACTCGCGAGCAGCTCCAGCACACGCGTGCTCACTTTCTCCAAGTTTTGTGAGCTTTGGCGAGCGCTCGCAGGTCGACAAAAATTTTTGGGAAGCTCGTAGAGCTCAGATTTCTGATTCGGGCTCATTTCGGTCTTCATTTTCACTACAAGCAGTACTGCACAAGATATTTTGTCATTTTGTGCAGAATTTGTGAGTGCCGTTTTTTGCATAACAGGTGCCTTATAGTCTTCTACGGTTTGTGCTATATAGCACGTGTTGTTCCCACTTCGGTTCTCCTCTTTTCGGGCAGTTCTCACATTAGGTACAACATTTACCATGGCTGACAACAACACAGATGTGTTCAAGATGTTTGCTGCCAAGGACATGTTGGATGGGGACAATTATCCTTTGTGGGCTTATATGATGCAACATGTTCTTGTGCCAAAGGGCGTCTTGAATATTGTGCAGGGCATTGATGTAGGCGATGTTGAGGATGTTGCAGGTCTTGCTCCTATTAAAGTTGTTTTACCTATGGCAGAACAAGCTCGTTGGGATATAAAGGATGCGCAGGCTTATACATTGATTGCGTTGTCTATGAAGCGCACCATTGTTCCTCACATTCGTTCAGCAAAATCTGCAAAACAGGCTTGGGATATTTTGGCTGATCTTTAAGCAAGTCGCAATGAGACTAAAGTTGCTTTGCTGTGTAAAGAGCTGGAATCGAAGATTATACATGAGGAAGATGATATGGACACTTTCCTTGCTGGTGTCAAGGATATCAATAAGCAACTTATTTATGCAGGTGAAGTCCTTTCAGACAGTTCCCTTGTGCAGATTGTTCTTGATGCCTTACCAAAGTCTTACCAGACTTTTGCTAGTACTTGGAGACTTATGACTCAAGGAAATCCTGAAGTTGTCAAGTTTGATGCATTATGCACATTGTTGTTGCAAGAGTCACTTTCCACAAAAAAAAGGACTAGACATCGTGCAATTGAACATGCTTTTATTGCTTCTCAAAGAAAGGGTGGTAACAGCAATGCAACCACTTCTTATGGTTTTGCTGCGAGTGGCAAAACTTATGTTTCCAATGCTTCTGTTGGCAGCACTTCGTCTGGCAATTCTGGTGATAAGGGAAAAAAGAAGATGCGTTGCTATTATTGTAAAGCTAATGATCACTTGATCAAGCAGTGTCCTAAGTTAAAGGCCAAAGAGGCTAAGAAGAAAGAGGGTGGTTCCATTGCAAATGCTGGTTCCACTATAAATGCAACCATTGTTGAGTCTTCTGTGAAAGGAGACTGTGATGCTGATGTTGATGCAGAATGGGATTTTAGTGCAGAGTGCACTTACAATCCTGCTGTCCATGATGTATGCATGTCAGTTTCTGCAGATTCACTTGTGTGGTATTTTGATAGTGGTGCTATAAAGCACATTACCTGACATCGTGAATTATTCACCTCTCTTGAGTCGATCCCTCATGGGAATTCAGTCACTTTTGCCAACAATGCCTCTTATCCCGTTCATGGAGTTGGAAAGATTGTGCTTACTGCTGCAAATGGTAGTTCTTTCACACTTGTTGATGCACTTTATGTACCTGGGATCACGAAGAATCTTTTGTCTGTATCTGCACTTGATAGACTTGGACTTGTGGTCAAATTTGTGGATGACAGATGTATAGTTCATGGTCTCAATTTTGGTGATGAAATTGTTGCATTTGGGCTTTTATGCCGTGGGCTGTATAAGCTCACTTTGTATGACAAGTGTGGACAATTTTTTACAAATGCAGTTGCAGATTCAAGGGCTATTTCAGATGCAAAACTTTGGCATGCATGTTTTGTTTATCTGAATTTTGCTAATTTGTTGCGTTTGCAGAAATTTGATATGGTTGCTTCTTTGCTGCCTCTTGAAGCACCGATCAAACATGTTTGTGAAGGATGTATTTTGACTAAGATGCAGCGTTTCGAAGTTTCCAAAGGATGGTTCAATTAGGGCCACATGCAGTTGCAGCTTGTGCATAGTGATGTTTGTGGGCCCATGCAAACTCCGTCCTTGGGCAATTACCTTTACTTCGTGTCTTTCAATGATGATTACTCCAGGCAATGCATGGGTATTTCCGCTTAAAGCGAAGTCCGAAGTTTTTATGTGCTTCAAACAATTTTTGGCTATGGCTGAAAATGTCTCGAAATGTACTATGGGCACCCTCCGTTCCGATCGAGGGGGGGAGTATATGTCTCATGAATTTAATGCATTTCTGGCTAGTCGTGGGATAAAACACCAATGTACAGTGCCTTATACACCTCAGAAAAATGGTGTTGCTAAGAGGAAAAACAGGTCACTTACGAAAATGGCACGATGTATGGCCAAAAGTCAAGCTTTGCCGCATTCTTTTTGGCTTCATGCCATCATGTGTGCCACTTATGTACTAACCAGGTGTCCTACGAAAGCTTTGCAGTTTATTACTCCATATGAAGCATGACATGATAGAAAGCCTTCTATTGAGCACATGCGTGTTTTTGGCTGTTTTACATTTGCTTTGGTGCCACGAACACAGCGCAGAAAATTGGATGATAATGTTGTCAAATGTACTTTTGTTGGTTATAGTGCTGAAAGCAAAGGTTACAGGTTGTATCATCCACAAACAAAGTGTATTCTGATTTCATGGGATGTAGTGTTTGTGGAAGATTTTGTTCAACCCTTGCTGTCATGTACTAAAGATAGTAATGTAAGCTCACAGGACATTTATGACACTTTGTTGCCTCTTTTCAGTGGTGGAATTACGAATGTAAATTCCAATGAGGCAAATGTACAACCTATGGGGGTTTCAAAAAGTGTTACAGATCATCCTATCATTGATGCAGATGTACATGATGTACTTGATGAGGAAAGGGCTGAAAATGAGCTGGCTAGAGGTATGCCAAAATGGTTGGTACATACATTGCGTGACGGTAAATTGGATGCGTCTTTGTCTAGTCGTACTCGTTCGGGCTCTCGCCATGCATCTTATGCATCAGATTGTTATGCTTTGGCTGTGTCTAGATTACATGATGTTGAGGAACCTCTGTCTTTTGATGAAGCACAGAATTCAGAAAATTGGATGGCTGCCATGCAATCAAAATATAATGCACTTATTGAAAATGACACATGGACTTTATGTGATTTGCCTCTTGGCAAAAAGGCCATTGGTATGAAGTAGGTTTACAAGTTGAAACGCAAGCCAGATGATGAGATCGATCACCATAAGGCTCGACTTGTTGCAAAGGGTTATGCACAACAAAAAGACATAGATTATGAAGAGACTTTTGCTTCCACTTGTCGTATGACTACTGTGCGTTTTTTATGTGCACTGGCACCTCATTTTGGTTAGGATGTACATCAATCAGAAATTGTTATTGCTTTCTTGAATGGTGACATACTTGAGGAAGTTTATGTAACGCAGCCCCGCGGTTTTGTCAAGAAAGGACAAGAGGACAAAGTGTGCAGATGTAAGAAGGCTTTGTATGGGTTGAAGCAATCTCCTCGTGCTTGGTATGAGAAAGCTGACACTCATTTGGTCAAACGAGGCTTTCATAACAGTCCAACAAAAAGCACATTGTATGTCAAGCGTGAGGGCGATGTACTTCTCATTGTTGTTCTTTATGTGGACGATTTGTTGATCACTGGTCCCAATGAGGCACATCTTGCTAAATTAAAGGCTGATTTGAATGCTACTTTCAAGATGAAAGATTTGGAAATGTTGCATCATTATTTGGGTATACAGTTTAAGCAGTGTGATGGTGGTATTGCCTTGTGTCAAAAAAGTTACATAGAGACATTGCTATGTAAGTTTGGACTTGAGACTTGTAAACCTATTGCCACTCCTATGGAAATAGGTTTGAAATTGAGTCTTCATGATGCTGGTGATCCTAAAGATGTCACTCTTTATCAAACTAATGTTGGATGCCTTATTTATGTATGCAACATGGGGCCGGATATTCAGTTTGCAGTCTCACAGGTCATTTGATTTATGCATAGCCTAGGGTCTAAGCATTAGCAGGCTGTCAAGAGGATTTTCCGCTACCTTAGTGGCACTTTACATCTTGGCTTGTTTTATCCCAAGGGGAGATCATTGCTGCCAGACTTACATGCTTTTTCGGACTCAGATTGGGCTGGTTGTTTTGACATGCAAGTGTGTCCACAAGTGGTTTTTGTTTCATGCTTGGCAGTTCATGTATATCATGGTTGAGCAAGAAATGTAATTCTTATGCTTTGTATAGAATTGTCATGAAGCAAGCAAGAGAATAAGAGCACTGAACATAGTTTCCCTGCCCTTGGCACCACCCTTTTAAACTTGAACGTAGCAATCTACTGTGGCCACTTCTAGTTGTGAGGGTGAGTACAGGGTAGTCTTCACAACTACAGGTGAGTGTATATGTCTCAGACGTCTTATGGATGATTTGGGTGTTGGACAAGACACTGCCAACACTATCTACACTGATAGTCAGAGTGCATTGGCAGTTGAAGGGAACCCAGTTTTTCATGCTCGCACAAAGCACATTGAGGTGCATTACCACTATGTCAGGGAGAGGCTCTCAGCAGGAGAGATCAGCTTGGCTTATGTGCCAACACAGGACAACCTTATAGATCTTTTCACAAAGGCATTGTCTCGTGAGAAGTTCGAAGCTTTCCGTGAAGCTTTGGTCTTACTCCTCTTTGTGGACTGATCATGTCCTCAGGGCATGGCACTTCCCTTTACTCATGTGCCCGATCTCGTTCACCGCATCACTCCAGGGGGGATTTGTTACCATATACATGTGGTAGTGATGTGTGTGAACACACTAGGACCGTCGGGGCATTTTTTCCCTCTTTAGGAAGGTTTTTTCCCCCGTGCATTGTATATATGCCCATCACTCTAGGGCTATCTATCTTTCCATTGCACACTACACTCTCTATTGTGTGCCTTGAGCTTCCTTCGTCTTCCCAAGCTGTGTGCGTTTCCTTGCAACCCTAATTCCAATAGCTTTTACTAGCAATCTCATCATGAAATCTCTCACATTGGCCAACATCTTGCAGTATAATGACATTGGTCTTCAAGACACGGTGGTTGCATCTGGGGTAAAAGGAGAGAAAGAGAGAGAAGAAGAGAGCGCCAACTACATATTGACCAAAGCATCATAAAGCAAGATATTGTCATCTACGACAACTTTTGACTACCAATCTTATCACAAATTCTTTAACCTATGTCAATATCGTTTCCAATGTCACATACATGCTTGCGCTCTATTGAGAGAGAGAGAGAGAGAGAGAGAGAGAGAGAGAGAGGTGTTCCAAAAATCATACATAAATCGTATGTTTGGGAAATCAGTATTCCCAAACATACACAAATCCCTATAAGATAAGTAGAGGGGCCAATAAGTAACCATGAACTAGGATGGATCAACCCCTAATAAAAAGGGTAGTTGTGAGCTAATAGTAAGACACTCACGAAAAATAATTAACTTAGCCATGATGTGTCGCTTGTGGATTTGTTAGATTATTAGTTCAGGGGCTCACGTGAATCTCTACTCCCCCTAGGTATGCCTACTCATTGGCCTTGTTACATAGGAAAAATCCACAATGCTTGAGTTTCATGCACTCCATCACCAATGCCACTATTTTTGCTACAGGATGTTACCCCATAACCTTTCTCACACCCTTCAGTGCTTAGATTGGTGAAACACGTGCATTGTATGAGATCGACGATGTTAGCCATGTCTCTACGGGCCCCTCTATGCTAACCGGAAACTTTGGAAATGTGATTGTATTTTTTGCATAGTCAAAACTATTTTCCTCTAATTGCAATTGGATTCTTTCCTTCTGCCTTTGGTCTCTCAACCAACTTGCTCTTCTAATCAGCTCAAAGATGAATTGAGACACACTTTTTCAAAACATTGTTTGTATGTGATTTTTGGACCCATTTTGGATGTAGAAATTTCATTGCATTCACTTCATTGCATCTATAGAGAAGCCTTAAGTTCACATATGCAATTATTATCTTCCAATTTTTCTGCTATGAGACACTTTCACACACATAGAGAGAGAGAGAGAGAGAGAGAGAGAGAGAGAGAGAGAGAGAGAGAGAGAGAGAGAGAGAGAGAGAGAGAGAGAGAGAGAGAGAGAGAGAGAGAGAGAGAGAGAGAGAGAGCTTTGAAGCAGAGAGTTGGACCTTGCTAGATTCACCACACTGAATTCAGCAAGGTAAAAATTCTTTTCAAAATTGAAAAAGCTTGAAGACGGTACCCTTCAACATTGGAGGTATATATTGTGACTTAGTCATTACGACCCCACATTGAAGGCAAAAATACCAAGGGGGAAGGGCTTGTTTTCTCTAAATTATAAAAAGTGGTGAAAAGAGTGTGCCATTGGGTCCTCATGTGTGTGTGTGTGTGTGTGTTTGGCCACTTGCATTCACACACATTTTTGCATCCCTTGTAGCATATTCTAAATCTTGTATGGCCTATTTTTTTAAACACAATTCTTACACATTGTTTGTTTATTTGACGACATTGAAACAACAGCAATAGCCTGATAGTGGACTATTCTGATTACAACCTATCTAGCTACATGCACATTTCCTTGCTAGTATTGACATAACATGCAAACTTCACAACCTTGATACTTTGAACCTCTTGTAATTCATATATGTCAATAATGCACTTTGTACTATCTGTAGAAAATACTACACTAGCAAAATTGAAAAGATGGTCTACAACCCACTTACAGAATACTCGCAACAAAAGAAAACATGCCATCCTACATACTATGAGCAAACAAAAGAGGCAATTAAAACCAAGTGTAAGCTCTTGGTTCATCATCGACAAATGACTTAGAGAAAGGCACACACTTTGCTCAAGGATGAGTACCGGATTTACCATTTGTCAAAGATGCGGTGTTTCCTTCTTTTTGAAAGCACGTGAACGAACTTCATTCACAAGCACAAATCGTGTTCGCTTTGCATACACAACACTACTCAATGGTACAAACACAATACAAGCATAGATAAACTGGTCAACCTGTTAGAGTTGCACGAGTTAATTAAGAGAAAAGTATGTGGTTGTTGTGCAACTAGATCATTTACAATGTTATCCTAACCTCCAACTATCTATACACACAACGTCTTAGCATCATCTATGTATCTATTATTGTTATAGACACTACTAACTTTGTTACAAGATGAAGGTTGTTATTTGGACAACCCCTTCATATGTTGGTCCAAAGAACTGCAACGTCCTCAATGTGTTTTAACTTGGTGTCCTCCTCAATTGTAGACATTCTGGCCTATAACATCAACAATACCAAATCATGAAAAAGTACAAGATGGTTGCAAGGAAGCCTTAGAGAGTCTTGTCTATATGCATCCTATCACCAAAAGTAATCACATATATCATTGAGACACTCTGAAAGTGTCCATTCACATTGATGGATGAAGAAGTTGAGATGGGATTGTTACAAAATCTACACGAGACATCAAGAAGGCATGCATTCTCTATTGCTGACAAACACGAGTTTTTCTCCACAAAATTGCATAATACATCTCTTGTTCTTGATTGCAATGCTACCTTCCGGTTGAACGAACTCCCTACAAACATCTCCCAGGTTAATGATATAACTATTGAGTCTTCTTTTCATTCCGATTCCCCTTAGGACATGACAAATACCAAGGAGAATTTGTTTTGGTAACTATATTAAGATGAGGATCGAGAGCCATCTTTTTGTATACACTTTGTACATGCCATATATGTTGATGATGTACTGAATGAAGCAAGACATTAAGATTGCTAACATCATCAACAAAAGAATGTTGCAATGGGACATAGATGCTAATAAGATAGCCAAGAAAATGGCTACTAAACAAATGCAATATGCAACAATATATGCTACAATGAGCTCCCAGAGTTGTTCTTAACTTTCATAACAGATGAAACCACAGAAACCAGATGGTTTTGAGATATAGATGATTGAGAAAATCACATAACATTTCAACCCAGTCTTCACTTGGAAAGACTGCCTTGTTGAATGTGCCATGATGTTCCACAATCCACTACATACTTTCATGAAGAGATACATCATCCAAGGTCAAGAGATATTGGGTCGCGTTTAGCACCATCTCATCATGTACTTGCATATACCATTAAGTTCATGGTGATCTTGAAGCTTCTCAAATAATTCAAGGAAACTAAAATTAAGGCATACGAGTTGGCATCCATATGTTCCACAATTTTTCTAGCATAGTCACTATGGCATGTGGGTTGGGTTTAACCGTTTAGCATGTTTTACTTGGTTTGTTATCCATGACACTGTATCAATGCTTTCTTTTGAGCAGGAGTGTATCTTATCATAGCTCATACTAGTTATAATATTATCATTTATATGATAAAGGCTTTATATTCTCTTGAAATGGTTCAGGTGTAAGGCCGCATTGCAAATATAAAAATTGGACAACAACTTTCTTTTGTAGATTCAATTCAATTTTCATGCACATTAGCTATAACTTTTGAAGATCTATCTCTAGCTTTTTGCAATGGTTGTCTTAGTGTCAAGTAGTATATGCTATACATGAGGATTAGTTGCTTTCTTATATTGTGATTCAAGGTTGTTGGATTTTCCACTTCCCAATACTGTTGAGGATGATATACTCGCGGAGCCTGTCGATGCTCCAAAAATTGTGGATGATTTTGAGTTTGAAGAAGTTGACAGTCAAGATACAAAGATAGAGATGTCAACAAGCTCAAATTGAGGTGATTTATTGAGCAATATAATGTATGAATGCATACCATATACAAATAATGTAGTAGTTGTTTTGTGGAGTAGTTTGGGTTTCCATTTTAAAGAGACTAATGAGATCCATGAAGGAATTTGGCATGCACATTGCAAGGTAATAAACCAGAGCACTTCTCACTCCTCTAATGAAGCAGTTTTCAAGGAGGAGACTTGTTTGACATTTTTGTTTGAATCTCTAGACTATGCAGCAAATGGTGTTCTTAGCAGTAACAATTACGATGCATTTAAGAGAGTCAGTACCTGAAACTATTTGGTGGCATTGCTCATGTTGATCATGCAACCATGGCTTTAGCTATGAGTGAAGGAGTAAGAGCAGAAGTGCGACGCGAACGAGAGTGCTAGAAGAAGAGCACGACGATATGGTGAACTCGTTCTACTGTAATGTGTAGAGCATAGTGAGTTCTTATTAGGTTTTTACAAAAAGAATATGTGTACATACCTGGCGGCCCGCCCACTTACCTGGGCGACCACATTGGGCTTTATACCCCAACAACCTCCCACTTAAAGTCCAATGTGGTACTTTAAGTGTGAGAGAAGCTACTATACAAGCTAATATACAAGAGATGTAGAGAAGTGGTGTACTACCCTACACCTAACTGCTTGCAAAAATGCGCAAAGATCTCTGAGGGAAGTCCTTTTGTAAGTAGATCAGCAGGATTTTCTGTGGTGTGAACTTTGACAAGCTGAAGTTGCTTATCCTCGAGCATTTCCCTGATGAAATGATACTTCACATCCACATGCTTTGTCTTTGAGTGATAAACTGTATTGCGAGCTAATTGTATAGCACTTTGACTATCACAATATAACACAGGCATCTCTTCTTTGATTCCCAAATCTGTTACTAGTCGATTAATCCAAATTGATTCTTTGCATGCCTCTGATACTGCAACATATTCAGCCTCTGTAGTAGACTGAGTAACACAATCTTGTAATCTAGAACGCCATGATACTGCTCCACCAGCCAATGTAAAGACATATCTTGACGTAGACCTTCGGTTGTCTAAGTCACCTGCATAATCTGAGTCTGTAAAACCCTTTACACTTAGGTCCTGACTCCCATAGCATATACACATACTCTTTGTAGCTCTCAGGTATCTCAATATTCCTTTCACTGCCTCCCAATGTTTCTTGCCTGGGTTTGACATGTATCGACTTACTACTCCCACTGCAAATGCAATGTCTGGGTGAGTAGCAATCATTGCATACATCAAACTACCCACTGCAGATGCATATGGAATCTTATCCATTTCAGCCTGTTCTTCCTCAGACACAAGACAATCTTGTTTGCTAAGTTTCACATATGGTGGCAATGGAACACTCAGTGCCTTTCCCTTCTCCATATTGAAACGTTGCAAAACCTTGTCAATATACTCTGTTTGAGATAACCAAATCAACTTCTTTGATCTATCTCTCTCAATGCGCATACCAAGTATATGACTTGCCTCACCCATGTCTTTCATGTCAAACGATTTTGCCATCTTTGACTTCAAAGCTGAAATTTCTTCCAAGTGCTTGCCAGCAATCAACATGTCATCCACATACAAAATAAGGATCAGCCAACTGCCATCCTTAGCCTTCTTTGTATATAGACAGTGATCGAATTCACTACGTTTGTAGCCTTGAGAAAGCATAAACTTGTGGAATTTATGGTACCTTGCCCTCGGTGATTGTTTTAAGCCATAAAGACTCTTTAACAACTGGCATACCCAATCTTCCTTGCCTTTCTCAACAAACCCTTCTGGCTGCTGCATGTAAATTTCCACATCTAAATCACCATGCAAGAACGCTGTCTTGACATCCATTTGGTGCAACACCAAATCTAATATGGCAACCAATGCAAGAAAGCATCTCAATGTAGTCATCTTGACCACCGGAGAGAAGATTTTATCAAAGTCAATGCCTTGTTCTTGCTTAAAGCCCTTGGCAACAAGCCTTGCTTTGTACTTTGGCTGACTATCATGAGTGGTGATCTTATACATGTAAACCCATTTACAAGGTAGAGCCTTTTTGCCCTGTGGTAATTTAACTAGCTTCGATGTCTTGTTTTTATGCAGAGCTGTCATCTTTGATTGCATGGCCAATTGCCAATTCCCGAAGTCCTTCATTTGCACTGCTTCCTTGTAACATGAAGGCTCATTGCAATCAGTCAACATGACATAGTTCATAGATGGAACAAACCTATCAGGAGGTCGCGTGACACGTCCAGATCTACACACAATATGTGGCTCAGGCTCAGCCACAACCTGTGGCACTCATCCCCTCCGTGGAAGTGAAGGACTTCTTGAAGAAGAGACCGACTCTAAAGAAGACAGGCATCTTTCTTGGAGATGACCTCACCCTCTCGCAGATTGCTCATATGCAAGAGGTAATGCCGGAAATTAGAGTAGCAAGGGAGAAAGGGAAGATTGCTTTTCACAAGGATGGAAGGGTGGTGATATTGGAGCGACGCTCCGCATGACGGTGCGAGACCTATGGGACCACACTAAAGAAGGCAGCTTGGAATTGTAATGGGTCACTCCGTCTTGATGTAGGTGCCTTTGAGGATAGTTTCTGTCACGTGACACATCCAACCCTATGTGTCCGTGGACAAGCTACAGCATGATCAGGGTTCAGTCAGTCGAGTCAGTCTAGATAAGAAGTGATCTGGCACTTTTGGGAGTCTGTTCGCAGACCGTGCATGTCCAGTCAATTGGTGTAGATGCATATCCTCTGGTTGCACACAGCATGATCATAAGCATTCCCATCAGAATCCATCAGATTCCATCAGGGGAATTTTCCAATGCATTTAGCCTATTTTCCCTATTTTTGACATTTTTCACTTATTATTTTTAAGTGACTTTTGTTGGAAAGTAGGTAAGGCAATTTTGCTAAGTTTGTATATAAGCAAACTAGAGCTAGCACTATTTGGCAGAAGAGACAACAGGAGCCAAGCTCAGCAGGCAACTTCTCCAACAAGAACTTGGTGGTAATTCCCTCCAAGCAAGAACCTCCCCTAGCGTTTTGCATCAGCCTTGCCATCGCTAGAAACTTCCAACCCCTAGCGTTTTTGAAGAAGATCATCGCCACAGATTCCTTCAGCTAGCGTTTTTGCAAAGCTCAGCATACCTAGCGTTTTTGGCAGTTTCAGCAGGGCGATTTCAGCAGTAGGAAGACCAGCAAGATTCAGCCCTAAGGAGTAGCAGATTCAGCCCGGTAAGAACCTTAGTTTTCAGCCTTAATGAACCTCAGTTTTGAGCCCTAAACCTGCAGATTTTCAGCGACAAAGACCCACAGAAACAGTCTCCCCAAATCAGCGTTTTGGACTAGTCGCAGATTTCAGCCCATAGTGTTTTTGGACAACAGTAGAAAGATTGCAGATTTCAGCCCTAGTGTCGGCCTCGTCATCCCCGTCCTAGTCGTCAACATAGTCTAGACTTGCATCAGTCTCATGCATCACCATTGTACCAGATTGTGCAATCATAAGTAGACCACTCTCGCCGATGAGAGTGGGGCCTTTGGAGGAGGGTTTTACAACGTTTCTGGTGTCGTATCTCTCTTCTCTCTCTATCTCTCAGTCTCATACACTTGCACGCACAGTGTCCATTCACTTTGTTTGTGATCATAGCATTCTCTCATTAAGAACGGAAGGCTCTCTCTTCCTTAAGAACAAAAGGAACCTTGAGCACAGTTCGGAGCACTCATCTTGAGCAAAGCGCAAACATTCATTCCGCTGCACCTAACATTGGTATTAGAGCTTTGACAGTGTTCTGTATCACTCAAGGAAAGAACCACAAGAATCACAAGAATTTTTTTGCTTGTTGTAGTCGCACGAACCCAAGTTCACTTGGGCGTGTCGATTCCTAATCGTATTTTTGAAGAGTGACAGGAATCCTAGGAAAGAAGGGCTTGTCCAGCCTCCCCTTGTGTCTCTTTTCACTCATTGAGAGCGGACCGTGCACTTAGCGGCCGACCAATCGACATGAGGTGGGAAGAAGCAACCTTGGTGTGAGCGCAAGGCCGCCAAGGGGTGCGCCCGCGGAAAAGAGTAGAACTTGGGTGAGGAGAAGATCCTTCTCAGACACGGTTTGCAAGCGAAAGAAAACCTCAAGAACCTCAAGAACCCAAGACCCCCAAGAACCCAAGTTCCTCATGAACTTAAGAACCCAAGAACCCACAAGAACCCACGACTTCAGAATGGTCATCACTCGAAGCGGAATGGATACTTTGCTTGGAGGTGATGAGCATGAGAGAGGCGAAGAAGACTTTTCTCCACCAGGAGGTTTTTCCGACCCTCCCCCTTTCCCATCTACGTCAAGGATTGCACTAACTCCTACGGAGGCTTTCGACAAGATGTTTATGGAAAGGAAGTTAGAACGTGAAGAAAGAAATGCCCTGCAGTCATCTCGACAACTAGCGCTACAAGGCGATACAGCATGTTGGTATGGATAGATGACAACATGATTTCAGTCACCTGGTTTCAACATGGATAGATTGCCTCTGTTTCAATACTCCTTGGATGCACCCTCCCCCTCTCACACGGACAGAGATCACCTGACTCATACACCAGGATCTGATTCAGCTAGATACCAGGCCAACACATGAGTTGGGCACGAAGATGGCCTTCTGCAGAGAGCATCTTCTCCAACTCACGGAGGACGGTTTTGTGTCTAGGCGTGCATACATGGATACACACTTATCTCATGGGATACGATGCGCTATTGGGTAGATATGCACATCCTCACATTAGCTCCAGATCGAGACTGGCCGATTTCGAGGGGTACCAGCAAGGGTTAGGATATGTCACCTATGTCACTTAGAGCCAGAGACAGATCTGCACTACACATGTCATTGTCCGACGTACTATGAGATACGCGGCCACTTCCATTGTTTGTTCAGAGAGGGTTTCGGACCATTTTCTAGAGTCATGAGATATGAGGATCAAAGATGTCTCGGATTGTTCCTGCTAGAGCTGCAGAGACTTAGGGAGAGCTTGCTGAGGACATCAGGAGGGAGATAGTCTCAGAGACGAATCACAGATTTCTTTACACCAGCCAGAGGAGAGCCAGAGGAGCAGTCATCACAGCAGATATCAGATCCCACCCACACTAGAGGTACATTGATTGACCGAGCCATTGAGCTAGGCAAATCCAGACGCCCATGACCTCGAGGGGTCTCCCACCATTGACAAAGGTTACAACAGAAGATACAGATCACTCTAGCTCGACATACAAGACGCCCAAACAGAGTACTGACCATGGAGGATGTTGATGAGATTCGACAGCGACCGATGAGAGATTTCATTGGAACCCACCAAACCCCCCTCCCCTCCCCTCTATCACGTTTAAATTCTGAATCAGCTTCAGATTCATTTCCTTAGTGTTTTAGGGTTTAGTGTTAGTTCTTTGTACTTTTTGTACCCAAACATGGTATCAGATTCACCAATTGTATGGTCCCATAGCTCATTTTGGCCCTTCAAAGACGTTAATATAACATTTCATTTCATCTCTCTCTCTCTCTCTCTCTCTCTCTCTCTCTCTCTCTCTCTCTCTCTCTCTCTCTCTCTCTCTCTCTCTCTCTCTCTCTCATCATCCATGGCCTCTTCTTCTTGTACAACCCCCTTTGTCCATGCGAGCAACACTCAAATGCCAAAGGAATGGTTGTAGTGGGATGAAGTGACTTCGGAGGGCACCTTGTCGGCGGCGGGAGGAGGTGCTCGAGCATGGGCATGCAAGCTATGCTCTTACCATTTGAAAGGGGGCCACGACAAGGTGAGGGCACACTTTCTTTGAGTGGCGGGACATGAGGTGAGATTTTGCACCAACATAAGCGTCGAGAAGAGGATGGAGCTTGAGGAAAAGGATCGGCAATTCAACACTAAATCCAAGCGCGCACGCAAAGCGGGCGACCCAAAGACGCTCATTTTCCCTTCTTCGACTCTACCCAGTGGGTCTTCATCCGGCCCGATTCGTCGCTGAAGGACCCTTGCTACCTCTTGGGACCCAAAGAAGAAGGCAGAGGTGGATGCCGCCGTTGCTCGCTTCTTTTATCGTGACCATATCTCATTTTTCGCGGCTAGGTAAGCTTTATCGATCTTCTCTCTCGTTTCTTCCGTTCTGTTCGTTTCCACCACCATGATCTCTAGCGTTTAAAGTCTAAACTATGAATAATGATACTAACCTCTTCCATGTGTGATCAAAATAGGTCGGAGTATTGGAAAGCTATGGTGCAACGGATAAGAGAGTATGGCACAGGCTATGTGCCTCCGTCTTCGGAAGCTCTCCGAACCACTTTGCCCGATCTTGAGAAGGCGGTTGTGGAGCAAGCAACACTCATTATTCAACGGCTTTGGGGCAAACATGATGTTTCCCTCATTGCCGACGAGTGGAGCGATACAAGGAAGAGGTCCATTCATGGCCTTGTCGCATACTCGAGTAGAGAGATGTACTTTGTGCACTCTCATGATGCCACCGAGAGTGGAAAGTCCGTCGATGTCCTCACCGCAGAGTGGACAACAGCCATAGAGACGATCGAGGAGCAGCATGTGATGGCTTTTGTCACAGATGGGGATGCACAAAATAAGGTAGCAACAACTATTGTAGAGGGCCACTATTCGCACTTAACGGTGTGCTTTTGCATGGCACAGTGCTTGAACAAACTTCTAAAAGACATTGGCAAGCTAGAATGGATCGCACTAGTCTTGCAGATGTAGTAAAAATTGTGAATTTCACAATTTCATTCGGTGCGAATATCTCAAGAGGTCGGGCGGCAGAGTGCTCCTTAAGTATTCAGATACCCGTTTCGCATTCAACTTTCTCCTTGTGTGCAGGTTGGCTGAATGTCAAAGTGCGGTCTGACAGGTTTTTATCAATGATGAGTTGATCACCTCCCTCTATGCAAAGACTGTTGTAGGGATTGTGTACTAGGAGAAGGCAGAGGATCTTAGTTCCGGAAGGAGCTGAAGAGTCTAGACGCACAGGTCAAATTGTTGCTTTGGGTTGTGGATGTCATGGACCCTTGCATTGGCAAGGTTTACGACTCAATGGACTACATGATTGAGCGGCTTGCACATCTTGAGCCGGATGCAGAGCGATATGCAGAGATCCATGCGCTGTAGCTCGAGGTGGAATTCATATGCCTCTCCTTTACACGGGGCAACATTCATGGTGGATCTAGAGTTCCAAAGTGCAGGGCAGAGACAGATAAAGAAGTCATGAATCAATTTACAGAGATCTTAAACAAGATGTTTCTAAACAGAGATGGGTGACGCATTGTCAGGTATCAGTTGAGACAATACAGAGAGATGCTAGGGCGATTCGGCAATAGATGCTCAAATTGATTGTAAGAAGATAGGTTCAGTGCTAAGGACTATGGCTAAAATGGCCCTGAGCTTCAGAGAAGACTGGCGAACCGTATTCTCAGCTAGTGAGTTAGACTTTAGTACCTCATGCTTGGAGCAATTGTGGAGTACCTTTAGCCACATTGCTTTCAAGAAGAGGAATCGGAAAGGAGTAGAGAAGGCAAATGATCTCGTCTTTGTTAGCGCAAATTTGAAAATGCTTTGCAAGAGTACAAACTAAACAGACAGATCCTTTTACATAGTGGGAGATGGAGCAAAAGGCTCCTCAGGCAGGTGGAGATACAGAAGCACTGATACCAGGTACTTCCTCCATGACCGAGGTCGAGCCGCACCTAGAGCTTTATGATGAGGCATGGGAGGATGTGCATGATATACAACCGACCACTACGAATTGGGGCTAGTGGCTCTTGACTCTTGAGGATTTAGGACTTCCATTATATACCTTTTTGTATTGCGGCTTGCCCCCTTTGTAGCCTCTTTATGGTATATGTCACCTTTGATTTTTTGGTATTGTGGATTGCCTCCTTTGTAGTCTCTTTATGGTATATGTCACCTTTGCTTTTTTTGTAGCTCCTTGGCGGGCCTTGTTAGCCAAAATTAATCCGAAACTAAATTTTGCTCAATATTATGGTTCATCTTTCAAGTCTTGTCTCTTAACTTCTACTCTTGCAATTATTTGAGAGCTTTAATCTGCAATTGCATGTGTTATTGTGTATGGGCATTATGTATGTTGCATATGTACTATGACCGCGGTGCCGCACATCACAATCAAGTTAAATGGTCTTCGAATCGTGTTTTTTGTGAATATTAGAGTCAAAGGACTCTAATACTACTTGTATTCAAACACATAACGCTGCAGGGAGGCTTGTCGTCGTACCCGTTTCAGGTAACTCTGGCGGCACCGTTGATGTTTCCACATTCTAGATGACGCATTTGATGTTCCTAGGATGTTCTTAAGCTAAGGGTATGGTATGAGTGTACACATCACACTTGCTAAATACGACCAGACGAACACTGTTTATATGCACTAATTGGAGTACGTGGCCATCATGAATGCATTGCAAATTGGTCAAAAGTGAAAAGCTGATGCATAGCCACGCTTATGAACATAAGAGGAGTGATCCCACAAAATCTGGGATTTATGTGACTCCATCTGGCATTTTTCCCACCAAAAATGGCATTTTTGGGTCAAAAATGGCATTTTTGGGTCAAAAATGGACGAAAAAGATCCAAAATGGACACGTGTCGTGGGGAAGCAAGGGGGATGCTTGCTTATTGTTGCAAAAACTTGCAATTTTTCTCTCTTTCACATATCTACTTAGGATTTCTCTAGGGTGCAGCATTGCAATCGCGTCTCTCTTGCTACTTGTATTTGATGTTGTGAGGGTGTGAAGTAGGGTTTTCTTCCTTCAAGTTAGTGTGTGGGTTTGATTGTGGGTTTTCTTATATCTGTGCAAAATCAGCATTTTGGTGAAATGAGGGAGAAATCAAGGGTTAATTGCTTTGCAGAGGCGTGGCCACAAGTTTTGGTGGACTAGATTAGGGATTTGATCAAATTTTGTGTATGTGTTTGAGTGGAGCTTTAATGGTTTCTGATAAGTGTTTTTCTTTGTGTTTTTATCTTAATCCAATCATGATTTGTGTAAGCTTTTCTATTCTCTCAATCTCTCAATTGTTGAGTATAGTGAAGTGAAGGATTTGAATATTTCGTTTGTGTTTACTCACAATCTCTTGATTAGTGAGTTTAGTGAAGTAACCAAATTTAATTAACTAGGATGTGATTATGTTTATATTCTAGATTAACGAGTGTAGTAGTGAACTCTTCACGAGCTCTTACACCTGTAGTAAGTGTTGTGATAATCTCACATATTACACACGGTCTTATCTTTGGATTTGTGAGTGTTGCTGATTAACTTCACATCCTCTCACTTCCTCGAATTTTGTTAGTGTGCGTTTTATTTAACTCACGAACTCTCACAGCCAGAAGCATGGTGCTTTTCCAGCTGGACCGCATACTCTGACAACGTTTTGAGCCATCTGTGTGTGTGCGCACGTGTATATTGATACATATATATCTGTCATGGGTAATGCATGACTAATTTACTACACTCCTAAAGGACCATCCTCAAGGTCTAGACATACACATCAAGCTAGTCTACAGGAAGAGTGTATGTATGAGCTGCTGTGGATATGCATATGCCAACTTACTCTCTCTCTCTCTCTCTCTCTCTCTCTCTCTCTCTCTCTCTCTCTCTCTCTCTCTCTCTCCGTTTTTTCCCTTATACAATAGAAGGAACACTGGTCCTCTACAATTTACAACCGGAAGAACATGTCTTCCTCGATATTTCTTTGGTTCATATGTATGCTGAATGTGGATTGCCACCCATCATGCCCTCAAGGTCTATTGTAGAATAATATCCTGCTTGGTGATACGTTGGTCAACATACATGCTAAATGCGACGTCCTTCATCATTACTGCGTCCTATCGTGTGTCTCGAAGCAATGACAGAAACTCAGTTTGTAGAGCTTCATATGGATGTATGCTAACATGTCCATAAGTGTGTTGGAGGATTTGTGTGGAAGAGTATATTCATAGTCTTAAACCTGCAATGGTCACAAATAACAATAGTGAGGATGTCATAGTATTTTGTTTAGTTCTACGCATGATGAAGCTTATGGTAGTATTGTCTTGTGGTAGACTACCATGAGCTTATGACTGCACTTTTCTTTTTGAGCTTTTCTTAGATTCATCTAGGTATATATAAATATGCTCTGTTTGCTTTTAGCAGATGTGAAGTAAAGGTCTATTTCAGATGCCATCACCTATGCTTGCGGCCTATGGCATTATGCAAGTCATTAACATGGCCAAGAGAATTCATGATGAGAGTGCGAGTCACGGGTTGTCTAGCTTGGCAATGTTTTGGTCAACATGCATGCCAAATGCGGCATGGTCACAAAAGCATAAAATGTCATCACTTGGTAGTGCATAGATTGCACGATATGCCCACATAGCTTTTTTTAGTGAATGCAAAGTGAGTTTTCTCGCCAGATGAAGCCTCCTGGAATGTGTTGATGGGAGGATGTACCCAAAGCTAGTCAAACAAGCTCTATTATTGTTTTTGTTGGATGCAACAAGAGGGAACCTCCCCAATTGAATATGAGATTTGCTAGTCACGGGCTGATGCAAAAATGTCTTCCTTGATGATACTTTGGTTGGCTGATGCAAAAGTATGTCTTGCTTAGTGGTGCTTTGGTCGACATGTATGCCACAGGAGAAAATTCATGGGAGATTTTCTAGCTATGGCGGTATTACCTCTTGCAGCATGTGTGTGCGGGCAACATATTGGCTAATTGAATTTTTGAAATTTTATCTACAAGATCTATCTATATCACATATCACAAGAAGTTTTTGACATATTCCCACTACAGTACTTGCAATGAGGGATCACCTATTAGGTTGGGGTGTAACTACATTACTTGCTATGAAAATGCATGCATTATCACCCGATTTGGAAGGAAACCTTTGTAATATATACGCAAAAGCATTAATGCAGACCCCTAGTAGATTTTCAATAGGAATTGGATGGCATAAACCTTGGAGGTAATTTGTTCACGTGAAGATTTTGGCAAGATCAATCACATATATCACAAGAGGTTTTAACATTTCCACTACAGTTTTCACAATGAGATTTTGTATTGACGGACCACCTATTTATGGCCCCCCAATCTCAGAAAAATAAAAATCCTTTCAAAACATCTTACGTGCATAAGTTAAGGGTGAATTCAGGAAATGAAAAGACCCAAGAAAGTGGAAAGTCAAGACTTTTCATGTCCTTATTGACAGGGGGGTCAAATGCACATTGCTACATTTGTTTTTTTTCTAATGAACTCCCGTACATGTGCTAGAAGCGGATGTAATCACAAGGTAGAAGGCCATCCAATGCCATTGTAGAGTCCCATAGTATCCAAATCGGTTATATTATAACAAAAATTAGTTTTTTGGTAATACTTTGCAATGGAGATAAGTCGCCTGCCATACTCTTTTCAAAAAAATTGGAGCATTTAATTCATGTGCTAGCATCACCGCCACTTGCCAATCAAGCGCTATAGTAGAAGACCTAAAGTAGATAAGTAACGCGCTATACTCTTTTTAAAAACATTGGAGCATTTACTTCATGCGCTAGCATCACCACCAACCACCAATCAAGTGCTAAAGTAGAAGGCCTTCTAAAGTTTGGAGGGTGGTCGAATCACTGTCTACAATTTTTGCTTAAACTCCGCTGCACACAAAGGAAGAAGCGATCTCTTTTGATATGGGACCCTATACACTTTATTAGAGGGTCTTCCAAAGGAGCCTTTAGCAGGCATATGAGACCTCGCTCTTATTACCATATACATGTGGTACTGATGTGTGTGAACACACTAGGACCTTCGGGGGGTTCACCATGGAAAACTTATCGCACCACGTAAGTGCAAGGGAGGGGGGTTTTTTACAAGTTACATAAGCGTATAAGTTAGAGGAGGCCCCCAATAATTTATCTCCCAAGTTTAAAAGTAAGGGAGGAGGTATCATATCTATGGGGGCAGAAGTGGAAAAAGGTGAAAATGAGAGGAAGTTTTTGTGTTTCAAAATTATGGCTTCCCAAAAGAGTTTGCCCTTGAACTTGAGAGACAATAGCTACAAAGATACATGCAAGAACTAACACTACTTTGTTTTGTGATTATAGTTCATTTGTTGAGGGATGAAAGTTGTAAAGAGTTTGTATAGATGCAAATTTACACGAAGAACCTAACACAACTTTATAACCATGTTTTTTGAATAATTTAAATGGGTAAAAAATCGGCCAAGTAGCTAGAGTGTAGGTTGAACAGGCACATAGTTTGAAACTCAAACTAAGACACATTGATGGTACATCTAGTTATTAACAGAAGTGGTTCCTTAGTACAATGCCATTCTCTATGCTACACGTTGTTTGACTAGTTTTACTCAGTTAGATCATTTGAAACCTAAATTTTATATGTAAGATAGGGGTATGATAGTTTTCTACATTGATTGTCGTATAAGCATAGAAAGGGGGGTTCACATTCCCTAATATGAGTCGTATATAGGGGTTTTATCAAAGTTGTCCGTTTGCAGGTGGCGTCTCATTTTGTATATAGAGTAAATCCCCCGAGCTAGGACCATCGGGGCATTTTTTTCCTCTTTAGGAGGTTTTTTCTCCTGTGCATTGTATATACGTCCATCACTCTAGGGCTATCTATCTTTCCATTGCACACTAAGTAACACACTCTCTATTGTGTACCTTGAGTTTCCTTCGTCTTCTCCAAGCTGTGTGCGTTTCCTTGCAACCCTAATTTCAACAATTGGTATAAAAGCAGGTTACGTCCTCCCAGGCTCACTCGCGAGCAGCTCCAGCACACGCGTGCTCACTTTCTCCAAGTTTTGTGAGCTTTGGCGAGCGCTCGCAGGTCGACAAAAATTTTTGGGAAGCTCGTAGAGCTCAGATTTCTGATTCGGGCTCATTTCGGTCTTCATTTTCACTACAAGCAGTACTGCACAAGATATTTTGTCATTTTGTGCAGAATTTGTGAGTGCCGTTTTTTGCATAACAGGTGCCTTACAGTCTTCTACGGTTTGTGCTATATAGCACGTGTTGTTCCCACTTCGGTTCTCCTCTTTTCGGGCAGTTCTCACATTAGGTACAACATTTACCATGGCTGACAACAACACAGATGTGTTCAAGATGTTTGCTGCCAAGGACATGTTGGATGGGGACAATTATCCTTTGTGGGCTTATATGATGCAACATGTTCTTGTGCCAAAGGGCGTCTTGAATATTGTGCAGGGCATTGATGTAGGCGATGTTGAGGATGTTGCAGGTCTTGCTCCTATTAAAGTTGTTTTACCTATGGCAGAACAAGCTCGTTGGGATATAAAGGATGCGCAGGCTTATACATTGATTGCGTTGTCTATGAAGCGCACCATTGTTCCTCACATTCGTTCAGCAAAATCTGCAAAACAGGCTTGGGATATTTTGGCTGATCTTTAAGCAAGTCGCAATGAGACTAAAGTTGCTTTGCTGTGTAAAGAGCTGGAATCGAAGATTATACATGAGGAAGATGATATGGACACTTTCCTTGCTGGTGTCAAGGATATCAATAAGCAACTTATTTATGCAGGTGAAGTCCTTTCAGACAGTTCCCTTGTGCAGATTGTTCTTGATGCCTTACCAAAGTCTTACCAGACTTTTGCTAGTACTTGGAGACTTATGACTCAAGGAAATCCTGAAGTTGTCAAGTTTGATGCATTATGCACATTGTTGTTGCAAGAGTCACTTTCCACAAAAAAAAGGACTAGACATCGTGCAATTGAACATGCTTTTATTGCTTCTCAAAGAAAGGGTGGTAACAGCAATGCAACCACTTCTTATGGTTTTGCTGCGAGTGGCAAAACTTATGTTTCCAATGCTTCTGTTGGCAGCACTTCGTCTGGCAATTCTGGTGATAAGGGAAAAAAGAAGATGCGTTGCTATTATTGTAAAGCTAATGATCACTTGATCAAGCAGTGTCCTAAGTTAAAGGCCAAAGAGGCTAAGAAGAAAGAGGGTGGTTCCATTGCAAATGCTGGTTCCACTATAAATGCAACCATTGTTGAGTCTTCTGTGAAAGGAGACTGTGATGCTGATGTTGATGCAGAATGGGATTTTAGTGCAGAGTGCACTTACAATCCTGCTGTCCATGATGTATGCATGTCAGTTTCTGCAGATTCACTTGTGTGGTATTTTGATAGTGGTGCTATAAAGCACATTACCTGACATCGTGAATTATTCACCTCTCTTGAGTCGATCCCTCATGGGAATTCAGTCACTTTTGCCAACAATGCCTCTTATCCCGTTCATGGAGTTGGAAAGATTGTGCTTACTGCTGCAAATGGTAGTTCTTTCACACTTGTTGATGCACTTTATGTACCTGGGATCACGAAGAATCTTTTGTCTGTATCTGCACTTGATAGACTTGGACTTGTGGTCAAATTTGTGGATGACAGATGTATAGTTCATGGTCTCAATTTTGGTGATGAAATTGTTGCATTTGGGCTTTTATGCCGTGGGCTGTATAAGCTCACTTTGTATGACAAGTGTGGACAATTTTTTACAAATGCAGTTGCAGATTCAAGGGCTATTTCAGATGCAAAACTTTGGCATGCATGTTTTGTTTATCTGAATTTTGCTAATTTGTTGCGTTTGCAGAAATTTGATATGGTTGCTTCTTTGCTGCCTCTTGAAGCACCGATCAAACATGTTTGTGAAGGATGTATTTTGACTAAGATGCAGCGTTTCGAAGTTTCCAAAGGATGGTTCAATTAGGGCCACATGCAGTTGCAGCTTGTGCATAGTGATGTTTGTGGGCCCATGCAAACTCCGTCCTTGGGCAATTACCTTTACTTCGTGTCTTTCAATGATGATTACTCCAGGCAATGCATGGGTATTTCCGCTTAAAGCGAAGTCCGAAGTTTTTATGTGCTTCAAACAATTTTTGGCTATGGCTGAAAATGTCTCGAAATGTACTATGGGCACCCTCCGTTCCGATCGAGGGGGGGAGTATATGTCTCATGAATTTAATGCATTTCTGGCTAGTCGTGGGATAAAACACCAATGTACAGTGCCTTATACACCTCAGAAAAATGGTGTTGCTAAGAGGAAAAACAGGTCACTTACGAAAATGGCACGATGTATGGCCAAAAGTCAAGCTTTGCCGCATTCTTTTTGGCTTCATGCCATCATGTGTGCCACTTATGTACTAACCAGGTGTCCTACGAAAGCTTTGCAGTTTATTACTCCATATGAAGCATGACATGATAGAAAGCCTTCTATTGAGCACATGCGTGTTTTTGGCTGTTTTACATTTGCTTTGGTGCCACGAACACAGCGCAGAAAATTGGATGATAATGTTGTCAAATGTACTTTTGTTGGTTATAGTGCTGAAAGCAAAGGTTACAGGTTGTATCATCCACAAACAAAGTGTATTCTGATTTCATGGGATGTAGTGTTTGTGGAAGATTTTGTTCAACCCTTGCTGTCATGTACTAAAGATAGTAATGTAAGCTCACAGGACATTTATGACACTTTGTTGCCTCTTTTCAGTGGTGGAATTACGAATGTAAATTCCAATGAGGCAAATGTACAACCTATGGGGGTTTCAAAAAGTGTTACAGATCATCCTATCATTGATGCAGATGTACATGATGTACTTGATGAGGAAAGGGCTGAAAATGAGCTGGCTAGAGGTATGCCAAAATGGTTGGTACATACATTGCGTGACGGTAAATTGGATGCGTCTTTGTCTAGTCGTACTCGTTCGGGCTCTCGCCATGCATCTTATGCATCAGATTGTTATGCTTTGGCTGTGTCTAGATTACATGATGTTGAGGAACCTCTGTCTTTTGATGAAGCACAGAATTCAGAAAATTGGATGGCTGCCATGCAATCAAAATATAATGCACTTATTGAAAATGACACATGGACTTTATGTGATTTGCCTCTTGGCAAAAAGGCCATTGGTATGAAGTAGGTTTACAAGTTGAAACGCAAGCCAGATGATGAGATCGATCACCATAAGGCTCGACTTGTTGCAAAGGGTTATGCACAACAAAAAGACATAGATTATGAAGAGACTTTTGCTTCCACTTGTCGTATGACTACTGTGCGTTTTTTATGTGCACTGGCACCTCATTTTGGTTAGGATGTACATCAATCAGAAATTGTTATTGCTTTCTTGAATGGTGACATACTTGAGGAAGTTTATGTAACGCAGCCCCGCGGTTTTGTCAAGAAAGGACAAGAGGACAAAGTGTGCAGATGTAAGAAGGCTTTGTATGGGTTGAAGCAATCTCCTCGTGCTTGGTATGAGAAAGCTGACACTCATTTGGTCAAACGAGGCTTTCATAACAGTCCAACAAAAAGCACATTGTATGTCAAGCGTGAGGGCGATGTACTTCTCATTGTTGTTCTTTATGTGGACGATTTGTTGATCACTGGTCCCAATGAGGCACATCTTGCTAAATTAAAGGCTGATTTGAATGCTACTTTCAAGATGAAAGATTTGGAAATGTTGCATCATTATTTGGGTATACAGTTTAAGCAGTGTGATGGTGGTATTGCCTTGTGTCAAAAAAGTTACATAGAGACATTGCTATGTAAGTTTGGACTTGAGACTTGTAAACCTATTGCCACTCCTATGGAAATAGGTTTGAAATTGAGTCTTCATGATGCTGGTGATCCTAAAGATGTCACTCTTTATCAAACTAATGTTGGATGCCTTATTTATGTATGCAACATGGGGCCGGATATTCAGTTTGCAGTCTCACAGGTCATTTGATTTATGCATAGCCTAGGGTCTAAGCATTAGCAGGTTGTCAAGAGGATTTTCCGCTACCTTAGTGGCACTTTACATCTTGGCTTGTTTTATCCCAAGGGGAGATCATTGCTGCCAGACTTACATGCTTTTTCGGACTCAGATTGGGCTGGTTGTTTTGACATGCAAGTGTGTCCACAAGTGGTTTTTGTTTCATGCTTGGCAGTTCATGTATATCATGGTTGAGCAAGAAATGTAATTCTTATGCTTTGTATAGAATTGTCATGAAGCAAGCAAGAGAATAAGAGCACTGAACATAGTTTCCCTGCCCTTGGCACCACCCTTTTAAACTTGAACGTAGCAATCTACTGTGGCCACTTCTAGTTGTGAGGGTGAGTACAGGGTAGTCTTCACAACTACAGGTGAGTGTATATGTCTCAGACGTCTTATGGATGATTTGGGTGTTGGACAAGACACTGCCAACACTATCTACACTGATAGTCAGAGTGCATTGGCAGTTGAAGGGAACCCAGTTTTTCATGCTCGCACAAAGCACATTGAGGTGCATTACCACTATGTCAGGGAGAGGCTCTCAGCAGGAGAGATCAGCTTGGCTTATGTGCCAACACAGGACAACCTTATAGATCTTTTCACAAAGGCATTGTCTCGTGAGAAGTTCGAAGCTTTCCGTGAAGCTTTGGTCTTACTCCTCTTTGTGGACTGATCATGTCCTCAGGGCATGGCACTTCCCTTTACTCATGTGCCCGATCTCGTTCACCGCATCACTCCAGGGGGGATTTGTTACCATATACATGTGGTAGTGATGTGTGTGAACACACTAGGACCGTCGGGGCATTTTTTCCCTCTTTAGGAAGGTTTTTTCCCCCGTGCATTGTATATATGCCCATCACTCTAGGGCTATCTATCTTTCCATTGCACACTACACTCTCTATTGTGTGCCTTGAGCTTCCTTCGTCTTCCCAAGCTGTGTGCGTTTCCTTGCAACCCTAATTCCAATAGCTTTTACTAGCAATCTCATCATGAAATCTCTCACATTGGCCAACATCTTGCAGTATAATGACATTGGTCTTCAAGACACGGTGGTTGCATCTGGGGTAAAAGGAGAGAAAGAGAGAGAAGAAGAGAGCGCCAACTACATATTGACCAAAGCATCATAAAGCAAGATATTGTCATCTACGACAACTTTTGACTACCAATCTTATCACAAATTCTTTAACCTATGTCAATATCGTTTCCAATGTCACATACATGCTTGCGCTCTATTGAGAGAGAGAGAGAGAGAGAGAGAGAGAGAGAGAGAGAGAGAGAGAGAGAGAGAGAGAGAGAGAGAGAGAGAGAGAGAGAGAGAGAGAGGTGTTCCAAAAATCATACATAAATCGTATGTTTGGGAAATCAGTATTCCCAAACATACACAAATCCCTATAAGATAAGTAGAGGGGCCAATAAGTAACCATGAACTAGGATGGATCAACCCCTAATAAAAAGGGTAGTTGTGAGCTAATAGTAAGACACTCACGAAAAATAATTAACTTAGCCATGATGTGTCGCTTGTGGATTTGTTAGATTATTAGTTCAGGGGCTCACGTGAATCTCTACTCCCCCTAGGTATGCCTACTCATTGGCCTTGTTACATAGGAAAAATCCACAATGCTTGAGTTTCATGCACTCCATCACCAATGCCACTATTTTTGCTACAGGATGTTACCCCATAACCTTTCTCACACCCTTCAGTGCTTAGATTGGTGAAACACGTGCATTGTATGAGATCGACGATGTTAGCCATGTCTCTACGGGCCCCTCTATGCTAACCGGAAACTTTGGAAATGTGATTGTATTTTTTGCATAGTCAAAACTATTTTCCTCTAATTGCAATTGGATTCTTTCCTTCTGCCTTTGGTCTCTCAACCAACTTGCTCTTCTAATCAGCTCAAAGATGAATTGAGACACACTTTTTCAAAACATTGTTTGTATGTGATTTTTGGACCCATTTTGGATGTAGAAATTTCATTGCATTCACTTCATTGCATCTATAGAGAAGCCTTAAGTTCACATATGCAATTATTATCTTCCAATTTTTCTGCTATGAGACACTTTCACACACATAGAGAGAGAGAGAGAGAGAGAGAGAGAGAGAGAGAGAGAGAGAGAGAGAGAGAGAGAGAGAGAGAGAGAGAGAGAGAGAGAGAGAGAGAGAGAGAGAGAGAGAGAGAGAGAGAGAGAGAGAGAGAGAGCTTTGAAGCAGAGAGTTGGACCTTGCTAGATTCACCACACTGAATTCAGCAAGGTAAAAATTCTTTTCAAAATTGAAAAAGCTTGAAGACGGTACCCTTCAACATTGGAGGTATATATTGTGACTTAGTCATTACGACCCCACATTGAAGGCAAAAATACCAAGGGGGAAGGGCTTGTTTTCTCTAAATTATAAAAAGTGGTGAAAAGAGTGTGCCATTGGGTCCTCATGTGTGTGTGTGTGTGTGTGTTTGGCCACTTGCATTCACACACATTTTTGCATCCCTTGTAGCATATTCTAAATCTTGTATGGCCTATTTTTTTAAACACAATTCTTACACATTGTTTGTTTATTTGACGACATTGAAACAACAGCAATAGCCTGATAGTGGACTATTCTGATTACAACCTATCTAGCTACATGCACATTTCCTTGCTAGTATTGACATAACATGCAAACTTCACAACCTTGATACTTTGAACCTCTTGTAATTCATATATGTCAATAATGCACTTTGTACTATCTGTAGAAAATACTACACTAGCAAAATTGAAAAGATGGTCTACAACCCACTTACAGAATACTCGCAACAAAAGAAAACATGCCATCCTACATACTATGAGCAAACAAAAGAGGCAATTAAAACCAAGTGTAAGCTCTTGGTTCATCATCGACAAATGACTTAGAGAAAGGCACACACTTTGCTCAAGGATGAGTACCGGATTTACCATTTGTCAAAGATGCGGTGTTTCCTTCTTTTTGAAAGCACGTGAACGAACTTCATTCACAAGCACAAATCGTGTTCGCTTTGCATACACAACACTACTCAATGGTACAAACACAATACAAGCATAGATAAACTGGTCAACCTGTTAGAGTTGCACGAGTTAATTAAGAGAAAAGTATGTGGTTGTTGTGCAACTAGATCATTTACAATGTTATCCTAACCTCCAACTATCTATACACACAACGTCTTAGCATCATCTATGTATCTATTATTGTTATAGACACTACTAACTTTGTTACAAGATGAAGGTTGTTATTTGGACAACCCCTTCATATGTTGGTCCAAAGAACTGCAACGTCCTCAATGTGTTTTAACTTGGTGTCCTCCTCAATTGTAGACATTCTGGCCTATAACATCAACAATACCAAATCATGAAAAAGTACAAGATGGTTGCAAGGAAGCCTTAGAGAGTCTTGTCTATATGCATCCTATCACCAAAAGTAATCACATATATCATTGAGACACTCTGAAAGTGTCCATTCACATTGATGGATGAAGAAGTTGAGATGGGATTGTTACAAAATCTACACGAGACATCAAGAAGGCATGCATTCTCTATTGCTGACAAACACGAGTTTTTCTCCACAAAATTGCATAATACATCTCTTGTTCTTGATTGCAATGCTACCTTCCGGTTGAACGAACTCCCTACAAACATCTCCCAGGTTAATGATATAACTATTGAGTCTTCTTTTCATTCCGATTCCCCTTAGGACATGACAAATACCAAGGAGAATTTGTTTTGGTAACTATATTAAGATGAGGATCGAGAGCCATCTTTTTGTATACACTTTGTACATGCCATATATGTTGATGATGTACTGAATGAAGCAAGACATTAAGATTGCTAACATCATCAACAAAAGAATGTTGCAATGGGACATAGATGCTAATAAGATAGCCAAGAAAATGGCTACTAAACAAATGCAATATGCAACAATATATGCTACAATGAGCTCCCAGAGTTGTTCTTAACTTTCATAACAGATGAAACCACAGAAACCAGATGGTTTTGAGATATAGATGATTGAGAAAATCACATAACATTTCAACCCAGTCTTCACTTGGAAAGACTGCCTTGTTGAATGTGCCATGATGTTCCACAATCCACTACATACTTTCATGAAGAGATACATCATCCAAGGTCAAGAGATATTGGGTCGCGTTTAGCACCATCTCATCATGTACTTGCATATACCATTAAGTTCATGGTGATCTTGAAGCTTCTCAAATAATTCAAGGAAACTAAAATTAAGGCATACGAGTTGGCATCCATATGTTCCACAATTTTTCTAGCATAGTCACTATGGCATGTGGGTTGGGTTTAACCGTTTAGCATGTTTTACTTGGTTTGTTATCCATGACACTGTATCAATGCTTTCTTTTGAGCAGGAGTGTATCTTATCATAGCTCATACTAGTTATAATATTATCATTTATATGATAAAGGCTTTATATTCTCTTGAAATGGTTCAGGTGTAAGGCCGCATTGCAAATATAAAAATTGGACAACAACTTTCCTTTGTAGATTCAATTCAATTTTCATGCACATTAGCTATAACTTTTGAAGATCTATCTCTAGCTTTTTGCAATGGTTGTCTTAGTGTCAAGTAGTATATGCTATACATGAGGATTAGTTGCTTTCTTATATTGTGATTCAAGGTTGTTGGATTTTCCACTTCCCAATACTGTTGAGGATGATATACTCGCGGAGCCTGTCGATGCTCCAAAAATTGTGGATGATTTTGAGTTTGAAGAAGTTGACAGTCAAGATACAAAGATAGAGATGTCAACAAGCTCAAATTGAGGTGATTTATTGAGCAATATAATGTATGAATGCATACCATATACAAATAATGTAGTAGTTGTTTTGTGGAGTAGTTTGGGTTTCCATTTTAAAGAGACTAATGAGATCCATGAAGGAATTTGGCATGCACATTGCAAGGTAATAAACCAGAGCACTTCTCACTCCTCTAATGAAGCAGTTTTCAAGGAGGAGACTTGTTTGACATTTTTGTTTGAATCTCTAGACTATGCAGCAAATGGTGTTCTTAGCAGTAACAATTACGATGCATTTAAGAGAGTCAGTACCTGAAACTATTTGGTGGCATTGCTCATGTTGATCATGCAACCATGGCTTTAGCTATGAGTGAAGGAGTAAGAGCAGAAGTGCGACGCGAACGAGAGTGCGAGAAGAAGAGCACGACGATATGGTGAACTCGTTCTACTGTAATGTGTAGAGCATAGTGAGTTCTTATTAGGTTTTTACAAAAAGAATATGTGTACATACCTGGCGGCCCGCCCACTTACCTGGGCGACCACATTGGGCTTTATACCCCAACAACCTCCCACTTAAAGTCCAATGTGGTACTTTAAGTGTGAGAGAAGCTACTATACAAGCTAATATACAAGAGATGTAGAGAAGTGGTGTACTACCCTACACCTAACTGCTTGCAAAAATGCGCAAAGATCTCTGAGGGAAGTCCTTTTGTAAGTAGATCAGCAGGATTTTCTGTGGTGTGAACTTTGACAAGCTGAAGTTGCTTATCCTCGAGCATTTCCCTGATGAAATGATACTTCACATCCACATGCTTTGTCTTTGAGTGATAAACTGTATTGCGAGCTAATTGTATAGCACTTTGACTATCACAATATAACACAGGCATCTCTTCTTTGATTCCCAAATCTGTTACTAGTCGATTAATCCAAATTGATTCTTTGCATGCCTCTGATACTGCAACATATTCAGCCTCTGTAGTAGACTGAGTAACACAATCTTGTAATCTAGAACGCCATGATACTGCTCCACCAGCCAATGTAAAGACATACCCTGACGTAGACCTTCGGTTGTCTAAGTCACCTGCATAATCTGAGTCTGTAAAACCCTTTACACTTAGGTCCTGACTCCCATAGCATATACACATACTCTTTGTAGCTCTCAGGTATCTCAATATTCCTTTCACTGCCTCCCAATGTTTCTTGCCTGGGTTTGACATGTATCGACTTACTACTCCCACTGCAAATGCAATGTCTGGGTGAGTAGCAATCATTGCATACATCAAACTACCCACTGCAGATGCATATGGAATCTTATCCATTTCAGCCTGTTCTTCCTCAGACACAAGACAATCTTGTTTGCTAAGTTTCACATATGGTGGCAATGGAACACTCAGTGCCTTTCCCTTCTCCATATTGAAACGTTGCAAAACCTTGTCAATATACTCTGTTTGAGATAACCAAATCAACTTCTTTGATCTATCTCTCTCAATGCGCATACCAAGTATATGACTTGCCTCACCCATGTCTTTCATGTCAAACGATTTTGCCATCTTTGACTTCAAAGCTGAAATTTCTTCCAAGTGCTTGCCAGCAATCAACATGTCATCCACATACAAAATAAGGATCAGCCAACTGCCATCCTTAGCCTTCTTTGTATATAGACAGTGATCGAATTCACTACGTTTGTAGCCTTGAGAAAGCATAAACTTGTGGAATTTATGGTACCTTGCCCTCGGTGATTGTTTTAAGCCATAAAGACTCTTTAACAACTGGCATACCCAATCTTCCTTGCCTTTCTCAACAAACCCTTCTGGCTGCTGCATGTAAATTTCCACATCTAAATCACCATGCAAGAACGCTGTCTTGACATCCATTTGGTGCAACACCAAATCTAATATGGCAACCAATGCAAGAAAGCATCTCAATGTAGTCATCTTGACCACCGGAGAGAAGATTTTATCAAAGTCAATGCCTTGTTCTTGCTTAAAGCCCTTGGCAACAAGCCTTGCTTTGTACTTTGGCTGACTATCATGAGTGGTGATCTTATACATGTAAACCCATTTACAAGGTAGAGCCTTTTTGCCCTGTGGTAATTTAACTAGCTTCGATGTCTTGTTTTTATGCAGAGCTGTCATCTTTGATTGCATGGCCAATTGCCAATTCCCGAAGTCCTTCATTTGCACTGCTTCCTTGTAACATGAAGGCTCATTGCAATCAGTCAACATGACATAGTTCATAGATGGAACAAACCTATCAGGAGGTCGCGTGACACGTCCAGATCTACACACAATATGTGGCTCAGGCTCAGCCACAACCTGTGGTTCCACTCTATCCTGTCCTTGCTCCTCTTGAGCCCTGACATTTTGTCTTGCACGTGCAGGTCCATCTTCTTGGAAGACAACTCTTCTAATCTCCTCAACCCTCTCAGGTTTAGAATGATATTTGGATTCATTAAAGTGAACATCATTGCTGCGGACAACCTTTCTGGATTCGGGATCCCAAAGTCTGTACCCCATCTCACCAGAATTACCATAGCCTAGAAAGATGCACTTTCTACTCTTTGGCTCAAGTTTGTTCCTAAATTCCTTTGGAACGTGAGTATATGCCTCACAGCCAAAGACTCTGAGATGTTTGTATGAGGGCATTTTGCCTGACCATACCATCTCTGGCACTGAATCCTTCTGCAAAACCTTGCTAGGAGATCTATTTACAAGATGAACAACTGTTGATACAGCTTCAACCCAAAATCCATTTGGCAGTTGTGCATTAGACAACATACTTCGACCTTCTCTTGTATGGTCCTATTCATCCTCTCAGCAACACCATTTTGAGGAGGATTGTAAGGAGCAGTAAGTTCAGGTTTTATACCTTTTGACTCACAAAAGTCCTGAAAGGCCTTTGCAACATACTCTCCACCATTGTCAGTGCGTAAGCATTTAAGCTTCTTGCCACTCTAATTCTCCACAAGTGTCACAAACGTTTTGAAAACACTAAACGCTTCATCCTTGTGCTTGAGAAAGTAAACCCATACTTTCCTCGAGTAATCATCTATTAATGTCATAAAGTAAGAAGCTCCCCCTAGAGATAGGTTAGGCATAGGTCCACACAAATCACTATGAACAAGTGCCAACTGTGTATCTCTTCTACTGCTTCTATGCTTATGTGGCTATTGTGTTTGCTTACCATACAGACGATGTTCACAGAATTCAAAATCATTAAATGAAAAGCCAGGCAAATAACCAGAACGAGACAAGATTTCCATTCCCTTCTTGGACATATGTCCTAACCGGCTATGCCACAAAGAAACGTTTGACTGCTCGGTTACATTGATTACATTTTTAGAGACATTTGATACATAAATCATGTAAAGTCCTCCAGACTTTACTCCATGTGCTACTGTCATAGAACCCTTGGATATCTTCCACATGTTCTGTCCAAAAGTGGTGACGTAGCCAGCATCATCAAGTAAACCTGTGCTGGTCAAGCTCTTTGTAATTGCGGGAACATGTCTCACATTCTTCAGCGTGAAAGAAGAGCCATTCTGAAACTTCAATTGAACATCTCCAACACCTAAGATCTCACATGTCTGCCCATTGCCTAGCCGAACATGATCTTTAGTGGTCACATAATAGGTAAACCACTCCTTGTTTGGAGACACATGAAGTGATGCCCCTGAGTCTATAATCCAGTCACTCAGTGCATTTCCATCAGATGCTGTAAGAAGAGCTGAGTCCATTGTATTCTTCAAGAAGTAGATGTCTCCTGACACTAGACTGTCATCCTCTGCAACAGTGTTTGTCACATTTATTTCTTGAATCTTCACCGAGGACTTGTTCTTCTCACCATGGTCTTCAACTTTCTCTTTGCCTTTTTTTGCTTTCCATTCTCTGCAGTCTCTTTTCATGTGACCCTTCTTGCCACAATGGTAGCATTCTATGTCACTCTTGCCTTTAGCACAACGGGACTTGCTACGAGACTGATTCCTCTTTCCACTTTTGTACTTTTCTTTGGTCCTTCCCCTGACAACTAAGGCTGTTCCTTTGCCTTTGTCCATTGTCTTTCTATTGGTTTCTTCAGTAAGCAGACTTCCTTCTACACCTGCTATGTTCAAACCATCTGGAGGTGCAGAATTACTCAAAGCTGTGCGAAAAGTGTCCCAACTTTCCGGCAATGTGATCAACAGGAACATAGCTCTAACAGGTTCATCAAACTTGACACCTTGAGCTGACAACTGACTGTAGATTGTGTTGAATTCATTCAGATGATTGGACATAGGTGTCCCTTCTTTCATCTTCAAGTCAACAAGCTTCTTAAGCCAGTATACCTGTGAAGCTGCACTCTGCTTCTCATAAAGATCACTCAGCTTTAACCAGGCTTGATAAGCCGACATCTCGTCTGCTACATTGAAGTAAACGCTTTCTGCCAAAGTCAGCATAATGGTAGAAAGTGCCAATTCATCCATTTCGCTCCATTCATCTTCGTCCATATCTTCTGGTTTTATCCCCTTGAGCTTTATAGGTTTTATCTGCTTCTTTTGTACCAACACGTGCCAAATCTGCTTCTTTCACAATGGGAAATTGGTTCCATCCAGCTTCTTGATATTGTAAAGAGCAGTGTCCTGTGATCCAGCCATAGCTACGCTTCACAGTGGTTTACTTTCCTGGGAAAAAATCGGCAGAGTTTCCCCTGTAAACTGACCTCTGAACCAATATCAACCTGTCAAATGAGCCAAGAAAGCTTCAGATTCTGCAAAAAATTTGGCAGAGTCTCCTTTGTAAAATGGCTCTGGTGTACTAAAAACAGACCAAAAAACAGCTCAAAAAACATTGTCTCTCTGACATTGTAAGCTGTGGGTAAACCTGTCCTGCACCTGTACTGTCTCTGACTGTCCTGTCACTGTCCTGTAAGCATAGACTGTGACAATGCCTCAACGGCAGTAAAGCAAAGATGCAATCCCAACTGTCTAACTCACAGTCAATACATCCTAGCTGCCTATCTAAGGGTGCTCGAGGGATCGCTCCAAGACCTGTATCACTGAAAGGATCTCAACATTGGAGAATCCCCCAGCTCAATAAAACCTCACTCGACCGTCAACAAAGGCTGCAGTAAATATGACAGTACATAGACTTCCCACAAAGTCATACATCCACAAATTTCCCACTGTATGCTGTAACCGCTGCGGCGGTTGTTTGCTGCGTGACTCACAGCTAGCAAACCCTCAACAGACATACATCATCTCTGACAATACATCCCATGTGGAAGTACCTGCAATGTCAGGATGAAATCTGGAATATCAAGTAGCAAACACAAGCTACCTGATGAACTAGTGGATGTCGCCTACAGTCTGTGTGTAGATGCGCCCGTGTCGTATGTGACACGCCTCCAAGAACTGTGAGCCGTCCTTCGATGTGTAGACAGCCACAAATCAACACTCTGGGAGTGTCGATATCCTCAGCACCTGCAGTCGTAGGCCGAAAACCCCAAATTTGCAGAGTCAGATCTGTACCCGTCGAGACCACGTAGTCGAAAATGGCCTGCGCAGACCTTTGTCGAAGCCGAACGGTGGCCGAGATGACCTCAGAATGAAATTGTGAGAACACCGAGCCCCTCGAGCTCACCCACGAGATTTGGGGCCGTGTCTTCGCCAGTCGAATTTCACTCCAATCTGAGTTGGTGACTCTAGCCTCCTGCAATGCTGCCCCGAGCCTCGATCTGAGCGCTGATACCAGTTGAAGGAGTACGAGCGGAAGTGCGACGCGAAAGAGAGTGGGAGAAGAAGAGCATGACGATATGGTGAACTCGCTCTACTGTAATGTGTAGAGCATAGTGAGTTCTTATTAGGTGTTTACAAAAGAATATGTGTACATACCTGGCGGCCCGTCCACTTACCTGGGCGACCACATTGGGCTTTATACCCCAACAATGAGTGCAGTCTTGCTCATGTTTGAAGCTAATGCTCTACCAAATCAGTGGTAAAACATGGTAGCATTTATCTTTTGGTGTGCAACTTCTAGCTTTCCTTAATTTTCATCGTAGATGTATATCTTTTGGCCTGTGTATTCTCTACACTTTTCCTAGCACAATCACTAGGGCATGTGAGTTGTTGGCTTTCAAATGTCTAGCACATTCGACTTGTTTTATTTTTCCATGACATGGTATTCACGCTTTCTTTTGAGCATTGTTGTACCTTATTACAACTCATCCTAGTTTTAATGTTATCATTTTCTAGGTAAAGGCTTTACATTCTCTTGAAATGTTTTAGGATCTAAAGATGTATTATAGAGTGAAATATTGGACAACAACTTATATTTGTATATTTTATTCAATTTTCATGCACATTTATAATTTTTGAAAATCTATCTTTGGTTTTTTGCAATGGTTGTTTCAAGTGGCAAGTAGTGGATACTATATATGAGGGTTAGTTGCTTTCTTATATTGTGATTCATGGTTGTGATTTTTCCATTTCCAAAGTATTGTTGAAGATGAGATCCAAAAATTGTGAATGATTTTGAGTTTGAAGAAGTTGATAGTCAAGATATCAAAGGCAGAGACGTCAACAAGCCCAAATTCAGGTGACATGTCAAGCAATGTAAGGTATGAATGCATATGGCATACAAATCATGCAGTAGCTGTTTTATGGAATAGTTTGGTTTTCCTTTTTAAAGAGATTGATGATAGCCATGGAGGAATTTGGCATGTGTTGGGATCATGAACTTTGGTCTAGCCTGAAAATGAATGTGTGAGAACACCCTCATCTACATGGCATCGTAAGTGGCTTGGAGCATGTGGAGCATGGTTCAAAAGTGGCCCAAGTCATGGTACCACCCATGGGGAAGTTTTCTAGGCATAGTAAAGCCATTTTGGAGTAGTTTGACTCACTAAAAGTGCCCTACAAAGGTGGATCCGTAAATCTAAGGTCTCTTTTTAGTGTATGCATGTGGCAAGTGGAGATGCCTCTTTTGTGCTATATAAGCATCTTTTGTAATTACTCTTTCAAGTTTCAAGCTAGTTGACTCATCATTTGAGTCTACATACTCTCTCTCTCTCTCTCATCTTTTTAAGCTAGCAAAAGAAGATTAGCATTAGCACTAGAAGTTTCCTTTTCATAATTATTTTTGCTTATTGAAATTCTCATCTACTCTAGCTCTCATTAAAGCCCTCAAGCTCCGAATTTGGGCATCATTAGCTCGCTGTGTGAGTAGAATGTACAACTAAGTTTAAACACACTATCTTCGGAGATGTTGTACAATAAGGGCGCATGGCCACTTGAATAGACCCGCATACTAGAGAGATGACGCTGCGAATGAGTTGAGTTCAAGCCGCAAATCTTGCTCCGAGTTTTTGGGTGCCTTTTCTTTGCTCATAAGCAAAATATTTACTGTCTCGCGGATGCCTCTGGGCATCGACCGCGTGAAGCTTTGCGAGCCTCAACACTTACCTAACTCGGCTACACTAATTGCTTGTCTAAGAGGCGCCCGTGCATTGTGTTAACCCTTTATTCGCTGCAAGAATAACATCCACCCCATCAAGCTCCTCCCACAGTCCACTTGCCGAGCTCCAAAGGTGGGCCTCTTCGACCGGCTCTCTCGACCTATTAAGTGGCCATTCTTTAGGCCCTACTCCCATGGTACATCATCTTTTTTCACCGGTTGTTCCACGACCTTTTGCAAGCTCTCAAGCTTCCACCAACGAGCTCTTAAGAGCCCCTTCTCACTGCCTACCAAGACCATCTCTTGAGAGCTCCTTAAAGCTTGTTCTCATACACATCAAAAAGGCTTTTAAAACTCGTTTACTCACAATTAAGCTTTAAAGCCACTATATCAAGGAACGGGTATTCTCTTTAAGCACAACTACATGAATTGCAATGTATGTCTTAGAATTTATCACTCTTGGAAAAATTAGTGTGCTTTTGTAAGGAGATAAGACACTGGATTGTGGAGAGTCTCCCTTGCTAAGACCTCTCCATGTGGGCAATAATATACAATGGTGTGTATGTGAGATGCTGCACGCTTGGGCTCTCGAAGTATCTCGAAGATGGAAAAGGACACATTAGTTCTTTGCATAAGTTTTTTTATAGGATATTTTAGCATATTGTTGCATGTCATTATGACACATGAAATAAAGCTTGTTTGCACAATAAAAGAGGAAAGAAGCACTTGTTTGAGGGGAGGATACGAAGACAAAGACCATGAAGAAATTGAAGACAAAGCATTAAAGAATGCGAAGGTGCTCTTGGATTAGAGTGAAACAGATATTTCTCAGGATTTTGTCTTGGATTAGAGCGTTGTTTTTGCTCTTGGATTGTAGTGTGGCTCCTGGATTGGAGTGTTATGTTGTTTGTCTCCTAGATTGGGGATGTATGTTGTGTGTGCTCCTGGATCATAATGTTGTCAGCTAAGAGGATACACAGTATGGTGAGGTGTGGGTGGTTTTCATAGGGTTAACTTCATTATTTTGCGTTGTTGTCTCTCTAAGAGATACCTATGTGAGGTAGGCAAGGAATTGGAACATGTAGCACTTGATTGATCAGAGAGATTTCATGAAGCACTGGCTATTGGGCTTGATGCATGGAATTCCATTACGGTTCTTGTTCTAATGTGCGAGAATTTGAGACAGCCAAAGAGACCCCATACGCTTATGCTTGCTTGGATGTTTCATGGCTTGTGATTTGTTTATGACAACATTGTGAAAGCCAAGTTTCTAGCACGTCTAATGGTGATTGTCACAATACAAATTCTAAGTGGGAACGGGATTTTGATTAGATGTTGAGAGAGGATAGTTGTAGCTTGCCATAGTAGTAGAAACACCGGAGGAGGCCCTCGTTCTATGGTAATTTGTGGGGGAACTTGAGATAGCCAGATTGGACCATAGGCTTATGATTTTTTGGATGACTTGCAAGGAGTATCCTATTCATGACAACATCATGAAATCATAATTTTTAATACATTTGATGGTGATTAGCACATTATGTTTGAGCATGACGTGAGTGTGGACAAGGTGAGGAGATTTGGGTAAACATTGAGAGAGGGTATTTGCAACCAACACTGAGAAAGGCCATATGGCTGCCACAGTTGTACACTTAAATCTCTTTTGGATGGTCACACACGTCTCTAAAGCATGCTTGTAACCTTACAAGAATTAAATATAGGATGCATGGTGCACATGACAAAGCCAAACCATTATCACTTACTATCTGAAGAATTATACTTTGTATCATAGGCCTATGTGGCCTATAGGAGCCATAGCTTAATTTTTCCTTTCTCTATTTTTTCTCTATGATCAATGATCACTTCCCTTATCACATGAATGCATTTTTTCCTTCTCACTTTATGAGTCTTGCTTCTTTACTACTTCTTGATCCATATGCATATATGGATTGCACATAGTTTCAATATGTCTGAGAGGTTCCTCCAAGATTTCACTAGGTGTCCAAGGACAAAAGCCTTGGCAACAAGAACACATCAAATATGCATAGTTGTTTTGTTAATCATGAGAGAGTCCAAGGGGATTTTAACTCGTAGCCTTCAGCTTCTTATGAGGCTCAAGCTTGCGGATTATTGGAATTATTCTAGTCCCTTTTTACATATCTAGCTTTAAGATCTACCTACACAGAGACAATAGAGAGGAAGTAAGATCCCACTAACAAAGACTTCTTAGAGAAATATGCTTTGTGACTTTTGGTTCACTTAAGAGAAGCAAACCATCAAGATTGCACGAAGTCTTTGTCTTTGCACTTGGAATTTTTGGATAATGATCAAGACCTGAAGCTTGTGGGATTTGAACCTGTGCTTGATGCAACATTACACTTGTTCATACCTTAACTATCTAGGTGGTCAACAAGTTCTCTTTATGATTTGGAAGGAAGTGTAGGCTTTCAAATGCCATTGTTGCCAAATGATAGAAGAGAAGGCTCAATTTTTTTGTGTGTATACTGGCCATTTGGGTTTCTTCATCTGTGTAAGGAGCGAGTATATGCTATATTACCAAAGTTCAAATGTTAATGGCAGAAAATTATGTTCTAGAGGTGGACTTGCAAATAAATTCAAGTTTTGTTCTAGGTGTTCGTGGTTTTCAATATCAATTGGATAAAGCTAGTTAGTTTAGCCAACTGTGCGTATCTGTCGCAAATGTCAAAGCAAGGGACTTGCCATACACTATGTGCAAGTCACAAATGGTTGCAAGCACACAACCAAATTAATGTAGCAAGCTCAAGAGAGCAAGGGTGTGTCACTCACCGCCCTATTCTCGCCTTCATGGAGGATTCCTCGCCGTGAAGAAGAGGGAGCTACCGCTGTGCTACACTCAACCGGCTCGCCGTTGTCGTGCCGTCACAATGCTCGATCACACTCTCTCTCTCTCTCTCTCTCTCTCTCTCTCTCTCTCTCTCTCTCTCGCTCTCTCTCCCTCTCTCTGTCTGTCTCTCTCTCACACACATACACACAAGGAGATGAAGGAGAAGATGGAGATGGAGCAAGAGCACTCTTCAAGTGCACAAATGAGAGAATGAGTGATTTTTAGGTTTAGGTGACTTTTATATGAGCGCACCCATTCACACTTGGGCTCCCATGCTTAGCCAACTAACCCTTGAATGTTCTAGTTAGAGCGCGCCTCTCACCGACAATCACTCTTACCCTTTTCCTATTGGACCGACAAGCCCGATCCTTGACTACTAGAAGTGGACGCCGGTGGTTAACATGCCCCCCTTCCTGATGTAGATTCTGTCCTCGGAATATAACAGTGCAGCATCGGGATCCACGATAGGAGTACTTGTAGCATAAGGAAAACAACATTGTGAAAGCTCAAAGGCAACACGTGCAGGCGTGGAATAAGTGAGATGCATACATGATATTCTAGGAAATGAAAAAAAAAATCATGAATCGTAACATTGCCAACTAGAACAAGCGTAGTACCTAAATAAAATGCAATTGAGTTAAAGTCTATTAGGTTGACTCTAAGAGAAGTACACAAGAGCTAGGGCTTAAGTAAGTACTAGATTAACCAATGCAATTAAAAAAATATCGACTAAAGAATAGTTAACCCTAGGAATGCTCGTTGGGGTCTAAAGACTAGAGATCTTGTCACTTATACCACTGAAGTGTGATCAACATAAAATACAAGGAATTTTGTGCTATTTGCTTTCTCTTTTCTCTCTTTTTGTTGTTGTTGTTGTTGTCATAGTTGCTACAAGTGGCTGGGGGACTCGAGGTCTCAAATACCAACAGCTGGGAGACTCGAGGTCTCAAATACCAGCTTAACACATGGACTTCCACAACACAAGTCACACTTAGGTGGAATAATCTAGAGAGAACTATATCCTCATATCCTAAAACATTACTAAAGTTACTATAATTAATAGACTATTTAGGAGTTAAAGTCAGCAATTAAGTGGCCTAGTTTAGCGTAAGGTCCTAATACCTACGTAAAGCCAACTAATAGACCAAACTTAAAGAGAAGAACAAGGTACTAGAAGTTTGAAAAAATTATAGCATCTAAATTGGCAATGTCACAACTTCATAAATTTTATGCATTGTTAGAAACTCAAATGACAAGATGTAAACATGTAACTGAAGAAAGCATAGATAAAAGGAAGTAGTATACCTGATATAATGAAGAACATCCATTGTAACATGTAAACATCCATTGTCGTTGTCCTTCGAAGGCATCCTTATGTAGTAAAAAATTGCACAATAGTCACCACCAAACATCCACCTTCCAGAGGCACATCAAGGAAAAAAGAACTTTGCTAATCACTAAACTCTAAAACAAAAACACTCCTATCATTCTAATCCTACCTACCCTCCATCACTCGAGTGATGAGGATCAAAGTAAGTGGAGGTTGGAGAGCTTGGTCGGTAGCTCTAAGGCTAAACCGCCACCCTCATCATCAAGGTAGATGTAATCCTCTTCAGTAAGGCCGCGTGTCTTGTCTGTCCAATCACCATTATTGTCCTCGTCCTCTTCTGTGTAGAATAGTATTAGGAGTTCCACGAGGCGTGCATACTCAGCCTGGGAAATAGGGTAAACTTGGGCACTTGGGCAAACTTCCTCAATAGAATAGGGATCCATCGTAGTCAGGAGGCGGACCAGTCACTCTAATTCCTCAACATTTCTCTCACAAGGGAGTGTTTCAACCGAATCCCATTCAGAGGAAATATGAGGATAACATAAATGCATTACTTGGGACAGGTAAAAAGAATATTCGTAAGAATCAACCATATCTGTGAACACAAATAGAGGATGGTTAGGTGTTTGATGACATAGGTTTCTATTTTAATGTACCTGATGTGACATGTGTAGGTCTGGATCAATGATTTGACTAATATTGTGCACACTCGTTTGCTAATTGCTCTTGCTCTTTACTTTTTTTTTTTTAGTTTTTAATTACACTAGTGTGGTTAGTTACTATATATATATATATATATATATATATATATATATATATATATATATATATATATATATATATATATATATATATATATATATATATATATATATATATATATATATATATATATATATATATATATATATATATATATATATATATATATATATATATATATATATATATACACACACAATCCCTAAAATCAAAAATCTCAAGGGTCATGGAAAGAAGGGTAAGAGGGAAATAATTCAATAGGTTGACGTGGATGAAGACTCCCCCCTTCCTTGGGTAGATCATACTTTAAAAGGATGTCATCACCTTTTGGAACGAGTTATTCCAACTGGTAATAGGTGAGGGATTTAGCCAATAGTTCTCTATTACCTTGGGTACCTCTTTGAGTTGCAAGGGTGGTAAGGTACTCTCCCATGAACGAACTTGAAGTAGTGCATCAGATAATAATTGAACAATGGGAGGTGTCAAATCTTTTGTAGCTTCATGGAGGCTACCTATGGTAGGTGGTAGTTATGTAGAAGCTTTTACCTCTATGGATGCATTACATGAGGAGCTAGAAGCTTCATGGAACTCCCTCTTTCCTAAGCTAAGCCGTATAGATTGGTTTTGCCTTGGAACCCAAACTAGATCTGGAATAGGTGTGTAACATCCTGTGATCTTTCCCGTCCCACGGTCTTCCATCGGCTTTGGAATCACAAGGTTTGGCTCACATGGTTTCGTAGTGGATAGGGAAGGACATAATTTACGTTTAGGTACCCAAATTCGATCATTTCCATCATAGTAGCCTTGGGATTCTAATAGTTGTTTGGGAATCCAACATGATTTGGTTTTCACCTTTTTAACCTGAGTGGAGGCCTTCCTTCAAGGTTTTCTTTATGAATTAACTTGAACCATAGGGGGTCCGATAACGATACCTTTGGGACCCATTGATATTTACCCTTGGTCAGATCACGTGGATCCTTTGATCTAGCACTGTCTGTCGTAGCCATGGAAGTTGAAGCTTTAGAGGGTTGTGCTACTGGCAAGGATGTTGTGACTTTTTGGATTGGCAATATTTTGTTGGTTTTTGTGTTATGAAGAGGTGAGATTTCAGGTGTTATTCCTTGAGCCGTAGGGTCATGAGTTGGTTTCTACATCGTGATACTCCTGGTCTCCCAATCGATATTACATTTGATTGCAGACATCCATTTGTGCCACAAGTTTATATTACCCTCCATAGTACCAACATGCATGACCAAAAAGCTATGAACTACGGTTGCATTGTCATAAATAATAGGAGTGTGTAGGATTACCAAAACAGTGGTCTTCTTCTTATTAACACGCTTGACTTGGATGGTACTTGTGGGTAGGGGTGGTTTTCCTAGCTAACACTAAACTCCATAGGATAACAAACTATGTTGAGCTCCTGTATCCAATAATGCGTTATATAGTACTCTCCCATAGAGGCTATTAGTTCAATTGGATATCATAGAGGTGGCTCAGATTCCAATAAATCATCATCAGTGTCTTCAAAAAACGCTTCCGTGATTCCCAGATTAGCCTCTCGTTGGCATCTAAGATGTTGTTGTCTTTCTCGAGCCTCAACTCTTGCTTGGATCTTTTTAAGCTCTACCTATTCTTTGGTTGCTTTCTTTTGATGGATGGCTTGTAACTCTTCCTGGCTTAAAGGATCATAGTACCTTTTGAATTTACTCCCATTGAGGAATCCAATGGTTTCAACTCCATCTAGAGTCTCCACAACACGAATAGTACCTTGCGGGGTAATTTCACACACTTGATATGGTTCTTTTTCTGCATATTTTAACTTTTTCTTTTCTTCATGCACTCCATACATAAGGACTTTATCACCAACATTGATATCTTTGTTCTTTAGATGACGGTCAAACCGTTTCTTCCTACTATCTTTCTCCACAAGTGCATTTTGCACAACCAGTTGTCTTTCTTCATCTAACCTCTCAAGGATGTATAAGCGCTCAACTAAAGGGTTACCATACCAACCTTCTTGTGAAGCTACGTGCAAACTAGGAATTACAAACTCCCACGGCATAACTGCTTCTTGGCTATATACCATTTTGAATGGTGTACAATTAATATCCACTTTGTAAGAAGTACGTTAAGCCCATAGAGCTGATGTAAGCTTTAAATCCCAATCTGTAGGATGAGCCTCAACTGTCTTTGTCAAAATGGAGATGAGAGTTTTTTTGGTACTCTCAGCTTGGCCATTTTCTTGTGGATAATAAGGTGTAGACTTGTGGTGGGATATCATGAAGTCTGATGTGAGTTCTTTTATCACTTATTCATAATATGGGTTCCATTGTCACTCACAAGTTCAAAGGGACATCCAAAACGTGTGATAATGTTCTCAAAGAGAACCTTAGCTGTTGTCTTTGTATTATCTTTTTGTGTTGCTTTTGTTTCAGCCCATTTGGTCACATAGTTGGTAGCTACAATGATATATTGTAACTGAGTGTTACGCACAACTGGCCTAATCGTACCTACAAAGTCTAAGCCCCACTTTTCAAATGGTTGGGCTACCTTGATGGGATGTAGAGGCATCTTATCCTTCCTTTGTGGCTTGTAAAAGCGTTGGCATTCATCACATCCCTTCGCAAAAAGTGATGCATCCTTGAATAAGGTAGGCCACCAATAGCCTGATTGCAACACCTTTCTAACTGTTAGTTCCCTTGAGAAATGTACTCCGGCTATACCCATGTGGGCTTCTTGCAGTATGTATAAATACTCATCCTCATGGGCACAACGCCTAAGAATATCGTCCTTCCCTAGCCTGTAGATCGTCCTTCCCTAGCCTGTAGAGAGTTCCTGCAATGAGAGAATAAGGTTCACATTATTTTAACAGTTTTCGAGCTATGTCCTTACGAAGCTCTTTGGGTGGAAAACCATTAACTAAAAAGTTCACAATCTTCTCACTCCATTCAGGCATGGTTTTGACTAGAAATAAGGAAGTATCGTGCAATTCATGATCGACTCCAGTAGGGGCTTCACCATTGGGTATGCGTGACAAATGATCCGCCATGACATGTCTTTTACCAGGTCTCACCACCACAATGGTAAAATAAAACTCAAGGAGAATTAACAACCATTGTGTAATTCTTCTTGTGGAACAAGGTTTATTTACTAGATACAACAAGGCTTAATGATCCACATAGAAAACAAACTTGTTGGAAAGAAGGTAGTAGAGAAATTTCTTCACTGCGTAAATCATAGCTAAACCTTCCCGCTCTGTAGTGGTGTAGTTTCTCTCGGCATCATTCAATTGATGACTTGCAAAGCTAATGGGGTAGTCCAATTTATGTTCCCCTGGTTGAGCTAGAACACATCCAATAGAAAAGTTTGATGCATCAATATGCACATAGAAATTTATATTCAGATTGGGCACTTGTAGAATGGGAGCGCTTGTCAAGGTCTTTTTCAATGACTCATAAGCATGGTCACACTCCGCGGTCCAGTGGAACTCAATAAGAAGCTTGTACAAAGGACGAGCTATCTCGGCAAAATTTAAAATAAACCATCGATAATAACCAACATGGTTCATGAACCTTTGAGCTCCTTTATAGTTTGTAGGTGTTGACAATCTAGCAATGGCTTTAATTTTACTCTCATCTGTGGAAATCCCATTTTTGGACACTATATGCTCTAAAATGACTCCATGTTTAACCCAAAATTGGCATTTGAAAGAGTTTAAGGAGATGCGATACAATCTGCACTTCTCAAACACTTTTCATAAGCATGATAGATGTTCTTTCCTAGAGGAATAAACACAAAGGTCATCTGAGAAAGCTTCGCAAAACTCCCTCAAATATTCTCTAAAAGCACTGTTTATTAATCTTTGAAAGGTAGCAAGGGCATTGGCTAAGCCAAAAGCCATAACACAAAATGCAAACACTCCAAATTCGGTTATAAAAGCTGTTTTAGCTTGGTCCTCTAGTGCAATTGTGATTTGATTGTATCGAGAGTACCCATCTAAAAAGCTATAAGCTTCCGTTCCTGCAACTCTTTCAAGCACATGTTCTGAATATGGCAAGGGGTAATGGTCCCTCCTAGTCATGGCATTGACCTTCTTGAGATCCACGGACACTCTGAGTTCCCCATTATTTTTTGGCACAATCACTATAGGAGAAACCAATTCTGAGTGCTCAATAGGGTATATGAATCGGCATTTCACAAGCTTTTCAATCTCTTCTTGACCGATCTTTGCATTTAGGATTCATTGGGTAGGGTCGTTGCTGAACTGGTTCAGCCATGCTATTCATGGGGAGTGTGTGTTGCACCACGAAAGGTGGAACACCTTTCATATCATGATATGTCCAAGAAAATATACCCCTGAATTCCTTGAGATGTTCTTTAAGTACACACTCCTCAGTCTCTTTCAGATCTTGGGCAATGAAAACATGTTTGGACTCTTCTCCTAGATCTACTAACTCTGTTTCCTTAACTATCGTTGAACCGTCATAAACTACATTGCTTCCATCGATAGGTTTTCTTTGAGCCTTTGTATACACAACCTTACGTTTCTCTGTGGTGTAGGATTTGAAATGTTCAGGTGCAGGGTGTAAGTCTGTGGTGTCCTATTGTTCTGTGGACTGTGATTTCACTTCCGATTCCTTTTGTTGTTACTTGTGTCTTCTTCTCCCTTGGATAGATTGTCATCTAGGTAACCGATGGGCCTTGAATGGTTTGTTCCCACATTTGCACTAAGATTAACTCAGATTCTTTATCCCCAGAGTCAATTTCAATTGATGATTTTGTCCCCAAATCGTGTGGGCTATAGTCTTGTGAGACGCTACTAGTTCCAATGCCAGTCAAACCTTCATCTTGTAGGTCATTAGAAGCTATATGCATTGCTTCTAGCATATTTAAGGGTACGAGTGGTGGCATTTCATCCCCCTCAGGTGTTACCCAGGTCGTTGTTAAGTATAAGGTCTGATTTACCCCTTATAAATTTTTGTGTTAAAAACGCACATTTGTAAGGCACTCATTATAAGGTGGGGCCCTCATTTCACAATGTCAAGTTGCTGCAACAAGGTGGGTGTGAGGTGGTGAGAGTGAAGCAAGGAGGGAGCTACAAAAGGGTATAATCCCTTTGTAACCTACTTCATGTTTTGAAGTACTAAATCCATTGAGTGGCTGTTTTCCGGTGGACGTAGCCCACATTGGGTGAACCACGTATGTCATGTGTACTCTCTCTCTCTCTCTCTACTCTATAATCTCTTGTGTGTGAAAATTATCTCTCTCCATAAGTAATCTACTCAATTATCTACTTAGCTACGTCATATTTCCTAACAATTGGTATCGGATCAAGGTTTGCTCATAGCTAAATTATATCAAGAAAAGGATTCCTTGAATTGAGTGGGAGTAATGGAGGAGGAAGGGAAGCTCAAGATGTGAAGTTCAACCACAAAAACTACCAACATTGGAAGATGTAGATTGAAGACTATCTCTACCGGAAGGACCTCTATTTGCCACTAGGCGGTCTTGCAAAGAAGCCCACAACGATAACAGATGAATCATGGATTGTTCTTGATCGAAAGGCACTAGGAACAATCTGGTTAAGCTTGGCATCAACGATGGCCTTCAACGTTTTGGAGATGAAGACCACGGAGGACTTGATGGAGTCACTTGGCGACTTCTACGAGAAATCATTGGCATCCAATAAGGTATTTCTCGTGAACCGCTTGTTCAATCTAAAGATGACAGAGAATGGTTCAGTTGTAGAACACCTAAATGACTTTAACACCAACATAAGTCAACTTGGATGGGTGAAAATATATTTCGATCACGAAGTGCGAGCTCTTCTTATACTATTGTCTCTATGGGATAGTTGGGACAGCCTTGTGATGGCTGTAAGTAATTTTCTTTCTGGCACAAATACTCTTAAGTTTGATGATGTTGTGGGTGTTCTCCTAAGCGAGAAAATGCGAAGGAGAAGCACATGAGAATCATCAAGTGCTGCATTGTCAGTGGAAACAAGAGGAAGGCCTAAGGAGAGGTTCAAAAACCAAAAGGTTCATGATTGCTCAAGACGGAGCAAGTCATGCACAAAGTCAGTTCTTGAATGTTGGAACTGTGGCAAGAAGGGCCACGCCAAGAAGGATTGCTGGTCCAAGAAGAAGAAGGAGTCGGAGTCTCAAGACAACAAGCCAACATTGGAGGCCAACATGGCAGGTAAAGTAGAGCAAGATGCTCTAATTCTCTCATTAGACAATGTGTCTAATTCTTGGATAGTAGATTCCGGGGCTTCATTTCATGCGACACCACACAAGCAACATTTCAAGATTACACCAAAGGTAATTTTGGGTATGTGTACTTAGGAGATGATGAAGCTTGTGAAATTGTTGGCAAAGGTACAATTTGTTGAGATGTCGAGTTCTACACCTTGAGCTGGCATCCACTACGGGTCTTGGCCGCTTACGGCATTTACTCACTGGCGCGTTAGGTGACCGACACGGAGGATCTCTGCCAGTGATTCTACAACTGGACTACACTTATAGTGCCAGCCTAGTACGCTTCTAGCGAGTTCACACTTAGTGACCGCATGTACATATGTGCTACTTTTTAGCTTTAGCACTTAGTCATTTTGTACTCTCTTTTCTAAGAAGAAGAAGAATCTTTCCATCTCTGTGTGCTTTGTGCTTGTCTTGTGTAGCTCTCTTGCATCCTCATTCTTTACATGGTATCAGAGCCTGGTGCAGGCAAGAGAGGCTAAGAGAGCAAGAGCATCACAATCCCTTCGTTCGCAATCCACGACAAGTTTCTGAACAGGTCTCCAAAGTGCAGTATACAGAGATTTACTATACAAGTACAGTGGTTGTATGTACGCTTGATTGTGGACACTCGTTGAGTGTAGAAAGCGTTACAGGTACCACGATAGCAGGTTCAACAAATTTGCAGGTTTTTGCAGATTGCAGCTATTTTGTCTTAGTGCTTCAAGATGTCTGACGGTTTCAGTCAGATTGTTACTGAGAAGCTTGAGAAAAATAACTACCCTGCATGGAAGTTCAGAATAACAAATTTCCTAAAAGGAAAAGGTTATTGGGACTATGTAGAAGGAGACAATGAAAAGGAAACAGAGATTCCCGAGGCAAATGCTACAGCAGAACAAAGGAAAGCTTTGAGGGATTGGCAACAAGGCCAGAGCAAAGTGATGTATTGGCTTTCTATGAGCATCACAGATGGCATGATGGGCTATCTACAGGATGCTGAAACCCCCGCCATTGCATGGAGAAACTTAGGCAGAGTGTTCGAGGTGAACACCAAGGCCAGGAAGCTTCAACTAAAGTCGGAGCTAAATCAGGTTAAGAGGAAAAACCTCTCAATCAATGATTATGCCTTGAAGATCAAGAGTATCATTGAGGCTCTTGGATCTATTAAAGTCTTAGTGGAAGACGATGACATTGTCTGTGCATGCTTGGATGGTCTAGGAGATGAGTATGTACATTTTAAGTCTTCCATGAATACAAGAGACGACATCCCCGTGTTCCAAGATTTGATTTCTATGCTTATTCTTGAGGAGAAGAACCTTGACACATCTTCTTCTCATGGCAGAAATAATTCTGAAAAGGCCTTCTATTCTAACTCCAACAGAGGTAGAGGTAGAGGTCGTGGTCGAGGCCCAAGGGGTTACAGGGGCCAATTTCTGGAAGATCAATCAAATCAAAACAATACAGGTGGCAGGGGAAACCAGTCTCAAGGCAGGGGGAGTCAAAGAGGTCGTGGTGCAGGATCAAGCAGGCAGCAACATACTCTAGATAGCAGAGAATGTTGGACTTGTGGTGAAAGAGGTCACATATCACGTGACTGTCCAAAGGGAAAAGCAAGTGGAAAGAGAGAACAGGGCAACTATGCATCTACTAGCAGAGATACAGATGACAGCAAAAACGAGCGCATGTTTGTTATGCAGCATGTAATGAATACAATGACTGCAGAGAATTCCACCCAAGATGATGTTTGGTATGTGGATTTAGGTGCCTCTAATCACATGACGTCTCGTGGAGAGTGGTTTAGAGATATGCGCAAACCAGATGTGTCAGGCTATGTGCAGACAGGAGATGACACAGCTCACCCCATTGCTCATGTAGGGGACATACCTCTAAATACGAAGAGTGGGAAATCAAAGTACTTAGCAGATGTACTTCATGTCCCAAACATTACAAAGAATCTTGTTTCTGTTGGACAAATGGTTGAGCAGGGTTTGCAGGTTCGCTTTAATCCAAATGGCTGTTATGTAGAAGATTTCCAGAATGGTTGTAAGCTGATCACAGAGGGCAAATGTGTGGGCAGAATGTTTACGCTGAATGTAGACATGCCTGAGGTAAAAGCTGCATTATTTGCACAGGGCACAGGTATTGTGGATGATGTTGAAATTTGGCACAAACGCATTGGCCATGTCAATGAGCAGAGATTGCGCAGCATGCAATCAAAACAGATTGTAAAAGGTTTGCCCAAATTCAAGGTGGATGGTATGCATAAAGTGTGAGCAGCATGACAGTTTGGAAAACAGTCAAAGGGCTCATTTCCACATGAGCGCAATGTATGTAAAAAGCCACTTGAGGTGGTGCACACAGATGTTTGGGGTCCAACCGATACTGCAAGTATACATGGTTGCAGGTACTATGTCTCTTTCATTGATGACCATACAAGGAAAGTATGGGTCTACTTCATGCGTAACAAAAGTGAAGTGTTTGGTCACTTTCAAGACTTCAAAGTCATGATTGAGAAGGAGACAGATATGCAAATCAAGACATTGAGGTCAGATGGAGGGGGAGAGTACTTCTCCAATGATTTTTTAGATTTTCTGCGAATGCATGGTATACGCAGGCAGTTTACATGCAGATATACTCCACAACAGAATGGGGTCACAGAAAGGAAAAACAGGCACATTGCAGAGGTTGCACGTGCATTGATGAATGAGAAGAACATGCCTCATCATTTCTGGGCTGACTCCGTAAATACAACTGTGTACATTATGAACAGGACACCTACAGTTGCGGTGCATGATGTAACACCTGAGGAAAAGTTTACAGGTACAAAGCCTGATTTGGCACACTTGAAAGTGTTTGGCTGCATAGCTTACGTGCATGTACCAAATGAGTTGCATAGGAAATTGGATCCTAAAGCAGAGAAATGTATTCTTGTGGGATATTCCCTTGAACAAAAGGGGTACAGGTGCTACAATCCTACTACACGAGAATTACGAGTGAGCAGAGATGTAGTCTTTGATGAGATGAGCAGCTGGTATAGTAATGCACATGGCACTATTGGGGCTGATGTAAAAGATGATGTGGTTGTACAAAATGTGAGGCCACAGTCACAGGTTTTGAGTGGACCACAAGAGTCCTCTTCTCGTGGCTCTGTTGAGAAACCATGGAATGGTAGACTACGTACGCAGGTTACTCCACCAACAGGTACAGGGAATGTATCACGAAAAGGAAAGGAAAAGGTTGATGAACCTCCCTTTATGGCTGATGCATCATCAGGTTTTTCACATGTAGACATGGATTCAAATGGTTCTAAACAAAGTCTTGATGAGGAATTTGGAATTCCGGCTGTCAGGACACCTGGTGTAAGGAAAGTACAAGAAGATGCTAGAGGGCAAAGGAGTGACCCAGGACCGCGCACATCTAATAGAGTCAGAAATCTAGTTCAGAAATTGACTTATGATGGGTATCTAGCGCATCACCAAGCCTACATGGCTAAGGTGATACAGGATGTGGAGCCCACATGTTTTGAGGATGCAGTTGGAAATGTGCATTGGGATGATGCAATGAATGAAGAGATGTCTGCATTGGAAGCAAACGACACATGGGAGTTGGTGCCATTGCCAAGTGGCAAGAAAGCTATTGGCTGTAAATGGGTGTATAAAACCAAGCATAAGGCTGATGGTAACATTGAGCGTCACAAGGCAAGGATGGTCGCAAAGGGTTATGCCCAGACGTATGGCATAGACTATGAGGAGACCTTTGCTCTAGTGGCAAAGATGACGACTATGAGAGCTGTCATAGCTGTGGCTGCATCTAGAGGATGGATTATGCATCAAATGGATGTAAAGAATGCCTTCTTGAATGGTGAGTTGCAAGAGGAAGTGTATATGGATCAGCCACCTGGTTATGCCGATCCAGGTTACCCAGATTATATATGCAGACTTCTCAAAGCTTTGTATGGTTTGAAGCAGGGCTCTAGAGCATGGTATGACAGGATTTCCAAGTATCTTGTCAGTATTGGTTTTAGGAGAGCTCATGCTGATCATTCACTCTATGTACGTGAGAGTGATGTGGGGATTGTGGTCATTACCATATATGTAGATGACCTTATTATTGTTGGTGACAATGCTATGGAGATTGACCATGTGAAGGGTCTTCTCAAACAGGAGTTTTGAAATGAAAGATTTAGGCGAGTTGCGCTACTTTCTTGACATTGAGGTGATCAGGACTCCAGAGGGTGTATGGATATCACAGAGACAGTATGCTTTGGACATGTTGTCAAAGTATGGTATGGCTGATTGTAAGCCAATTTCTATTCCCTTGGATGTGAATGCAAAGCTGAGTGCAGAGAAGGGTGATGTTGTTGAGGATGTCAACATGTAAAGGAAAATTGTGGGTAGTCTAATCTACTTGACTATCACGAGGCCAGACTTGAGCTACACAGTAGGCTTGGAGAGTCAGTTCATGTAGCTTCCGAGGAAGCCACATTTGGATGGAGTACGACGCACACTTAGGTATGTGCAAGGTACTCTTGACTACGCATTGTTTTATGCAGCAGATGCAACATTAGCATTGTATGGGTATACAGATGCAGATTGGGCAGGTAGCATTGTTGATAGGAGATCTACGAGTGGCTTCATGTTCTCTTTTGGGAGTGCTGCTGTTACTTGGAGCAGCAAAAAGCAGCCTACGATTGCTTTATCGAGCATAGAGGCCGAGTACAAAGGTGCAGCAGTTACGGCGTGCGAGGTAGCTTGGCTACGCACATTACTTGAGGACTTGGGAGTGTAGGTGGAGCAGCAGATTTTCATCCATTGTGAAAACCTCAGTAGCATGCAGTTGGCTAGGAACCCAGTGTTCCATGCCAGGACCAAACACATAGAGGTCCATTACCACTACGTTTGAGAGCGAGTGTTGGCGAGCGACATCGACTGGGTCTACGTCAGCACAGAGGAGCAGATAGCGGATATCTTTACCAAGGCCCTCGGAGTTGAGAAGCTTCGACGTTTCCGGACTATGCTTGGACTCTTCGACATGCAGAGCTCGAGGGGGAGTGTTGAGATGTCGAGCTCTACACCTTGAGCTGGCATCCACTACGGGTCTTGGCCGCTTACGGCATTTACTCACTTGCGTGTTAGGTGACCGACGCGGAGGATCTCTGCCAGTGATTCTACAGCTGGACTACACTTATAGTGCCAGCCTAGTACACTTCTAGCGAGTTCACACTTAGTGACCGCATGTACATATGTGCTACTTTTTAGCTTTAACACTTAGTCATTTTCTACTCTCTTTTCTAAGAAGAAGAAGAAGCTTTCCATCTCTGTGTGCTTTGTGCTTGTCTTGTGTAGCTCTCTTGCATCCTCATTCTTTACACTGTTTGTGTCAAAACTGCTAGAATGGAAGCTTAAAGATGTTAGGCATGTTCCTTCTCTTTGCAAAAAATTGATCTCTATAGGACAATTGGACGATGAAGGTCACAACATTGCATTCGGAAGGAACAGTGGAAGATCTCAAAGGGACCTTTGGTGGATGCCAAAGGAGAAAAGGTTGCTACACTTTACTTGTGTACTGTTAGCACGCAACCTTCAGCTTGTGCAACAACTACAGAAGTCGACAGTGCGGTGTGGGACTACTGTTAGGAAATATGACATAGCTAAGTAGGTAATTGAGTAGACTACTTAATGGAGAGAGATAATTTTCACACACAAGAGATTATTGAGGCGAGAGAGAGAGAGAGAGAGAGAGAGAGAGAGAGAGAGAGAGAGAGAGAGAGAGAGTAAGTACACACGATATACATGGTTCACTCAATGTGGGATACGTCCACGGGAAAGCAGCCACTCGATGGCTTTAGTACTTTAAAACAAGAAGTAGGTTACAAAGGGATTATACCCTTTTGGAGCTCTTGCCTTGCTTCACTCTCACCACCTCACACACACTGTAAAATGTGTGTAGAAATGGCCTCCTTTTTCAGGCCAAAAGGGTTGTCCTCTCTCATGAGAGACAGCCATTTGTAGCCACCCTTGTGTAGATAAGTCCAAATTGGACCCTCCAATCCGCCCATGTATGGCCTCCCTTGAGAAGACAAGTCCGCTTTTAAATTCGGCCACCGACCACCGGCCAACCGGTCAACCGATCGGTCGTTTTCCGACCAATTTTTGATGGCCGTCCAACCATAATATTCAAGCGAAAAGGAATATTCCGACGAGACTCGGCGTGAAATTTTTTGGTTTTCGGCGAGTGTTTTTTCTTCACGCACGATGGCTTCTCCTCATAATGGGGGCCTTACAAATGTGCGTTACACAAAAAATTACAAGGGGTAAATCAGGCTTCATACTTAGCAATCTCCCACTTGGAGACTGATCTCCAAACCAAACCTGTGATTGCTTTCCATCCTAGCTTCTTATCCTTGAATGCCGATTGAAGATGAGAAAAAGCTCAATTTCTCCTTGTTGACCACCTTTGTAAACATGTCTACAGGATTTTCACTTGTATGCACCTTTCCTAGCTTTAACTGTCCCTCTTCCAAAAGAGTGAATATGAAGTGATATCTCAATTCAATGTGCTTTTTCCTTGAATGAAAGGCCGAGTTCTTCGCAAGATGGATAGTGCTTTGGCTATCACTATACAAGACACAATTGTCTTGTTTGAATCCAAGCTCTTCTAAGAATCTGTGAAGCTACAAAATTTCTTTGCTTGCCTTCATCATTGCTACATACTCTATTTACATGGTACAAAGTGAGACCATAAAATAGCCCTTCAATCAGTATTGCAAAGCGGCACCAAAACAGTAACTATAGTAAAAATTCTACTCAAACTTATTTATTAAAATTCCAATGTTCTGGAGGTACAACATCCCCCCTCCAGCAAGAGTTTACTCCTCCCGTTGTCGCCTGGCTGCCCATACAACTAGGTATGTCCACCGCATAGAAAGCACGACATGGACATTCCCACCGCATAGAAAGCAAGACGTGGGTTCCCACCGCATAGAAAGCAAGTCGTGGGTAAAGGCCCTAAGCTATTAACTCTAGCTACTGCGAAATCGTCCCGAGCCGCCCCCTGTGATTAGTAGGGGGATCAAGACTAATTCAACATTAGAAATAGAATGAACATGCCGACCTAAATTTTCCCTAGCAGACATTCTTTCCTATTGCAAACAGTATATCCATCAACCATTCTTTTCTACTTAGAATTTAGTATACAATTGAATTCAAATGCCGAGGTTTTCGTCGGAATTCTCCAACATGTTTAGGGATATGTTCTTTCCTAGCTAATCGTATGCAATGTTAAATTAAAAAACTTGAATGAAAATGTGACCTACCTCCTCCATTTCCTCGTCAATAGCCCGTGAGATGGCCGGTACTTAGTCGTCCATGGGACCTTTTCCTTTTCCATTCACATTTCTCGTTCCCGCCTCGCGGTCGTGGGCACCACCGAAGCGAGTTCTCTTTACCGGGGTCATTTTATACTCACTACTTAATTGACAACTTGAAGAAAAGAACTAATGTCCGAGAGTACCATAACAATCAAGATGACAGATTAGAATCACTGAACAATCCTTCTTATACGAGGGGGTTAGATTTTTCCTTCGAGACATAGCAATTTTATGGATAATACTTTACTTGTCCTATGGGAACCGGTTCTAAAGTTAATCACTTGGCTTAGATAATTAAGAATTTCAGAATTTTACTAATTAAATTACTAGAGAGTTAATTAGACAAGCTCAATCACCTTCCTAATGCAAGTAGAAAGATGCAGAATTACCATATATATAGGTGAGAGAAAATTCCCTTCTTAGTGGCTTAATGACGGATTAATTTTCCCTTACTTACATCTTAATCTATGAGTAAATTGAATCTAACTTAGTTACACCAATACTGTGTGGTAATAGAATGAATTTGACCAAATCTACATCATTACCGACTTAACAATTAATTACTATGCTGCCTAGAGAGAGATTTGTCTTACTAATCATGCATTAATCTATGATTAGGAGAGATTACTAGCTGCATAATTAGCTATTGGATGATGATTATGTAATAGAATACTGATATGGAGAATTAGAGAGCAGCTATTGAGAATTATAGCTAGGATTAAGCATAGTAGATGAGGAATTAAGAGAATGATGAAGAGGTTTACAGAAGAGCATAAATTAAATCAATATTACCGTGATTAGGGGCGGAAATCCTTTCGAATTTCTGATCCAATGGAGATCTCAAGACGAGAATCGAGCAGCACTTCCCTCCTTTGCTTCTTCTCCAAAAATTATGTGTGCCGGCAGCACCTTCCCAAGGTGTATGTGCAAGTGTGTGTGTGTGTGTGTGTGTGTGTGTGTGTGTGTGTGTGTGTGTGTGTGTGTGTGTGAGTGTGTGTGTGTGTGTGTGTGTGTGTGTGTGTGTGTGTGTGTGTGTGTGTAATGAGTGGGTGTGTGAGCATGTGTGTGTGTGTGTGTGTGTGTGTGTGTGTGTGTGTGTGTGTGTGAGCACACTTTTAAATAGGCTGCTCCAAGCTGAAAATCAACCAGGCTTGCTATTTGCATCTGAATGAGCACTCACTTCATGCATTGGCAAGTCTAGTTACCTGCCTACCAAGTGTCCAGTTAGCTAGTCTAACTGGCTCTCACACTCACTGTCAATCTTGGAAACTCTCCTACAACTCCCACAAGACAAGAGGGCGCCCCCTAGCTGCTAAAGCGGGCTTTGAGTGGCCTGGAACCTATTCCCACACAGCCTCGAGCCCCGGTGCGTCCCCGCACAACTTTAGGAAAAAATGGTTTTTAGGCTAAAATGGCCCATACGAGTCGGAATTTAATTCCGTAAATTGCTATACTAAGCTCTAAATAAGGCGTATCTGCCCAAGTACCTGCCATGTTTAGCAGTCCCAGGGGTCCGAAAATGCATTTTTTTCAAATTCGGGGTACAGGTGCAGTTTTTCGAGACGATCAAAACTAAACGGGTCGAGTGACCAAAAACTTACTATTTTTGGAAATTTTTCACAAAAATGATTTTAATTCACATTTTGAAGCTTTAAAACATTCTAAACATCATGGTACTGGCAGAATTTGGAAAAATGGTAAAAATAGTAACTTTTTCCATTATGTTCACTCCATGGTACAAGGGTGCTCTTTTTGGTCGGGGTTAGAGACCTTACAATGAGTACATGGAGCTTGAGGATGGTGAAGACTCAAGGACTGTAAACGGTGACAATGTACAACAACGTCAACCAACTGAGGGGCCTCAATCTATTCCCCGAAGATCTACAAGAGCAAGTAGACGCCCAAAAAGGTTTGTTCCTTCCTTCAACCATCTCTTGATCTCAGATTCTGGAGAGCCGGAATCATACAAAGAAGCTATGCAACACGAATCCAAAGAAGAATGGATGAAGAGCATGCAAGTGGAGATGGACTCATTACATCACAACCAAACATGGGAGTTGGTTGAGTTGCCTAAAGGTAAGTGAGCACTTCAGAACAAATGGGTGTATAAGCTAAAGGAAGAAGAAGGTGGGAAGAAAAGGTATAAGTTTAGGCTTGTGGTAAAAGGGTTTTTTCAAAAGAAAGGTATTGACTTCAATGAAATATTTTCTCCTGATGGAAAAATGAACTCAATTAGGCTTGTCTTAAACCTTGTGGCCGCTCATGATCTAAATCTTGAGCAAATGGATGTAAATACGTCATTCCCTCATGGTGATTTAGAGGAGGAAATTTACATGCCTTAACCAAAGGGATATGAATTAAAAGGTAAGGAGAAAATGGTTTGCAGATTAAAGAAGAGCTTGTATGGTTTAAAGCAAGCATCAAGACAATGGTACTTGAAGTTTGATCGATGGATGTTGGATCATGGATTCTCAAGATGCAACTCAGATCATTGTGTCTACACGAAGAATTTGGGAGATGGGAAGTTCATCTCCTAATGTTGTATGTTGATGACATGCTAATTGCAAGTGCTAACATGCAGGACATCAAAGACCTAAAAGAGGAGGTTTAAATCTTTTTCAATGAAAGATTTAGGTGCTGCAAAGAGGATACTTGATATGCAGATATCAAGGGACAGGACGAAGAAGACAATAAAGCTATCTCAAGAGGATTACATCAAGAAGGTACTCGAAATGTTTGCAATGTAAAATGCAAAAACGGTTTCTAAACCTCGGGGATAGGGTCGGTTTCCCTAATTGACACCAAACTCCATAGGATAACAAATTGTGTTTAGCTCTCGTATCTAATAAGGCATTGTATAGTACTTTCCGATAGGGGCTATTTAGCTCAATTGGGTATCGTAGGGGTGGCTCAGATTCTAATGAGTCATCATTTGTGTCCTCGAAAAATGCTTGCGTGATTCCCAGATTAGCCTCTCGTTGGCGTCTAAGACGTTGTTGTCGTTCTCGAGCCTCAACTCTTGCTTGGATTTTTCTAAGCTCTGCTTGTTCCTTGGCAGCCTTCTTTTGATGGATGGCTTGCAACTCTTCCTGGCTTAGAGGATCATAATATCTTTTGAATTTACTCCCATTAAGGAATCCAATGGTTTCAACTCCATCTAGAGTCTCCACACGAATGGTACCTTGCGGGGTAATTTCACACACTCGATATGGTCCCTTACCAGCGTATTTCAATTTCTTCTTTTCATTACGTACCCCGTACATAAGAACTTTATCACCAACCTTGATGTCTTTATCCTTTAAATGGCTATCAAACCACTTCTTTCTCCTATCCTTCTCCACTAGAGCATTTCGCACAGCTAGTTGCCTCTCTTCATCTAGCCTTTCCAGGATATATAATCGCTCAACTAAGGGGTTACCATCCCAACCTTCTTTAGAAGCTACTCGAAGACTAGGAATGAAAAACTCCCATGGCATAACTGCTTCTTGTCCATACACCATCTTAAACGGTGTGCAATTAATAGCAACTTTATACGCAGTACGATAAGCCCATAAAGCTGATGTAAGCTTTAGGTCCCAATCAGTGCGATGAGCCTCAACTGTCTTTGTCAAAATGGAGATGAGAGTTTTGTTGGTACTCTCAGCTTGGCCATTTTCTTGGGGTTAATAGGGTGTAGACTTGTGGTGAGATATCATGAAGTTTGATGTGAGTTCTTTTATTACTTCATTTATAAAATGAGTTCCATTGTCACTCACAAGTTCAAAGAGGCATCCAAAACGTGTGATAGTGTTCTCAAAGAGGAACTTAGCTGTTGTTTTTGCATCCGCCTTTCGTGTTGCTTTTGCTTCAGCCCATTTGGTTACATAGTCGGTAGACACAATGATATATCGTGATTGCGTGTTACGTGCAGCCGAACTAATCGGTCCTACAAAGTCTAAGCCCCACTTTTCAAATGGTTGGGTTACCTTGATGGGATGTAGAGGCATCCTATCCCTTCTTTGTGGCTTCTTGAAGCGTTGGCATTCATCACATCCCTTTGAAAAAAGTGATGCATCCTTAAACAGAGTGGGCCACCAATAGCTTGACTGTAAGATCTTTTGGGTAGTCAACTTTCTTGAAAAGTGACCACCAGCTACGCCCATGTGTGCCTCTTGTAGAATATATAAATACTCATCCTCGCGGGCATAGTGTCTAAGAACATCATCTTTTCCTCTCTTATAGAGAATTCCAGCCAGTAAGCAATAGGGTTCACATTCCTTGATTAATTTTCGAGCTATATCTTTTCGTAGCTCTTTGGGTGGAAAACCATTAACTAAGAAGTTAACAATCTTTTCACTCCATTCAGGCATTGTCTCAACAATGAACAAAGGAGTATCAGGCAATTCATCATCAACCCCCATAGGAGCTTCGCCATTAGGGATACGAGATAAATGATCCGCCATGACATGTTTCCTCCCAGGCCTCCCAAAAACGGTGAAGTCAAACTCAAGAAGAATTAACAACCATCGTGTAATTCGACTTGTGGAACACGGCTTGTTTACCAAATATAGTAATGCTTGATGATCAACATAAAACACAAACTTGGTAGCAAGAAGGTAATAGCAAAATTCTTTACTGCGTAAATCATAGCTAGACCTTCGCGCTCTGTAGTAGTGTAGTTCATCTCGGCATCATTTAATTGGCGACTTGCAAAGCTAATAGGGTAGTCCAATTTATGTTCTCCTGGTTGAGTTAGAAAACACCCAATAGCAAATTTTGATGCATCAATATGCACATGAAAAGGTACATTCCAATCAGGTGTTCGCAGGATTGGAGCACTTGTTAGGGCCTTCTTTAATAACTCATAAGATTGATGACATTCTTTCGTCCAATGAAACTCGATAAGAAGCTTGTACAATGGACGCGTTATCTCGGCAAAGTTTAAAATAAACCTTCGATAATAACCAACATGGCCCATAAATCTTTGAACTCCTTTATAGTTCATAGGTGGTGGCAAATCGGCAATGGCTTTAATCTTACTCTCATCTGTGGATATCCCGTTCTTGGACACTATATGCCCTAGAATGACTCCATGCTTAACCCAAAATTGGCATTTGAAAGGGTTCAATGAGATACGATAAGATCTGCACCTTTCAAATATTTTTCGTAGATATAACAAATGCTTCTCCCAAGAAGAATAAACACAAAGGTCGTCTAGGAAAGCTTCACAAAACTCCCTTAGAAATTCTTTAAACGCAGTGTTTATTAATCTTTGGAATGTAGCATGGGCATTTGTTAAGCCAAAAGCCATAACACGAAATGCAAACACTCCAAACTCTGTGATAAAAGCAGTTTTAGCTTGGTCCTCTAATGCAATTGTGATTTGATTGTAACCAGAGTACCCATTTAAAAAGCTATAAGCTTCCTTGCCCGCAACTCTTTCAAGCACATGTTCTGAATATGGCAAGGGATAATGATCTCTCCTAGTGGCTGCATTAACTTTCTTGAGATCCACGCACACTCTTAATTTCCCATTCTTTTTTCGCACAATGACTATTGGAGAAACCCATTCTGAGTGCTCAATAGGGTATATGAATCCACATTGGATAAGTTTTTCAATCTCCTCTTGTACAATTTTGGCGTACTTAGGATTCATTGGATAGGGTCATTGCTGGACGGGTTTAGCAATGTTGATCATGGGAATTGTATGTTGCACCACAGAAGGTGGAACGCCCTTCATGTCATGATATGTCCAAGCAAAGATATCCTTGTATTCCTTGAGGAGCTCCTTAAGTACAACCTCTTCAGTTTCGGTAAGGTCTTGAGCAATAAAGACTGGTTTAGACTCCTCACCTGGTTCTGGTAATTCTATCTCTTTAACTACCGCTGGACCATCATAGACTCCACTGCTTCCATTGGTAGGTATTCGTTGGGCTTTGGCATACACAACCTTTCGCTCCCCCGTGGTATAATATTTAAAAGGTTCAGGAGCCGTATGTAAGTCAGCAGGCTCTTGTCCTGACAGAGACCTTTCTTTTAGTTCTGCCTCCTTTTGTTGTTGTGCTAACTCTCGGTTTTGACGTCTTCTTATAGTTCGACTCAATTTCGGCTTTGTAACCTCCAATTGAGCGAGGTCAATGGGTCGCGGGCTGCACCAAATGACACACTGGAGATGTTCACCCCAATTGTCTACTAGCTTTCGATGAGCATCACATGCCGCTAGATAGCTAAGCCATTCTGCAGTAGATCTTTCCTAGCTCTCACATTTGCTCGATATCGTCGTCTCTTATATGACCTTTGTTTCTTGTTAAGGTTTTGATTTTGGTAAATGTTTGAACTCGACTCGCCTGATAGGTCTTCTCTTGTATCTTCTTCACTCTCATATAAATTACCATAGACGGTCGTACTAGGCCTTGAGTGTTTAGTTTCTATACTTGGCTCACTCGATGTTTCCTCAGGTTCTGAATCCATTTCTCCCTGAGATTCCGTTTCTGATGTGTATTGGCCTGAAGCCTTTCAGGAATCATCAGTTTCACTCTCAGGTAGGTGTGCCTCTTTCTTATCATCGGATGTTACATGCGCTACACCTAACATGTTTACTGGTGCAATGTGTGGTATCTCTTCCCCATCTGGTGTTACCCAGGTTGTTCCTCAAGCTCCCCATGTATCTATAGTTGCCGCTAGGTGTACCCAATTGACATTGTCTGACTCAGCCATTCCGGGTAGGATATCCATAGAAGGAGAGTTCTCCCCAATATTCGTGTCTTCGTTACACGTGTAACAATACTGTAATGGAGCTGAGTGAATTTTTGTGTCTGATCGATTATCAATGATGAATTTATTTCCTAGAGGATGCGTTCGACCACTTAAAAGATCAACTCGAATGACAGAATCTTGGAATTGTAAGTAGACATGGTTTTTGGACCAGTCATGCACCATTTTTGCTTCCCTCATGAATGGATGCCCTAAGATCATCTCAAATGACATAGGATGCTTGGAAAAATCCATAACAATGAAAGTCTGCCTTACCTTGTGTCCCAAGACCTTGATCGTGAGATCCTTTAGCATTCCAATAGGCGTAACAATAAATCCATTAGCCATTTTTACCACTACGCTTGTGGCTTCAAGGTGAGGTCTCCCCATAGGCTCCCAACAACTCTTTGTCACCATGCTGACTCCCGCACCACCGTCAAGGACCCCCTTTACAGTTAATCCTTTAGTAGTGATTGGTAGAGTAGCATTAGATTCATCACCTTCAAAGTATTGCCCCAACTTGTTAACAGGTATTTCTATAACAAGGTTCTCATTTAGGTTGGGTTGTGGATCTATGTGTTCCTCCTCTATTGGCATCTCCGCAGCTCCATCCATCTGTGCAAATTGTGGTAGCCCAAACTTTAGTTCTCCATTGAGGAAGGCTCGAAGAGCTGAGACTAGCTCAGGGTCTTTATATAGTTTGGACATGATGGTGGTTCTAACTTCTGAAGACATGAAATCCATCAATTTCGCAATGTTTAACGGCACCTTTTGGACTTCATTCCCTTGACGTTTGGAAGATGGGATCTCCATTTCTTCAATAGGATCAGGTAGTCCCTCTGTAAACATTCTTTCCATCAAGAAGTGAGTATGCCCACTTTCCCATGACTTTAAGTCACTTTCTTCTTGGATGACACTAGGTATGTCCAAGGGTCTATGGACTTGGTGAGGTTGTTGTTGCGTAGGGAACACGGTGTCTGTAATTTGGATCTTCCTAGGTGCTGGTTCTAGATACCTTTGGGTATCTTCTACCAAACTCCTTAATTGCTTGACTCGCTCAATCTCCTCTGTAGGGTTTGGGTAAGTTCATATCTTCTTTTTGGATCCTGGCCATTGTGGCTCATGAAGATCTTCCATGTTGGTTTCTATGTTAGTGGTCGTTTTGGTCTGCATGGTTTTACCTGAATCAGAATCTTCTTCAGCGTCGTTCATATATACGGGGTCATCACCAGTCCCTATGTTGGTCTTTGAGCTGGGGTCTGACTTCGCTGCTTTTTGCGATCTCTTTCTTCGTGTTTTCTTATTTTTCTGAGATTGGGCAATTGATGCCGTGTCTCTTTCCTCAAGAATATAATTTTGTTTTTGGAGCATCGATCGTGTGAGTGCGTTTACTGGTACTATGTTTATAGTTGGTGGTGTCCCATCAACAATCTCTATTAAGTTCAATGGTGTGATTTTCGGTGCGTTTGGATTGTTAGGACACTGTGCGATCAAATGATCTATGCCACAATGATTACAAGTGAGTATTGGCATTGCCAATGCACTCCCTTGACTTGTTTGCATTAGTGCAGCATTCTTTTGCATTCGAATGGGGCACTCAGCTACTCGATGTGGTCCACCACATTCGTAGCACTGAAGAGGTGGTCTCCTGGCAAAACTATTAATGTTTTGGCCTTTTGCTGCTAGCGCAGTAGCTTGATATACCGGTTTGATTTGTCCCCAATGGTCTTCCATATAGTACATGGGACACTCCTTAAGCATGTCGACTCCATAGGTGATACTAGAGTCTATGTCCTCTTCGCAATCTACATAAGTACTAGATGACTCACAACCTATTTGGTTCATAGGTGTAACTCTTGGATGAGGGGGTTGCGGTCCTAGCACTGAAGGTGGCAACGGTGTGGTTTGGACCACATTTTGGGTTCTAGGGACCATATGCTGTAATGGCAACTGTTGCTCCATGGGTGGGGTAGGCATCAATGCAAGAACTCGAGGTGAGTCTGCCCAAGCTATAGGCGGTCTATTTTCCATGATGCGTTTAAGCATTAGGCAATCCTTCGCTTGATGACCATACCTACCACACGCGTTACAAGTCCCGTTAAACTTTACTCTGAAAGTAGGGCATTCACTTGTAGTATGTGGGCCCAAGCAAATTGAGCACCATTGTTGCTCCCTTCGTGGATACATATGAGTGTTTTGTGGAGCACGATTATCCCTAAGGCTTTCTTGGATGGCCTTGGTGAGATCTTCCAAAGTCATCTCAGATATCGTTTGCTCTTTCACGATCGGCTTTATCTTCATTGGCTCATGCCCTGACGCTTGAGAGCTATTAGACTTCAGCTCGGCAGACACTCTTTCTCCTGCAATCATTAAATTATCCTCCAATTGGATTGCATTCATGGTGACTACTTCCCAAGTAGTGATACCTCTAATGACTAGGCCATTATAAATACTTTCATGTCGTAGTCCCCTAATGAATCTATCGAGCAATTGGTTGTTGTTGAATCGCTCGTTTGGATTGCATCGAGAATTCAAATTCTTTAGGCGACTAATGAAGTCTCTCACGGATTCACCTTCTTCTCGTTGGGCTTTCTGGAGCTGGGAGGCTACACCCCAAAGTACTCCCTCTCGTATGTGCTCTTTCAAGAACAATCTCCTAAGAGTAGAGTAGATCATTTTCTCTTCTACTCTTAAGGTTATATACCAATCTCCAGCCTTTCCGCTTAGGGTCAAACTCAAAGCCTTACACTTATGTAGCTCATTTTGCTCTTCCAAGGAATCGCACACATGTTCAAAGACTTCCATATGCTTTCTAGCATCTCCGTCTCCACTGAATTTCTATGTGAGCTTAGCTACTTGAATTGCCTTGCTCCTAGGCTCTCTATCAGGTGCACTACGCATGTTTTCCGCAATAAAGTGACCGATAGTTTGAGCAAATGCTGCCAAATCTCCTATTTGAGTAGGTATAATGGGTGTACGTGCTCCTCAAACCACATGTGAGATGGGAGTTGGCCTTGGCCTTGGCATACGCGCGGCTCTTGGGTCCCATATTTCGTATGGTGGTGTACCAGACGGTGGTCCAAAGTTTACAGGCGTGGCCCTAGGCATAGGGGGTGCCTGATATAGCATGTTATTATTAAATGGCATGGCTCCACTTGTATAAGAGCTTGGATAATGCCATTGTGGATTGTAAGCTCTTGGAACAATCGGAGGTGTAGGAGCTACATAAGGCTGAGGTACGACAGGTGCACATGATTGATACATACATGTAGGTATAGTTGGGGACACTGTGCTACTAGGCATCGGCGCAGTATTAACAAATGAACTCCATGGTGTACTTCTTGTCATGCTCACCACTAGGATATGCATGGTAGCCGTAGTGTCATTAAGAGAAAGATGAGCTAGATCTGGGAAGGTAAAGCTACCACTTGTGGGCTCAGATTGTACTGAGGCTCCTGGCGAAACAACATATGGAGGATCAATGGGGCTCACTGAGGGAGTCTCCATTTGTGATAGGGTTGGTTGGTTGGCCTTTCCCGGATCCAAGAATCTCATTAGGCATGTTGATCCCTGTGTTCTTTCTTTCTAACTCGACAATCCTATGGAGGACATCACAAAATTTCTGTTGTTGCTCATCTATGCTAGTAGCACCCGATGTGGATTGTAGAACATCTAACCAACCCACATGATAGGTGTGTCCAGTGTACCGATCAGTTAAAGATTATGCTTGTAGGTCATACTCCAAATTTTCGTTTAGTAATATCCCATCTAGGCCTGGCATGCTGGAGGTTTCCCTCGAAGTGGAAGCATTATTGCTCCCCATCGCTTGCCCCTCCGTGACTGCTACCTTGGGAGCACTCGGTTGCTCGGCTGGCATGATTGTTGTCATAGGAGCCTTTGCTTTCAGGGCTCGACTTTGTTCTAGCCTTCGTAGGTTCTCAATTTCCGTCTCCCTTGTTGCTCGCATATAGCGTTCGATCTCTTGTACTTCAGCAAGACTCCTACCATCGGGTAGTAGAACCTCAGAGGGAGATAGTCCTAAAGGATCAGGAGGTGCAATGGATGAAACATTCACATGCACACTCTCAAGAAGCATAGGGTCTATTTTAAGCATGAATGACAAATTTACTTCCCCACTCCCTTCATTTATTTCATTAACCGCATGTTCGGAGCGAGTAGCTCTACTAAGGGTCTCTTTTAAGCAGCTAAACACGTTGGACCCGGGCCGTGGGCCCATGGCATGCATGTCTTGACTTGAACTATCAGGGTTTGGTGTAGGATACCCCTCCATGACTTTGTAGTCAGAGGAAGAATCACTAGACACGATATGAGGATCTTGGGTCGCGCTACCTTGAGTCCCGGCCGAAGGTCCAGAACCTAGGGTGGAGGAATAATGGGTGCCCGCGTAAATGGAGGCACTACCAATATGCTCGTGCTCTAACACTCGTCCAGAGCGTAGGTTCATATGACTTTGATCCCCTAGAAGTGTCAGTGAGTGCCCGTGAAGGCTGCTCACCTAGTATTTTTGGGTGTTTTGCAACCCGTCTTTTCTTAATTTTTTGATTTTTTTGTCCTTTTTTTTCTGACCCAGCTATAGAATAGAACGTATGATAGCTCAAAACGAGCGTCTCGGTCAGAGGGACGTGCCATGCTTTACAACCATCCGTTTGGTCACTTTATGCCCTCAGAATCCCTAAAACTGTCAATTTCTAGTAGGGAACTAGGCTCAAATTAGAAAGTCTAAGGGTGCAAGTGGGAAGAGAAGAGAGGAGAGTGGAGGACTTGCCCCACATGCTCTCATTCCCTCTTCAGGGGGTAGGGTATATATATAAGAGTGAGTCTAGTATATATCATAAGACTGAGGACTGAGGCCTGGGCCTGGGCTTGGGCTTGGGCTTTTTTTTTTTTTTAAAAGGCGACGATTGCGCGCGGTTTAGGTGACTCTTTCTTGGCCACACACACTGTCAACACCTACCTAACCTCTCTGTCAACAGCTCACAGCTCACTACCTTATCTGCTTACTAACAGTGCTGCTAACCACTAACTAATCTACTAACTAATCTGTTAACCACTCTGCTAACTGCTTACTGACAGTGAGCTAACTGTCCACCTACTTCCTCTCTCACTACCTTACTGTGCAAAGACTGTGTGCAGGCAAACCTTAACAGAAAACTGTGTACGGACTGTGTGCAAACAGAAATTGCTAACTGTCTACCTACTTACTCATTCATTGCGAACAAGCTAACAACTACTAATTGTGCAAAGACTGTGTGCAAACAGAAAACACAAGATTATGCAAAAATCACAGAACTTGCAGACAATACAGAAATTAACAACTTGCAGAAAAATAACTCATTCCTCTTCCTCTTCCTCTTCTTTCCTACTACAAACAACTCATAGAAGAAGCACAAAGTGCCTCTTGGGCTTAGTGTAGGGCGATCCCCGGCAACGGCGTCAAAAATGTGCGCTCCTTGCCGCACTGTCGAAGCAAGGGACTTGCCTAACACTATGTGCGAGCCACAGACGGCTCCAAGCACAAAACTAGCTTAACTAGTAAGCTCAAAAGAGGGCAATGGTGTGTCACTCACCGCTCTATGCTCCTGCCGTGGAGGATTCCTCGCCGCGAAGAAGAAGGAGACGCCGCTACGTCGCGCTCAACCGATTCACCGCCGTCGTGCCACCGCAATGCTCGATTGCACACACACACTCTCTCTCTCTCTCACACACATACACACACACAAGGAGGTGGAGAAGAAGAAGATGGAGATGGAGATGGAGCAAGAGCACTCTTCTATTTCACAAATGAGAGAATGAGTGAATTTTAGGTTTAGTTGGCTTTTATATGAGCTCACCCCATTCACACTTGGGCGCCCATGCTTAGCCAACTAATCCCTTGAATGTCCCAGTTAGAGTGCGCCTCTCATCGGCGATCACTCTTACCCTTTTCCTATTGGACCGACAAGCCCGGTACCTGACTCTACCAAATAAATAATACAATGTCCACCGTAGGTTACAACGTCCGTTTTGTAGGTGATAGGGTGTCCGTGAGCCATGAGCGTTAACACTTAGGATCGCTAGATAGGTTGATTAGGCTTCCCGTGCGAGGTGGAGCTAGATCTTATTGCTAGTAGGCTCGAACTCGATTCACTTTGTGATGAGAGATCATCCGCTAGATGAACCCTGAACCATTTTGTCTGCTTCTGCTATAGATCTAGTGGCCACCAAGTTTACCATCAGATCCGTCGTTTGAGACGATGGGGTGGGGACCTCACACCTGGTATTAGAGCCAAGGTTAGGCTGAGAAGTAAAGTCGTATTGTTTGAATATTTAAAAGGAACTAAAAATATGTAGGAAGACCTCATGCTAGAATATCGAAAGTTTCAAGTGTTTGAGCTTATTTACGAGCAAGCTCGACGATCCCCAGCTTACCAATTCAGGCAAGATGTCATGCAGATACTGATGAAGGCTCATACGCCACACTCCACTCACATCGATAGTGAATGGGGACATGATTGGACACTTTCAGGAGGGGTTTACTACATCAACGCTCGGAAGCTAGGATGCCTGGCTACCGATTTGAAGAAGATACGTTGGGGAGAAGAGTTGAGGATGGTGGAGAAATTCTACTTGCTACCTACACGATTGGACCTGACTGTCTCTGACGACACCAATCAAACCCTCAACGAGTGGCTTTTGGAGTAGGTCACCAATGTTATCACAACAAACAGAGTTAGGACTTTTGGAGTACCAAAAGAAGAATCCCGGCTCGACACCATAGTTTACTATCCTCTCAAGGATGAGTATAGAAACTACTTCAAGAATAAAGTAGAGTATCATGTGAACACAATCTGCTAGGAGTATCTTATACGCAATCCAAAAAGCCATGTAATAAAGTGATCATGAGTTATCCTAAACCTTGAGGGGTTTCGATTGTGATAAATTTTCATCAACAAAGTGCTTTTTTGTCTCGGAATCTCTGTCTCTTGATAAAGTGGGATCTTGAATTTTATGTGAAGTCAAGTGTCTATTTTGAAATCCAAGTAATGGTATCAAGAATCTCGTATAACCCATGTAGGCACCGCCTGCTGCTCTCTACTTGTTACCATATACATGTGGTAGTGATGTGTGTGAACACACTAGGACCGCCGGGGCATTTTTTCCCTCTTTAGGAGGTTTTTTCCCCCGTGCATTGTATATACGCCCATCACTCTAGGGCTATCTATCTTTCCATTGCACACTAAGTAACACACTCTCTATTGTGTGCCTTGAGCTTCCTTCGTCTTCTCCAAGCTGTGTGCATTTCTCTACAACCCTAATTCCAACAATTGGTATCAGAGCAGGTCACGTCCTCCTGGGCTTAGTCGCCAGCTGCTCCAGCACACGCCTGCTCACTTTCTCCGATTTCAGTGACCTTTGGCGAGCGTTCGCAGGTCGAATTTTTTTTTGGGAAAGCTCGAAGAGCTAGGTTTGCTCAGAATTTTGATTTGGGCTCATTTTGGCCTCTGTTTCTACTACAGGCAGTACTGCACAAGCTATTTTGTCATTTTGTGCAGAATTTCTCTCAGTGCCATTTTCTGCATAACAGGTGCCTTATAGTCTTCTAGTGTTTTTGCTATATAGCACAGGTTGTTCCCATTCCGTTTCTCCTATTTTCGGGCAGTTTTCACATCAGGTGCAGCATTTACCATGGCTGACAACAACAACACAGATGTGTTCAAGATGTTTGCTGCTGAGGACAGGTTGGATGGGGACAACTATCCTATGTGGGCTTGTATGATGCAGCATGTTCTTGTGTCAAAGGGTGTCTGGAACATTGTGCAGGGCATTGATGTACGTCCTGGTTCTGAGGATGTAGGCGATGTTGAGGATGTTGCAGGTCTTGCTGCAAGGAGTTTTGCCTACGGCAGAACAAGCTCGTTGGGATGTTAAGGATGCGTAGGCTCATGCATTGATTGCGTTGTCTGTGAAGCGCACCATTGTTCCTCACATCCGTTCAGCAAAATCTGCAAAACAGGCTTGGGATATTTTAGCAGGTCTTTATGCAAGCCGCAATGAGGCTAAAATTGCTTTGCTGCGTAAAGAGCTGGAGTCGAAGATTATGCATGAGGAAGATGATATAGACACTAGCCTTGCTAGTGTCAAGGATATCAATGAGCAGCTTATTTTTGCAGGTGAAGTCATTTCAGATAGTTCCCTTGTGCAGACTGTTCTTGCTGCAGATTCACATGTGTGGTATTTCGACAATGGTGCTACAAAGCACATTACCTCACATCGTGAATTGTTTACCTCTCTTGAGTCTGTCCCTGATGGGAATTCAGTCACTTGTGCCAACAACGCCTCTTAACCAGTTCAAGGAGTTGGAAAGATTGTGCTCACTGCTACTAATGGCAGCTCCTTCACACTTGTTGATGCACTTTATGTACCTGGGATCAAGAAGAATCTCTTGTCTGTATCCACACTTGCTAGACTTGGACTTGTAGTCAAATTTGTGGATGGCAGATGTACAGTTCATGATCTCAGTTTTGGTGATGAAATTGTTGCATCTGGGCTTTTGTGCCGTGGGCTATATAAGCTCACTTTGTATGACAAGTGTGGACAAAATTTTGCAAATGCTATTGCAGATTCAAGGGCTATTTCAGATGCAAAACATTGGCATGCACGTTTTGGTCATCTGAATTTTGCCAGTTTGCTGCGTTTGCAGAAATCTGATATGGTTGCTTCTTTGCCGCCTCTTGAAGCACCTGTCAAACATGTTTGTGAAGGCTGTATTTTGGGTAAGATGCAGCGTTCTAAGTTTCCAAAGGATGGTTCGGGCCACATGCAGGTTGCAGCTTGTGCATAGTGATCTTTGTGGGCCCATGCAAACTCCGTCCTTGGGCAATTACCTATACTTCATGACTTTCATTGATGATTACTCCAGACATGCATGGGTATTTCCGCTTAAAGAGAAGTCCGAAGTTTTTATGTGCTTCGAACAATTTCTGGCTATGGCTGAAAATGTCTCGAAATGTACTATGGGCACCCTCCGTTCTGATCGAGGGGGGGAGTATATGTCTCATGAATTTAATGCATTTCTGGCTAGTCGTGGGATGAAACACCAATGTATAGTGCCTTATACACCTCAGCAAAATGGTGTTGCTGAGAGGAAAAACAGGTAACTGACGGAAATGGCACGATGTATGGTCAAAAGTCAAGCTTTGCCACATTCTTTTTGGCTTGAGGCCATTATGTGTGCCACTTATGTACTTAACAGGTGTCCTACGAAAGCTTTGCAGTCTATTACTCCATATGAAGCATGACATGATAGAAAGCCTTCTATTGAGCACATGCGTGTTTTTGGCTATTTGGCATATGCTTTGGTGCCACAAGTGCAGCGCAGAAAATTGGATGATAAGGCTGTCAAATGTATTTTTGTTGGTTTTAGTGCTGAAAGCGAAGTTTACAAGTTGTATCATCCACAAACAAAACATATTCTGGTTTCACGGGATGTAGTGTTTGTGGAAGATTCTGTTCAACCCTTGCTGTCATGTACCAGAGACAGTAATGTAAGCTCACAGGACATTTATGACACTTTGTTGCCTCTTTTCAGTGGTGGAAATACGAATGTAAGTTCCAATGAGGCAAATGTACAGCCTATGGGGGTTTCTGAAAATGTTCTAGATCAGCCTATTACTGATGTAGATGTACATGATGTACTTGATGAGGAAAGGGCTAAAAATGAGCAGGCTAGAGGTATGCCAAAATGGCTAGTGCACACTTTGCGTGACAGTAAATTGGATGCACCTTTGTCTAGTCATACTCGTTCTGGCTCTCGCCATGCATCTTATGCATCACATTGTTATGCTTTGGCTGTGTCTAGTTTACATGATGTTGAGGAGCCTCTATCTTTTGATGAAGCACAGAATTCAGAAAATTGGATGGCTGCCATGCAATCAGAATATGATCCACTTATAGAAAATGACACATGGACTTTATGTGATTTGCCTCATGGCAAAAAGGCCATTGGTACGAAGTGGGTTTACAAGTTGAAACGTAAGCCGGATGGTGAGATCGATCGCCATAAGGCTAGACTTGTTGCAAAGGGTTATGCACAACAAAAAGGCATAGATTAAGAAGAAACTTTTTCTCCCACTTCTCGTATGACTACTGTGTGTTTTCTATGTGAATTGGTAGCTCATTTTGGTTGGGATGTACATCAGTCAGACATTGTTACTGCTTTCTTGAATGGTGATATATTTGAGGAAGTTTATGTAATGCAGCCTCGCGGTTTTGTCATAAAAGTACAAGAGGACAAAGTGTGCAAATGTAACAAGGCTTTGTATGGGTTGAAGCAATCTCCTTGTGCTTGGTATGAGAAAGCTGACACTCATTTGGTCAAACAAGGCTTTCGTAACAGTCCAACAGAAAGCACATTGTATGTAAAGCGTGAGGGTGATGTACTTCTCATTGTGGTTCTTTATGTTGATGATTTGCTGATCACTGGACCAAATGAGAGACATATTGCTAAATTTAAGGCTGATTTGAATGCTACTTTCAAGATGAAAGATTTGGGGTTGTTGCATCATTATTTGGGTATACAGTTTAAGCAGTGTGATGGTGGTAATGCCTTGTGTAAGAAAAGTTACATAGAGACATTGCTATGTAAGCTTGGACTTGAGGATTGCAAACCTATTGCCACTCCCATGGAAACAGGTTTGAAGTTGAGTCTACATGATGCTGGTGATCCTGCTGATGTCACTCTTTACCAAATTGCTGTTGGCTGCCTCATTTATGTATGCAACACGAGGCCGGATATTCAGTTTGCAGTCTCACAGGTCAGCAGATTTATGCATAGCCCAGGGTCTAAGCATTGGCAGGTTGTCAAGAGGATTTTTTGCTACCTTAGTGGCACTTTACATCTTGGCTTGTTTTATCCCAAGGGGGGATCATTGTCGCCAGACTTACATGCTTTTTCGGACTCAGATTGGGCTGGTTGTTTTGACACATGAGTGTCCACAAGTGGTTTTTGTTTCACGCTTGGCAGTTCATGTATATCATGGTTGAGCAAGAAGAAACCTACTGTGGCCACTTCGAGTTGTGAGGCTGAGTACAGGGCAGTCTTCACAGCTACGGTTGAGTGTGTATGGCTCAGACGCCTTATGGTTGATTTGGGTGTTGGACAGGACACTACCAACACTATCTACACTGAAAGTCAAAGCGCATTGGCAGTTGCGAGGAACCCAGTTTTTCATGCTCGCACAAAGCACATTGAGGTGCATTACCACTATGTCAGGGAGAGGCTCTCAACAGGAGAGATCAGCTTGCCTTATGTGCCAACATAGGACAACCTTGCAAATCTTTTCACAAAGGCATTGTCTCGTGAGAAGCTTGAAGCTTTCCGCAAAGCTTTGGGCTTACTCCCCTTTGTGGACTGATCCTGTCCTCAAGGCATGGCACTTCCCTTTACTCATGTGCCAGCTCTCATTCACCGCATCACTCCAGGGGGGATTTGTTACCATATACATGTGGTAGTGATGTGTGTGAACACACTAGGACCGCCGGGGCATTTTTTCCCTCTTTAGGAGGTTTTTTCCCCCGTGCATTGTAGATACGTCCATCACTCTAGGGCTATCTATTTTTCCATTGCACACTAAGTATCACACTCTCTATTGTGTGCCTTGAGCTTCCTTCGTCTTCTCTCCAAGCTGTGTGTGTTTCTCTGCAACCCTAATTCCAACACTACTCAGCAGCGCAAGAGAAGGAGCTCCTCCTTAAACAAGCCCAACCTCCACTCTTTAAGGGCGAGGGGGCAAATGTGGAGAGAGATGCAGAAGTGTGGATGGAAGTGATGGATGACTAGTTTGAAGCTACGGGAACCCATCCCGTGAATCAAAACATGCTTGCGATGTTCCGCTTGTCTGGCGATGCCAAGATATGGTGGAAGCAACATTGCAGGGACTTGAATATTAAGGGATCTTCCCAATCTTGGGAAGACATCAAGGCTGTAGTAATGGGACGTTACTTACCACCCGCCTATAAAACCTTGAAGATGAACGAGTTCTTTTCACTTTGGCAGTTGACTTCATCTATCGAGGAGTATTATGCAAAGTTTGTCACTCTTCGGAGATATACTCATAAAATGAACTTGGAACAAAAGGTAACGAGGTTTTGCCAAGGGCTAATCGACCCTTTGAACACTCGGTTGGAAGCTCTCAGGCCGACAACACTACAGGATGCCTTGCTGAGGGCCAAACCTTTAGCTCTTGAAGTACAAAAAGTTAATCAGAATAGGAGGAATCATTTTGCAAAAAGGGCAAGGACCAAGTTTGGAATAACAGACTAGCAACCAAGCATATGACCAACGCCCTATTGTGACTACCACCACAACCATGGAGTTTCCAGATGTTCGATGCTATGGTTGCGGCGAGTTTGGACATTACAGATCCAAGTGCCCAGGAACACTCAGGCAACCACCACTAATGCCATACCCTTGAATGCCCATGGGCGTGGCCATTCTAATGGAAGAGGAGGACGTGGAAGGATGAACAGAGGGTGAGGGCGTGGAGCTACCGCCAGAGTTAATGCTGCAGTGGTACAACCAACTGTGGGAGACGAAGCAGTGGAGAAAGCAACCCTGCATGCTGCAATTGACAACCCCAATGGTTGCGAGAAATACGCAGTCATTCATATGCCAGGATCTCTCAGAGATGAACAAGTTAACTTCCTTATAGATTGTGGTAGCACTCTTTCATTTCTTTCACCCAGATGCATGAGGAAGCTTAAGCTAGATAAGTATCCAACAAGCAAGCTAGTTGTAGAGTTAGCAAACGGCAAGGAAGTAGTATCTCAACATTCTGCAGGAAAAATCAACTTTGATTTAGGGGGACACCCAATTTCGAACCCTACCCTTAGGATTCTTTGCTGGGATACTAGGGATGGACTGGTTAAAGCAAAATAAGGCCCACATCCATTGTGCACAAGGGAACTTTACCTTTACAGATAACTTGGGTAATGAAGTCTTAATCCAGGGGGAAAATGGGAGACCTAGGGCTACTCTAGTTAAGGCCAGCAGACTCTTGAAGGGACTAAGAAAGGGGCAGCAAATTTATGTGGTAAAGCTCAACAAAGTGGACCAATCAGATACCTCACTTCGACCAAACTGGTTGAGGGAGTATGATGATGTATTCCCTGAAGACCTTACGAATCTTCCGCCACATAGAGAGGTCGATCATGAGATTGAGACTATCCCTAGATGTGAACCTATCTCAAAAAGACCTTATAAAATGTCACTTCCAGAGGCCATCGAACTCAAGGAACAACTTAGGCAACTCATTGAACAAGGATTCATTCGGCCCAGTACTTCTCCTTGGGGTGCACCAGTTCTTTTTCAGAAGAAGAAGGATGGAACCTTAAGGCTATGCATAGATTACCGTGGACTGAACCAGGTAACTCTCAAGAACAAGTATCCAATTCCAAGGATCGACGAACTCTTGGACAGGCTCCACGGTGCCAAAATGTTTACAAAGATTGATCTAAGGTCAGGATATTACCAAATCAGGATCAAGGAATCAGATATTCCAAAGACAACTTTCAACACTAGGTATGGACACTACGAATTCACAGTAATGTCTTTTGGTCTAACAAATGCTCCTGCAAGCTTCAATCGACTTATGCAGAGTATTTTCATACCTTATCTAGATGATTTTGTCTTGGTTTTCTTTGATGAAATTGTGATCTATTCTAAGAACGAGGCAGATCACGAAGAACATGTTCGCAAAGTACTTGATCTCCTTCGAGAACACCAACTTTACGCCAACGAGAGCAAGTGTACCTTTTGCTCACCAAAGGTCAATTATCTTGGATTTGTCATATCGGACGAAGGAATTTTAGTGGACAAGGATATCGTTGATTGGCCTCAATCATCTACCGTCACAGCGAAGTTAGAGGATTTCTTGGGATAACGGGATGGTACAGGATTTTTGTCAAGGATTATGCACGTATTGCTACACCTTTGACGGAACTCCAGAAGAAAGGAATGAGGATCGAATGGAGGACGGAGAATGAGTTTAGTTTTGCTAAGCTAAAATAATTCTTGGTCTCAGCTCCTATCTTAAAGCTTCCAAATTTCACTAAGGAATTTGAAGTAGCGATCGATGCTAGCAAATTTGCTTTAGGCAGAGTTCTTACTCAAGAAGGAAGACCGGTGGCTTATACTTCGCAAAAGCTGAGGGATCATGAGAAGAATTATCCTACTCATGATTTGGAACTTTTAGTGGTTATACATGCGCTGAAGTTATGGAGACATTATCTTCTCGGGTGCAAGTTTCAGCTAGTTACAGACCATAAGAGCTTAAAATGGATTTTTACTCAACTTATTCTCAATATGCGACAACAGTGATGGATAGAGCTTTTACAAGAATATGACCTTGACATAAAGTATAGACTAGGGAAGGAAAATGCAATTGCAGATGCACTTAGCCAAAAATATTTTCTCGGAGCTATCTCTATTCCAAATAACCCTATCTGGGACAGGATTAAAGAAGCATTTTTGGTAGATCCAGATTACCAACATATGGTATATTGGTCCAACAGAATAAGATGCCTGAAGCTAAAGATTACTCTCTTGTGGGAGGATGTCTTTACTACTAACATAGACTCTGTCTACCCAGAGACCCAACTTTAAAGAAGGCTATTTTGTATGAAGCACACAATAGCCCTACATCAGGACTTCCGGGTTATGCTAAGACTCTTCATGCTGTCAGGACGAGTTATTTTTGGTCTGGAATGAAAGGAGACATACTTCGGTATGTGAGGCAATGTCTTTCTTGTCAATGGATAAAAGCCAAAAGAATCAAGTTACTAGGGCAACTGCAACCTCTTGACATACCCCAAATGAAATGAGAATGCATCGGTATGGACTTCGTTACAGGATTACCTTCTACAGGAGGTTATGACTCTATTTTCGTGGTTGTTGATATGCTCACAAAAGTGGCTCATCTAATACCCGTAAAGACAACCTTTACTGCTTCAGATATTAGCTGGGTATTCATCACGGAGATCTTTAGGTTACATGGTTTACCCAAGCGTATCGTTAGTGATAGAGATGCCAAGTTTACATCAAAATTTTGGGCTTCTCTTTTCCAATCTATTGGGTCACAATTAGCCTTCAGTACAGTGTATCATCCGCAGACAGATGGGCAAACTAAAAGAGTTAATCAAGTCATTGAGGACATTCTCATGGCCTATTGTTTGCAAGAGCCAAAGAAGTGGTTACAATATCTTCCTTTGGTAGAATATGCTTATAATTCTTCCGAACACAGAATGTCACCCTTTAAAGCTCTTTATGGACAGGATTGTTTAGCACCACTGAACTTCTCAGATCCAACCATCAGGGTATAATTCTTCCGAACAAAAAATGTCACCCTTTAAAGCTCTTTATGGACAGGATTGTTTAGCACCACTGAACTTCTCAGATCCAACCATCAGGGTAGAAGCCTCTAGGAAGATGTTAGAAGATATAGAAGCTCAGACTAGAGCTATTCGCAAGAAATTCAGGCAGCTCAGGATAGACAGAAACACTATGCATATAAGAACCGTTTGGAAAGAACTTTCAAAGAAGGAGATAAGGTTTTTCTGCGAGTCCGACCAAACAAAAGCAACTTATCTCTAGGCAGATACAAGAAGCTAAGCCCAAGGTATTGTGGACCATTCGAGATCGTTAAAGTTGTGAGTGACCAGGCCTACAAGCTAAAGTTACCTGCAAACTTGAAGGTTCACAATGTATTCCACCTCAGCTTACTCAAACCCTACATCCCTAATCCTGATCAATTCTTGGACTCAGATCAGATAGTCATGCCAACACAAGGAGTTCTCGAGCTCCAATTTGACTATGTACTTGAATCAAGGGAAAGAAAGTTACGCAACAGAACAATCACGGAACATCTAGTAAAGTGGAAGGATTACCCTAAGGAAGATGCAACTTGGGAGGACGAACCAACGCTCATAAAAGATTACCCAAACACATTCTTGAGATGAGGAAATCTCAAATTCTTCACGTTGGGGAGGTTGTAAGGTCTCTGACCCCGACAAAAAAGAGCACCCTTGTACCATGGAGTGAACATAATGGAAAAAGTTACTATTTGTAGCAGTTTTTCAAATTTTGTCAGTACCATGATGTTTAAAATGTTTTAAAGCTTGTGAATTAAAATAATTTTTGTGAAAAATTTCCAAAAATAGTAAGTTTTTGGTCACCCGACCCGTTTAGTTTTGATCATCTCGAAAAACTGCACCCGTACCCCGAATTTGAAAAAATGCATTTTCGGACCTAGGGGGCTGCTAAATATGGTAGGTACTCGGGAAGATATGCCTTAGTTAGAGCTTAGTATAGAAATTTACGGCATTAAATTCCGACTCGTATGGGCCGTTTTAGCCTAAAAATAAAATTTTCCTAAAGTTGTACGGGGAGGCATCGGGGCTCTCGAGGCTGTGTGGGAATAGGTTCTAGGCCACTCAGAGCCTGCTTTAGCAGCTAGGAGGCGCCCTCTTGTCTTGTGGGAGTTCTAGGAGAGTTTCCAAGCTTGAGAGTGAGTGTGAGAGCCAGTTAGACTAGCTAACTGGACACTTGGTAGGCAGGTAACTAGACTTGCCAATGCATGAATTGAGTGCTCATTCAGATGCAAATAGCAAGCTTGGTCGATTTTCAGCTTGGAGGAGACTATTTAAGAGTGTGCTCATACACACACACACACACACACACACACACATGCTCACACACCCACTCAGTACACACACACACACACACACTTACACATACACCTTGGGAAGGTGCTTTCTGCACACATAATTTTTGGAGAAGAAGCAAAGGAGGGAAGTGCTGCCCGATTCTCGTCTTGAGATCTCCATTGGATCAGAAATTCGAAAGGATTTCAGCCCCTAATCACTATAATATTTATTTAATTTATGCTCTTCTGTGAACCTCTTCATCATTCTCCTAATTCCTCATCTACTATGCTGAATCCTAGCTATAATTCTCAATAGCTGCTCTCTAATTCTCTATATCAGTATTCTATTACATAATCATCATCCAATAGCTACTTATGCAGCCATTAATCTCTCCTAATCATACATTAATGCATGATTAGTAAGAGAAATCTCTCTCTAGGCAGCATACTAATTAATTGTTAAGTCACTAATGATGTAGATTTGGTCAAATTCATTCTATTACCACACAGTATTGGTGTAACTAAGTTAGATTCAATTTACTTATAGATTAAGATGTAAGTAAGGGAAAATTAATCCGTCATTAAGCCACTAAGAAGGGAATTTTCTCTCACCTATATATATGGTAATTCTGTATCTTTCTACTTGCATTAGGAAGGTGATTGAGCTTGTCTAATTAACTCTCTAGTAATTTAATTAGTAAAATTCTGAAATTCTTAATTATCTAAGCCAAGTGATTAACTTTAGAGCCGGTTCCCATAGGACAAGTAAAGTATTATCCATAAAATTGCTATGTCTCGAAGGAAAAATCTAATCCCCTCGTATAAGAAGGATTGTTCAGTGATTCTAATCTGTCATCTTGATTGTTATGGTACTCTCGGACATTAGTTCTTTTCTTCAAGTTGTCAATTAAGTAGTGAGTATAAAATGGCCCCGGTAAAGAGAACTCGCTTCGGTGATGCCCACGACCGCGAGGCAGGAACAAGCAATGTGGATGGAAAAGGAAAAGCTCCCATGGACTACCAAGTATTGGCCATCTCATGGGCTATTGACGAGGAAATGGAGGAGGTAGGTCACATTTTCGTTCAGATGTTTAATTTAACATTGCATACGATTAGCTAGGAAAGAACATATCCCTAAACATGTTGGAGAAATCCGACGAAAATCTCGGCATTTGAATTCAATTGTATACTAAATTCTAAGTAGGAAAGAATGGTTGATGGATATACTGTTTGCAATAGGAAAGAATGTCTACTAGGGAAAATTTAGATCGGCATGTTCATTCTATTTCTAATGTTGAATTAGTCCTGATCCCCCTACGGATCACAGGGGAGGCTCGCGATGATTTCGCAGTAGCTAGAGTTACTAGCTTAGGGCCTTTACCCAGGACTTTCTTTCTATGCGGTGGGAACCCACGTCTTGCTTTCTATGCGGTGGGAATTTCCATGTCGTGCTTTCTATGCGGTGGACATACCAAGTTATATGGGCAGCTAGGCGACAACGGGAGGAGTAAACTCTCGCTGGAGGAGGGATGTTGTACCTCCAAAACATTGGAATTTTAATGAATAAGTTTGAGTAGAATTTTTACTAGAGTTACTGTCTTGGTGCCGCTTTGCAATACTGATTGAAGGTTGTTTTAACGCACCATGTGAATCGGAATCTAATCAAGGAACTTATATGTTGAACAACCTCGTGGTAGTAATGAAGACACACAAGGAAGTGTGAGTGTGGGGGTGGAAAGTGGGGGCTTGGCTTAGGTAGCCAATTCCTATGAGAAGGGTGGTCCCGATTGGTCGGGAACTCTCTGTCCCCATAGTGTTTAAATCGACAATAGTATTATTCATTGCCCCTAGAGCGGTGAAGTCTCAAGTGTACGTGCCTTTGAAACATGGACACTCGGGATTTCTCTCCTCTTGGAAGGTGGGTCTTAGGATCGCTAGATAGGTTGATTACGCATCCCTTGCGAGGTGAAGCTAGATCTCGTTGCTAGTAGGCTCGAACTCGATTCACTTTGTGATGAGAGATCGTCCGCTAGATGAACCGTGAACCATTTTGTTTGCTTCCGCTATAGATCTAGTGGCCACCAGGTTTACCATCAAATCCGTCGTTTGAGACGACGGGGTGGGGACCTCACACTCATCACTATTACCATATACATGTGGTAGTGATGTGTGTGAACACACTAGGACCGCCGGGGCATTTTTTCCCTCTTTAGGAGGTTTTTTCCCCTGTGCATTGTATATACACCCATCACTCTAGGGTTATCTATCTTTTCATTGCACACCAAGTAATACACTCTATTGTGTGCCTTGAGATTCCTTCGTCTTCTCCAAGCTGTGTGTGTTTCTCTGCAACCCTAATTCCAACAATTGGTATCAGAGTAGGTTGCGTCCTCCCGGGCTTAGTCGCCAGCTTCTCTAGTACACGCCTGCTCACTTTCTCTGATTTCAGTGAGCTTTGGCAAGCGTTCGCAGGTCGACAAATATTTTGGGAGAACTCGAAGAGCTTGGTCTGCTCAAAATTTTGATTTGGGCACATTTCGACGTCCGTTTCCACTACAGGCAGTACTGCACAGGCTATTTCGTAATTTTGTGCAGAATTTCTATTAGTGCCGTTTTCTGCATAACAGGTGCCTTATAGTCTTCTACGGTTTGTGCTATATAGCACAGGTTGTTCCCGCTCCGTTTCTCCTATTTTCGGGCAGTTTTCACATCAGGTGCAGCATTTACCATGGCTGACAACAACAACACAGATGTGTTCAAGATGTTTGCTGCTGAGGACAGGTTGGATGGGGACAAATATCCTATGTGGGCTTGTATGATGCAGTATGTTCTTGTGTCAAAGGGTGTCTGGAACATTGTGCAGGGCATTGATGTACGTCCTGGTTCTGAGGATGTAGGCGATGTTGAGGATGTTGCAGGTCTTGCTGCAAGGATTGCAGCTGTTAGAGTTGTTTTGCCTACGGCAGAACAAGCTCGTTGGGATGTTAAGGATGCGTAGGCTCATGCATTGATTGCGTTGTCTGTGAAGCGCACCATTGTTCCTCACATCCATTCTGCAAAATTTGCAAAACAGGCTTGGGATATTCTAGCAGGTCTTTATGCAAGCCGCAATGAGGCTAAAATTGCTTTGCTGCGTAAAGAGTTGGAGTTGAAGATTATGCATGAGGAAGATGATATGGACACTTTCCTTGCTACTGTCAAGGATATCAATGAGAACCTTATTTCTGTAGGTGAAGTCATTTCAGACAGTTCCCTTGTGCAGACTGTTCTTGATGCCTTACCATATTCCTACCAGACTTTTGCTAGTACTTGGAGACTGATGACCCAAGGAAATCTTGAAGTTGTCAAGTTTGATGCATTATGCACATTGTTGTTGCAAGAGTCACTTTCTAGAAAAAACAGGACTAGGCAGCGTGCAGTTGAACAGGCTTTTATTGATTCTCAAAGAAAGGGTGGTAACAGTAATGCAGCCACTTCTTATGGTTCTGCTGCGAGTGGCAAAAATTCTGTTCCTAATGCTTCTGCTGGTAGCACTTCGTCTGGCAATTCTGGTGATAAGGGCAAAAAGAAGATGTGTTGCCATTATTGTAAAGCCAATGATCACTTAATCAAGTCGTGTCCTAAGTTGAAGGCCAAAGAGGCTAAGAAGAAAGAGGGTGGTTCCACTGCAAATGCTGGGTCCACTACAAATGCAGCCATTGTTGAGTCTTCTATGAAAGGAGATTGTGATGCTGATGTTGATGCAGAATGGGCTTTTAGCGCAGAGTGCACTTACAATCCTGCTGTCCATGATGCATGCTTGTCAGTTGCTGCAGATTCACATGTGTGGTATTTCGACAGTGGTGCTACAAAGCACATTACCTCACATCGTGAATTGTTTACCTCTCTCGAGTCTGTCCCTCATGGGAATTCTGTCACTTGTGCCAACAACGCCTCTTATCCAGTTCAGGGAGTTGGAAAGATTGTGCTCACTGCTGCTAATGGCAGTTCCCTCACACTTGTTGATGCACTTTATGTACCTGGGATCAAGAAGAATCTCTTGTCTGTATCCGCACTTGCTAGACTTGGACTTGTAGTCAAATTTGTGGATGACAGATGTACAGTTCATGATCTCAGTTTTGGTGATGAAATTGTTGCATCTGGGCTTTTGTGCCGTGGGCTGTATAAGCTCACTTTGTATGACAAGTGTGGACAAAATTTTGCAAATGCTGTTGCAGATTCAAGGGCTATTTAAGATGCAAAACTTTGGCATGCACGTTTTGGTCATCTGAATTTTGCCAGTTTGCTGTGTTTGCAAAAAATCTGATATGGTTGCTTCTTTGCCGCCTCTTGAAGCACCTGTCAAACATGTTTGTGAAGGCTGTATTTTGGGTAACATGCAACGTTCTAAGTTTCCAAAGGATGGTTCAATTCGGGCCACATGCAGGTTGCAGCTTGTGCATAGTGATGTTTGTGGGCCCATGCAAACTCCGTCCTTGGGCAATTACCTGTACTTCGTGACTTTCATTGATGATTACTCCAGGCATACATGGGTATTTCCGCTTAAAGCGAAGTCCGAAGTTTTTATGTGCTTCAAACAATTTCTGGCTATGGCTGAAAATGTCTCGAAATGTACTATGGGCACCCTCCGTTCCGATCGAGGGGGGGAGTATATGTCTCTTGAATTTAATGCATTTCTGGCTAGTAGTGGGATAAAACACCAATGTACAGTGCCTTATACGCCTCAACAAAATGGTGTTGCTGAGAGAAAAAACAGGTCGCTGACGGAAATGGCACGATGTATGATCAAAAGTCAAGCTTTACCGCATTCTTTTTGGCTTGAGTCCATTATGTGTGCCACTTATGTACTTAACAGGTGTCCTACGAAAGCCTTGCAGTCTATTACTCCATATGAAGCATGGCATGATAGAAAGCCTTCTATTGAGCACATGTGTGTTTTTGGCTGTTCGGCATATGCTTTGGTTCCACAAGTGCAGTGCAGAAAATTGGATGATAAGGCTGTCAAATGTATTTTTGTTGGTTATAGTGCTGAAAGCAAAGGTTATAGGTTGTATCATTCGCAAACAAAACGTATTCTGGTTTCTCGGGATGTAGTGTTTGTGGAAGATTCTGTTCAGCCCTTGCTGTCATGTACTAGAGACAGTAATGTAAGCTCACAGGACATTTATGACAGTTTGTTGCCTCTTTTCAGTGGTGGAAATACAAATGTAAGTTCCAATGAGGCAAATGTACAGCCTATGGGGTTTCTGAAAATGTTTTAGATCAGCCTATTACTGATGCAGATGTACATGATGTACTTGATGAGGAAAGGGCTGAAAATGAGCAAGCTAGAGGTATGCCAAAATGGCTAGTGCACACTTTGCGTGACAGTAAATTGGATGCACCTTTGTCTAGTCGTACTCGTTCAGGCTCTCGCCATGCATCTTATGCATCACATTGTTATTCTTTGGCTGTGTCTAGCTTACATGATGTTGAGGAGCCTCTGACTTTTGATGAAGCACATAATTCAAAAAACTGGATGGCTGCCATGCAATCAGAATATGATGCACTTATAGAGAATGACACATGGACTTTATGTGATTTGCCTCCTGGCAAAAAGGCCATTGGTACCAAATGGGTTTTCAAGTTGAAACGCAAGCCGGATGGTGAGATCGATCGCCATAATGCTCGACTTGTTGCAAAGGGTTGTGCACAGCAAAAAGGCATAGATTATGAAGAGACTTTTGCTCCCACTTGTCGTATGACTACTGTGCGTTTTCTATGTGCATTGGCAGCTCATTTTGGTTGGGATGTACATCAATCAGACATTATTACTGCTTTCTTGAATGGTGACATATTTGAGGAAGTTTATCTAACGCAGCCTCGCGGTTCTGTCATAAAAGGACAAGAGGACAAAGTGTGCAAATGTAACAAGGCTTTGTATGGGTTGAAGCAATCTCCTCGTGATTGGTATGAGAAAGTTGGCTCATTTGGTCAAACAAGGCTTTCATAACAGTCCAACAGAAAGCACATTGTATGTAAAGCGTGAGGGTGATGTATTTCTCATCGTGGTTATTTATGTTGATGATTTGCTGATCACTGGACCAAATGAGAGAAATATTGCTGAATTTAAGGCTGATTTGAATGCTACTTTCAAGATGAAAGATTTGGGGCTGTTGCATCATTATTTGGGTATACAGTTTAAGCAGTGTGATGGTGGTATTGCCTTGTGTCAGAAAAGTTACATAGAGACATTGCTATGTAAGTTTGGACTTGAGGATTGCAAACCTATTGCCACTCCCATGGAAACAGGTTTGAAATTGAGTCTACATGATGCTGGCAATGCTGCTGATGTCACTCTTTACCAAACTGTTGTTGGGTGCCTCATTTATGTATGCAACACGAGGCCGGATATTCAGTTTGCAGTCTCATAGGTCAGCAGATTTATGCATAGCCCACGGTCTAAGCATTGGCAGGCTGTCAAGAGGATTTTCTGCTGCCTTAGTGGCACTTTACATCTTGGCTTGTTTTATCCCAAGGGGGGTTCATTGCCGCCAGACCTACATGCTTTTTCGGAATAGGATTGGGCTGGTTGTTTTGACACGCGAGTGTCGAAAAGTGGTTTTTGTTTCATGCTTGGCAGTTCATGTATATCATGGTTGAGCAAGAAGCAACCTACTGTGGCCACTTCGAGTTGTGAGGCTGAGTATCGGGCAGTCTTCACAGCTACGGTTGAGTGTGTATGGCTCAGACTCCTTATGGCTGATTTGGGTGTTGGACAGGACACTGCCAACACTATCTACACTGACAGTCAGAGTGCATTGGCAGTTGCGAGGAACCCGGTTTTTCATGCTCGCACAAAGCACATTGAGGTGCATTACCACTATGTCAGGGAGAGGCTCTCAGCAGCAGAGATCATCTTGGCTTATGTGCCAACACAGGACAACCTTGTAGATCTTTTCACAAAGGCATTGTCTCGTGAGAAGCTTGAAGCTTTCCGCAAAGCTTTGGGCTTACTCCCCTTTGTGGACTGATCCTGTCCTCAGGGCATGGCACTTCCCTTTACTAATGTGCCATTTCTGGTTCACCGCATCACTCTAGGGGCGATTTGTTACCATATACATGTGGTAGTGATGTGTGTGAACACACTAGGACCGCTGGGGCATTTTTTCCCTCTTTAGGAGGGTTTTCCCCCATGCATTGTATATAGGCCCATCACTCTAGGGCTATCTATCTTTCCATTGCACACCAAGTAATACACTCTCTATTGTGTGCCTTGAGCTTCCTTCGTCTTCTCCAAGCTTTGTGTGTTTCTCTACAACCCTAATTCCAACAATCACCTGTTTCTTTTGTTTGTTTTCTTTCCAAGTGATGTTTGTACATATTTTGTTTGTTAAAAATTACATCCCTACTCCTTAAGATTTTATCATCTTTAGGATTTCATAGGCGATACCCAAAGTCACCTTCTCCATAGCCAGTGAAGAAACACTTTTTGGACTTTGCATCTAGCTTTGATCTTAGACTTCTATCTATGTGCATGAAAGCCTCACACCCAAACACTTTGAGAAATGCATAATTCACCGGTTTACCTATCCATGCCTCTTCTAGAACTCCCCCATCCAATGCCGTTGAGGGTGACTGATTGATTAAGTACACAAACATGCTTACAGCTTTTGCCCAAAGCGTAAGCGGTAGGCCTGCATGTAGGCGCATGCTTTATGCTCGCTCCATGATTGTTCTATTGATCCTTTTGAAAATGCCATTTTGTTGAGGTGTCCTTGGGGTTGTTCTTTGCCTCCAAATGCCATTGCTAGCACAAAAGCTTTTAAAAGCTTGGCTGCAATACTGGCCTCCATTGTCGGATCTAACGCATTTAACCTTTGTACCTGTTTCATTCTCCACAAAGGCTTTCCACCTTTGAAATATGGAAAACACATTGAATTTATTCTTCATTACATTAACCCATGTTTTCCTAGTTGCATCGTCTATGAATGTTACATAGTACAATGAGCCACCAAGTGATGGTTTACTTGTAGGACCCCAAACGTAAGGACTCAATTTTTTTAATTTTTCTTTCATTTCCTTATTTTTGAAAATTTACCCTCTTTTGTTTACCATAAACACAATCCTCACAAAACTCTAAGTCCACTTCTTTCAAATTTGGTAGAAGCTTCTTTGTTTGAAGGATTTGCATTTCTTTGGCACTCATATGCCCAAGCCGGTAGTGACACACCGCACTGTCGACTTCTGTAGTTGTTGCATAAGCTGAAGGTTGCGTTCTAACGGTACACAAGTAAAGTGTACCAACCTTTTCTTCCTTGGCAACCACCAAAGATCCCTTTGAGATCTTCCAATGTTTGCTTCCAAATGTGCAATGTGTGACCTTCATCGTCCAATTGTCTTGTAGAAATCAAATTTTTGCGAAGAAAAGGAACATGCCTAACATCTTTAAGCTTCCACTCATTTTCGTTAGCAGTTTTGACACAAACTGTACCTTTGTCGACAATTTCACAAGCTTCATCATCTGCCAAGTATACATACATAAAATTACCTTTGGTATAATATTGGAAATGTTGCTTGTGTGGTGTCACATGGAATGAAGCCCCGGAATCTAATATCCAAGAATTAGACACATTCTCTAATGAGAGAATTGGAGAATGTTGCTTTACTTTACCTGCCACATTGGCCTCTGGTATTGGCTTGTTGTCTTGAGAGTCTGACTCCTTCTTCTTCTTGGACCAGCAATCCTTCTTGATGTGGCCCTTCTTGCCGCAGTTTCAACATTCAAGAACTGACTTTGTGCGTGACTTGCTCATCTTGAGCGATCACGACCCTTTTGGTTTTTGAACCTCTCCTTAGGCCTTCCTCTTGTTTCCACTGACAGTGCAGCACTTGACGATTCTCCTGTGCTTCTCCTTCCATTTCCTTGCTTAGGAGAACACCCACACCGTCATCAAACTTCAGAGTATTTGTGCCAAAGATAGAATTACTTACAGCCATCACAAGACTGTCCTTACTGTCAGGTAGAGATGATAGTATAAGGAGAGCTCACCAATCCATGCTTCATCTGCCATCGTTGCGGCCTTCTTTGCAAGACCACCTAGTGGCAAATAAAGGTCCTTCTGGTAGAAATAGTCTTAATCTGCATCTTCCAAAGTTGGTAGGTTTTACCGTTGAACATCTCGATCTTGAGCTTCCCTTCCTCCGGCATTACTCCCACTCAATTCAAGGAATCCTTTCCTTGAGATAATTTAGCTACGAGAAAACTTTGATCTGATACCAGTTGTTAGGAAATATGACGTATCTAAGCAGATAATTGAGTAGATTACTTAATGGAGAGAGATAATTTTCACACACAAGAGATTATAGAGGCAAGAGAGAGAGAGAGAGAGAGAGAGAGAGAGAGAGAGTACACATGATATACGTTGTTCACCCAATGTGGGCTACATCCACGGGAAAGCAGCCACTCAATGGTTTTAGTAATTCAAAACAAGAAGTAGGTTACAAAGGGATTATGCCCTTTTGGAGCTCCCACCTTGCTTCACTCTCACCACCTCACACCCACCATGTTGCATCAACTTCACACTGTAAAATGTGTGCAGAAATGGACTCATTTTATAGGCCAAAAGGGCTACCCTCTCTCATGAGAGGCAGCCATGTGTAGCCGTCCTTGTGTAGATAAGTCCAAATCGGACCCTACGATCTGCCCATGTGTGGCCGCCCTTGAGAAGACAAGTCCGCTTTTGAATTCGACCACCGACCACCGGCCACCGGGCATTGACTACCGGCCACCGGCCAATCGATCAACCGACCGATCGTTTTTTGACCACTTTCCAGTCGCTGTCCGGCCATAATATTCAAGCGAAAAGGAATATTCCAGCGAAGCCAGTCTTAAGCTTGGGCTCGAGACTGGGAGTGAAAATTTTTGGTTTCCGACGAGTGATTTTTATTTCTGGTGAGTGATTTTTCTTCACGCACGATGGCTTCTCCTCATAATAGGGGCCTTACAAATGTGCATTTTTAACACAAAAAATTACAAGGGGTAAATCAGGCTCCATACTTAACAATCTCCCAGTTGGAGACTGATCTCCAAACCAAACTTGTGACTGCTTTCCATCTTGGCTTCTTATCCTTGAATGCCGATTGAATATGAGCAAAATATGAACTTCTCCTTATTGACCACCTTTGTAAACATGTCTGCAAGATTTTCACTTGTATGCACCTTTTCTAGCTTTAGCTGTCCCTCTTCCAAAAGAGTGCGTATGAAGTGATATCTCACCTCAATGTGCTTGGGCTCGAGACTGGGTGTGAAATTTTTTGGTTTCCAGGGACTGATTTTTATTTCCGGTGAGTGATTTTTCTTCAAGCACAATGGCTTCTCCTCATAATCGGGGCCTTACAAATGTGTGTTTTTAACACATAAAATTACAAGGGGTAAATCAGGCTCCATACTTAACAACTACCGGCTTGGGCATATGAGTGCCAAAAGAATGCAAATCCTTCAAACAAAGAAGCTTCTGCCAGGTTTGAAAGAAGTGGACTTAGAGTTCTGTAAAGAGTGTGTTTATGGTAAACAAAAGAGGGTAAAATTTCAAAAATCTGGAAATGAAAGAAAAAATAAAAAACTTGAGTTGGTTCATTCTGACGGTTGGGGTCTTGCTAGTACACCATCACTTGGTGGCTCATTGTACTATTATGTAACATTCATAGATGATGAAACTAGGAAAACATGGGTTTATGTGATGAAGAATAAATCCGATGTTTTTTCCATATTTCAAAGGTGGAAAGCCTTTGTGAAGAATGAAACAAGTACTAAGGTTAAATGCCTCAGATCCAACAATGGAGGCAAATATTGCAGCCAAGATTTTGAAATCTTTTTTGCTAGCAATGGAATTCGAAGGCAAAGAACAACCCTAAGGACACCTCAACAAAATGGCATTTCTGAAAGGATGAACAGAACAATCATGGAGCGAGCATGAAGCATGCGGCTACATGTAGGCCCACTGCTTGAGATTTGGGTGGAAGCTGTAAGTACGTCTGTGTACTTAATCAACCGATCACCCTCAATGACATTGTATGGGGGAGTTCCAAAAGAGGCATGGACAGGTAAACCAGTGAATTATGCATTTCTCAAAGTGTTTGGGTGTGAGGCTTTCATGCACATAGATAGAAGCCTAAGATCAAAGCTAGATGCAAAGTCCAAAAAGTGTTTCTTCATTGTCTATGGAGAAGGTGACTTTGGGTATCGCCTATGGAATCCTGAAGATGGTAAAATCTTTAGAAGTAGGGATGTAATTTTCAACGAACAAAATATGTATAAAGATTACTTGAAAAGAAAATAAACAAAAGAAACAGGTGATGAGTACATGGAGCTTGAGGACGGTGAAGACTCAAGGACAACAAACGGTGACAATGTGCAAAAACATCAACCAAATGAGGAGCCTCAAGCTATTCGCCAAAGATCTACAAGAGCAAGTAGACCTCCATAAAGGTTCGTTCCATCCTTCAACCATGATCTCAGATTCTGGAGAGCCGGAATCATACGAAGAAGTTATGCATCACAAATCCAAAGAAGAATGGAGGAAGAGCATGCAAGTGGAGATGGACTCACTACATCGCAACCAAACATGGGAGTTGGTTGAGTTTCCTAAAGGTAAGCGGGCACTTCAAAACAAATGGGTGTACAAGCTGAAGGAGAAAGAAGGTTGGAAGAAAAGGTACTAGTCTAAGCTTGTGGTAAAAGGGTTTTCTCAAAAGAAAGGTATCGACTTCAATGAAATATTTTTTCTGTTGTAAAAATAAACTTAATTAGGCATGTCTTAAGCCTTTTGGTTTGGCTGCTCATGATCTAAATCTTGAGCAAATGGATGTAAATACGACATTCCCTCACGGTGACTTAGAGGAGGAAATTTACATGCTTCAACCAAAGGAGTAGGAAGTAAAAGGTAAGGTGAAAATGGTTTGCAGATTAAAGAAGAGCTTGTATGGTTTAAAGCAAGCATCAAGACAATGGTACTTGAAGTTCGACCGATGTATGTTGGATCATGGATTCACAAGATGCAACTCGGATCACTACGTCTACACGAAGAATTTGGGAGATGGGAAGTTCATCTTCCTAATGTTGTATGTTGATGACATGGTGATTGCAAGTGCTAACATGTAGGACATCAAAGACCTAAAAGAGGAGTTGCCTAAATCTTTTTCAATGAAAGATTTAGGTGCTGCAAAGAGGATACTTGATATGAAGATATCAAGGGAAAGGACGGAGAAGGCAATAAAGCTATCTAAAGAGGATACATCAAGAAGGTACTAGAAAGGTTTGCAATGCAAAATGCAAAAACGGTTTCTACACCTTTGGCTGGTCACTTTAAACTAACCAAGGATATGTGTCCAAAGACACAAGAGGAGATAGCCTATATGTCTAAAGTTCCATATGCTGCAGTGGTAGCTTCTCTTATGTATGCTATGGTTTGGACTAGCCCAGAAATTGCACATGGAGTGTGAGTTGTAAGTAGGTTCCTGGGCAACCCAGGTACAGAGCACTGGCAAGCTGTGAAGTGGATACTTAGGTATCTGAAAGGGACAACAACAAATGCTTTGTATTTTGGAGGAACTGATGTTTTTCTCCAAGGGTATGGTGATGCAAATATGACAGGTGACAAACATACTCGAAGGAGCACTACTAGCTATGTATTCACAGTTGGAGGCATAGCAGTATGCTGGGCTTCAAAACTGTAGAAAGTGGTCTCAGTTTCTACCACGGAAGCAGAGTATGTAGCAATGACAGAGGCAAGCAAAGAAATTCTGTGGCTTCATAGATACTTAGAAGAGCTTGGATTCAAACAAGACAATTGTTTCTTGTACACTGATAGCCAAAGAGCTATCCATCTTGCGAAGAACTCAGCCTTTCATTCAAGGACAAAGCGCATTGAGGTGAGATATCACTTCATACGCACTCTTTTGGAAGAGGGACAACTAAAGCTAGGAAAGGTGCATACAAGTGAAAATCCTGCAGACATATTTACAATGGTGGTCATCAAGGAGAAAATGAGTTGTTGTGCATCTTCAATCGACATTCAAGGATAAGAAGCTAGGATGGAAAGCAGTCACAGGTTTGGTTTAGAGACCAGTTTCCAAGTGGGAGATTGTTAAGTATGGAGCTTGATTTACCCCTTGTAATTTTCTTTGTTAAAAATGTACATTTGTAAGGCCCCCATTATAAGGAGAAGCCATCGTGCGTGAAGAAATATAACTCACTAAAAAATAAAATCACTCGCCGAAATATCAAAAATTTTGCCAAAATATTCCTTTTCACCGAAATATTATGGCCGGACGGCGGCCGAAAAGTGGTCGAAATCAAACGATTGTTTGGCCGGTTGGCCGGTGGTCGGAAGTCAATGGCCGGTGGCTGGATTCAAAAGTGGACTTGTCTTCTCAAGGGCGGCCACACATGGGTAGATTGGAGGGTCCAATTTGGACTTATCTACACAAGGGCGGCTACACATGGCTGCCTCTCATGAGAGAGGGCAGCCCTTTTGGCCTATAAAAGGAGGCCATTTCTACACACATTTCACAGTGTGATGTTGCTGCAACAAGGTGGGTGTGAGGTGGTGAGAGTGAAGCAAGGCAGGAGCTCCAAAAGGGTATAATCCATTTGTAACCTACTTCTTGTTTTCAAGTACTAAAGCCATTGAGTGGCTACTTTCTCGTGGACATAGCCCACATTGGGTGAACCACGTATATCATGTGTACTCTCTCTCTCTCCCTCTCTCTCTACTCTATAATCTCTTGTGTGTGAAAACTATCTCTCTCCATTAAGTAATCTACTCAATTATCTAGTTAGCTACGTCATATTTCCTAACAGTCATCCCCCTGTTTTCCCAAGTGTCTATTGTTACTGCTAACTGGACCCAATCCACATTGTCCAACTCAACATCCCAGGTAGTACATCCATATAAGGGGAATCTTTCCCAACATCAGTGTCCACTTTACATGTGTAACAATAGTGCAATGGAGCCGAGTGAAATGTGGTGTCAGATCTATGATCAATTATAAACATGTTTCGTAGAGGATGTGCTCGACCGGTTACAAGATCCACTCAAATGACAGAATCTTGGAATTGCAAGTAGACATGGTTTTTAGACCAATCACAGACCATTTTTACTTCCCTCATAAAAGGACGTCCTAAGATCATCTCAGATGCCATACTGTGCTTGGAGAAATCCATAACAATGAAGGTATTTCTTATTTTATGTCCAAAGACCTTGATAGCATCCCAATAGGTTTCACAATAGATCCATTGGCCATCTTTACTACTATGGTTGTGGTCCCAAGGTGAGGTCTTCTCATAGTTTCCCAACAATTTGTCACAATGCTAACCCCAACGCCACCATCAAGGATTCCCTTCACAATTAATCCTTGGTAGTGATTGGTATAGTTGCATTGGATTCATCGCCCTCAAAGTATTGTCCCAACTTGTTAACATGTATTTATACAACAAGTTTCTTATTTAGGTTGGGTTGAGGATCTAAGTGTTCCTCCCATTAGGCAAAATTTGGACTCACAAAGGGGCCCTTTAAGGAGTTTGACTTTACCTCTCTCTACCAAAACGGGTGCATGGATAAATTTTTGCAAACAAACTCCAATGTTGGCGGAGGTTTGACAGTTAGAATGTCCTCTTCAAGCTCTATCTACTGATATATAGCACGCCATGAGATTCCTCATATTTTAGAAGATTCTTTTTTTTAAATAAAAAAAAGAATCTTCTAAAATATGAGGAATCTCATGGCGTGCTATATATCAGTAGATAGAGCTTGAAGAGGACATTCTAACTGTCAAACCTCCGCCAACATTGGAGTTTGTTTGCAAAAATTTATCCATGCACCCGTTTTGGTAGAGAGAGGTAAAGTCAAACTCCTTAAAGGGCCCCTTTGTGAGTCCAAATTTTGCCTAATGTCTATTGGAGTCTCCCTAGCTCAATGGATCTGTGCGATCTTCAGTTCTCCATTGAGGAAAGCTCGAAGAGCTAAGAATAACTCAAGGTCTCCATATAGTTTGGACATGATGGTGGTTCTAACTTCTAAAGCCATGAAATCCATTAATTTGGCAATATTTAACGGCACCTTTTGGGCTTGAGTCCCTTGACGTGGGGAAGATGGGATCTCCATTTCTTCGATAGGGTCAGGTAGTCCCTCTGTAAACATTCTTTTCAACAAGAAGTGAGTACGCCCACTTTCCCATGACTTTTAAGTCACTTTCTTCTTAGATGACACTAGGTATGGCTAGGGGTCTATGGACTTTGTGAGGTTGTTGTTGCATAGGGAGCAATGAGTCTATTATCTGGATCTGCCTAGGTGTTGGTTCTAGATCCCTTTGGGTATCTTAAACAAAACTCCTTAATTGCTTGACTCGCTCGATCTCCTCTGTAGGGTTTGGATAAGTTCCTATCTTCTTCTTGGATCCTGGCCGTTGTGGCTCATGACAATCTTCCTTGTTGGTTCTTTCTTAGGTGGTCGTTTTGGTCTCCATGGTTTCACATGAATCAGAATCCTCTTTGGCATTGTTCATATATACGGGGTTGTCACCAGTCCCTATGTTGGTCTTTGAACTGGGGTCTGACTTCGCTGCTTTTTGCGATCTCTTCCTTCGTGTTTTCTTCTTCTTCTGAGATTGGGCAATTGATGCCCTGTCTCTTTCTTCAAGAATATAATTTTGTTTTTGGAGCATCAATCGTGTGAGTACATTTACTGGTACCACATGTGTACTTTGTGATGGCTGCGCGGTAACCTCAATCAAGTTTAATGGCGTGATCTTTGGTGCATTTGGATTATTCGAACATTGGGCAATCAAATGATCTATGCCACATTGATTACACATGAGTATCAGCATTGTAGACGTGCTCGCTTGATTGGTTTTCATTAGTGTATTGGCATTCTTTTGTATCCTAATAGGACACTCGGCCACACGATGTGGACCTCCACACTCATAGCATTGAAGAGTGGTCTCTTGGTAGTGTAATTGAAATTTTGGCCTCTTGCAACAAGAGCAGCTACTTGATAGACATATTTGACTTGTCCCCAATAGTCCTCCATATAGTATATTGGACTTTCTTCAAGCGCATCAATCCCATAGGCAATATTAGGGTCTATATCTTCCTCACAGCCTTCCAAACAAGCAATAGATGACTCACAACCCACTTGATTCACAGAAGTGATTCTCGGATGTGGTGGTTGCGGTCCTAGCACTAGCGGTGTTAAGGGTGTTGTTTGAACAACATTTTGGGTCCTAGGGACCATGTGTTGTGACGTTTGTTCAAAAGGTGGAGCCGACATCAATGCAGGCACTCGAGGTGTGTCTATCCATGCTAAGGTTGGTCTATTGGCCATTGCGAGCTTAAATACTATACAATCCTTAGCTTGATGACCATACCTCCCACAGGCATTTCAATTCCCATTGAATTTTACTCTAAAGGTAGGGCATTCACTGGTACTATGTGGACCATAGCATACTGAGCACCATTATTGCTCCCTTCTTGGACACATATGATTGTTTTGCGGAGCACGATTGTCTCTAAGACTCTCTTGAGTAGCCTTGGTGAGATCTGCTAAAGTCATCTCAGATATCTTTGGCTCCTTAGCAATAGGCTTTAGGGTCATTGGATGATGCCCGCTAGTAGATTTAGGCTCAACAGACACTCTTTCTTCCTGAATGATTAAATTATCCTCCAATTGGATCGCATTGGTGGTGACTACTTCTCAAGTGTTGATACCTCTAATGACTAGGCCATTGTAGATATCCTCATGTCGTAATCCCCTAATGAATCTATCCAGCAATTGATTATTATTGAAGCGCTCATTTGAATTACAACGCGAATTCAAATGCTTCAAGCGACTAATAAAGTCTCTCACCGACTCTCCTTCCTCTCGTTGGGATTTTTGGCATGGAGAGGCTACACCTCAAAGCACTTCCTCTCGTATGTATTCTTTCAAGAACAGTCTCCTAAGAGTAGGGTAAATCGTTTTTTCTTCCACCCTTAGGATTTTATACAAATCCCCAGCCTTCCCACTTAAGGTTAGGCTTAAAGCATTACTCTTATGTAGGTCATTGTGTTCTCTTAGAGAATCACATATTTTTTCAAACACTTTAATATGCTTTCTCAAATCCCTGTCTCTACTAAAATTTTATGTGATCTTGGCTATTTGTACTGCCTTACTTCTAGGCTCTCTATCAGGATTATGTACATTCTGAGCAATAGATCGACCAATGGTTTGAGCATATGCTGCCAAATCTCCTAAATAAGCAGGTTTAGTGACCACAGGTGTAGGCGCTCCTGGAACTACATGTGGGATGGGAGTTGGCCTTGGCCTTGGCATGTGCGCAGCCCTCAGGTCCCATACGTGGTATGGTGGTGTACCATGTGGTGGTCCAAAGTTCATAGGTGTGACCCTAGGTATAGCCGGTGCATTATACGACATGTTATTGCTAAATGGTATGGCTCCACTTGAATAAGAGCTCGGATAATGCCATTGTGGAGTGTAAGCCCTTGGAATAATTCGGGGTGTGGGAGCTACGTGGGCATGAGGTGTGACAAGTACATAGGCTTGATGCACACCTGTAGGTATTGTTGGGGAGAGTGTGCTACTAGGTAGCGATGCAGTGCTAACAAACGAGGTCCAAGGTGTACTTTTTGTATTCATCACCGGAGTAGGTATCATAGCCGTAGTGTCTCCGAGAGACAGATGAGCTAGATTTGGAAATGTAAAACTACTACTTGTGGGTTCAGACTGTACCGAAACTCCAGGCGACACAATATATGGAGGGTCCATTGGACTCACTAAAGGAGTTTCCATTTGTGATAGTGTTGGTTGTCTCTTCTTATCCATATCCAAGAATATCATAAGGCCCGTTGAAGGAATGTTAATCCCTCGATTTTGCCTCTCCGATTGGATGATGCTATGGATGACATTGCAGACCATTTGTTGCCGCTCCTCTAGACTTGTGGTGCTAGAAGTAGATTGTACAACTTCTGACCAGCCTATATGGTATGTGTAACCCGTGTACAGGTCAGTCATGGTTTCAGTTTGTAGGTCATATTCCCAATTTATGTTGAGGAATAACCCTTCTAGGCCCGGCCTACTAGAGGATTCCCTTTAGGTGGAAGCATTGTTGTTCACAGTTTTACCCACATTTCCTACTAACTCAGGAGCACTTGATTGCTTGATTGCTATGCCTGTTGTCCCATGAGTCTTTCCCTTCATGGCTCGGTGTTGTTCTAGAAAACTCTCTATTTCCCTCTCCCTAGCCGCTTGCATATAGTGCTCAGCTTCTTGCACCTCCGTAAGACTCCTACCATTGGGTAGTAGAACTTCGAGGGGTGATTTCTTTGTAGGGTCTTCCATGAAAGTAGGGGGCAGGATATCGACGTGGACACTCTTGGGGAGTATAGGCTCCCTCTGAGATGCCAAAGGTGAATCTACCTCTCCCTCACCTTTGTTAACTTCACTAGCTGTAGGTTCAGAGCGAGTAGCTTTACTAAAGGTTTTTATAAAGCGACTAAACACAATAGATCCAGGCTGTGGGGCCCATACATGTACGTTTTTGTTTACTTACTCGGGGTTTGATGTAGGATGCCCTTCCATGATATTGTAGTCAGATGAAGAGTCACTAGCCGCTATGTTTGGGTCTTGGGTTGTACTACCTTTGGTCCCCGCCGAGGGCCCGGAACCTAAGGTAGGTGGGTATTGAGAACCCACATAAGTCAAAAAGCTCGTTAGTTGTCTGGCCTCTACCACACGTGCTGAGCGCAGATGCATGTACCTTTGGAAGCCTACAAGCGTCGACGAATACCCTCGAAGGTTAACCGCTTGATTTCTTAGGCGTTTTGCACCCCGTTTTCTGATGTTTTTAAATGTTGTTTTACAATTGGTTTTTGGATTAGAGCATGTGATAGCTTGAAACATGCATATCGCTCAAGGGGTCATGATGTGCTTTACAGCAGAGCGTTCGGTTACTCGGAGTTCCGATGGTCCTCAAAAGGGTCGATTTTTACTTAGGCATGAGGCTAAAATAAGTAAATCCAAAGGGTGACTGCGGCCTGAGCCTGGGCTTGGGCTTGCGCATGGGCTTGGGGAATGTTCCCGATCGTGGTCCTTCCTTTAATTTTTAATTTTTTTATGGTGGAGGAGAAGGTCACCTCGGTCGCGCCACGCGCGCGTACGCACACACCTAACCTACCTACTAACAGAGCTATTGTTACACACTGTTTAACACAGTACTACAGCAACTAATTAACTAACATATCTACTTACTGCATCTTACAGATCTAACATTATAGATCTGATACCTAAAATCTAACACCTTATCGACAGAAAACAGTACATTGCAGCAAAAAAATCTAACACCTTATTAACAAAAAACAGTACACTGCAGCAAAAACAAAGTTCACAAATCCTTCTCAACAACAGCCACACACCTTCTTTCTCTACCTTTTCTACATCTCACATTGCACCACAAAGCAACATAGAGTGCTATTTGAGCTTAGTGCAGGGCATCTCCCCGGCAGCGGTACCACAAATGTGCGCATCTGTCACACGTGTCAAAGCCAGGGACTTGCCGTACACTGTGTGCAAGCCACAAATGGCTGCAAGCACACAACCAAATTAATCTAGCAAGCTCAAGAAAGCAAGGCTGTGTCACTCACCGCCATACGCTCGCCTTCGTGGAGGATTCCTCGCCGCGAAGAAGAGGGAGCTATTGCCGTGCCACGCTCAACAAACCGCCTCGTCGTCGCCGTGCCGTTGCAATGCTCTCTCTCTCTCTCTCTCTGTCTCTCTCTCTCTCTCTCTCTCTTTCTCTCTCTCCACAAGGAGATGAAGAAGAAGATGGAGATGGAGCACGCTTGCCCATTCACACTTGAGCATCCATGCTTAGCCAACTAACCCTTGAATGTTCAAGTTAAAGTGCACCTGTCATATTGGACCGATAAGCCTAGCCCATGACTACTAGAAGTGGACGTCGGTGCTTAACACCAAGGTCCATGAAACATAATCTTGTGCTAATTAGAGGCCTTGTTTCTAAGAAGGCAAAAAATTTTAGGTCACAAATCATGGTGGAAGAGCATGTCTCTCCATTTCAAAATCTTGAAGAAGTGCTTCCACTAGAATAAAATAAGGGTGTAGTGTAGATGCAAGTGTAGATTATTTTATATTCTTGTTGTGTATGAATTGGGTACGAAGCTCCATCCAAAGTGTGGTACATAGAACCGACATATAGTATTTAGAGAATGTTATATGGAGTTACCATTGAATGGCCTCTTCATGTGAAGTGTTTGGCATGCTTGGAGCTTGGGCTATGTGCTTTGTGATGGATGCACAAAGTAGGTAACAAATTATCTTGTTGTCACCATCTAAATGGAAGAGCTTCATGCAAGGTTTTCTAGAATTCTTAGGAATCTTTCTGAGCATTTTCCAGACACACAATTGGATAGGGATTTTCTATCAAGATATCATCGAAGGTTGTTGCTCAACTTCACCATCTATTGAAACCTTCGGTCAATAGCTCCACGCTTTTACATAATTATCTTCACATGCTCTCTTCTCTCTTTGAATTTTGTAGTCAACAACTTCATATCATAGATTTGCTTTCTCTTTCCTCAATGCTAATGTCGTCAATAAAGAAAGATATTCCAATTAGATTTTCAAGAATGCTCCCTAAATTGCCTCCATACAAGGCAAGCAGAGACCATCTTATATAACTCCCCTAAGGGTGGAAATAGGCTAGTGTGCAAAGGAAAATTGAGTGCTTCTTTTTAGAAAACAACTCGTATGAAATCATAACCCAGTAGTTGTTTCTCCCAATGTTTGATATAGCTCCTTATGGGAGCATGGATTTTATTCTCTATCTCATGGTTTTGTTGTCCTTGTTGTTGTCTGGTGTGATATGCAAGAGAGCCTATTGCATAGTTTCCTTGACACAAGAAGTTGATCGATTGCATTACATTTATTGCATGATGGGCTTAAGTTGCGATGGTCATAACTCATAGGGGGTGGAGGGTGCAACCTCACAAAGATGGACATAGATTGAAACTAGCTTGGATGCGCTAGCTCACAATATAAGAAGACATGGGCATCATGACAGCCATTGGCAAAACCTTTTTTTAAATTCAAAAGTTTCTTTTATTTGAGCTAATGTAGTAGCTCCTATGGGCCTTCCTCTTTAATGACATGCTTACACTTCCTCCTGTTTGGCATGCCACAGAGTGCCTGCACTTCTTTGGTTGATCTGATTTTCAAAAGACTTCCACAAAAATGTTGTCATTTAGAAGGGGAAACAAGAGTATCCCAACATTATGCACACCATTTGCCATCTATCAACAATTTTTCCTGCTCTCTTGAAAGAAGGGGAATGATGAGAGCATGCTCTTAAGGCACTCCTTTTCTTAGTTCCTTTGAAAACAGTGTTGAAGTGATAAATATGCCATACATATATACATTAAAGTGTTTAGGGGATGAAAATAATTAACCAAAAAGGTACGTAGACACATCTCACAGCCATTCCATGCCTAAAACTTGAAAGAAGGCCACTTTCAATACAGAAACAGAATTCCAGAGATTAACAGTTAGCTGCTTGTTGCAGAGTGAAAATTGTAAACATAGAAAGACAAAGAATGAACATTGCATAGGGTTCAAATCCTCTTCTCCTGCTTCATTCAATAGTCAAAATGTTACATCTATTTGGGATAAGCCTTGTTTCTTGATCCAAAGAAATTTTGATCCTTTTTCCATTACAAATACTAACTAGTAACTGAAAATAAGAAACTAGTTAACTTTGGCTTTAATACTTGGCACAACCAGGTGACAAAGAGATTTTGATACCAAATGAAATCATGATTTTGAAGATGGGATCAAGCTTGCATAGATCTAAGCCAAGATAGACAAAAGAAACGACTCGCAATTAAGAAGTTCACAGAAGACAGACGACAGACTCACACACGATACATGAGAGACTCACACAAGATATCCTTCAATAGAGATTAGATCAAAATAGAGATAATAGATGGCAAGAGAGTTGTGACAAAAACATTTCTTCATTCAAAAGACTCAAGATACAAGCTCAACGCTCTGAAATACACAAGAATAGTGCTTGAAACCACACAAGACGGTTTTTACAATGAGTAATGTCGCCCTTATATAGATAAAAAAAGGTTCTAGTTGAAGTTATTTGATAGTTTAGTCAGTAGTTTGCACATTAGGCACATTTTGTTATATAAGCATATTATTTCCTTGCACACAACTTTAAGCCTCATTTCAAATAGTTATTAGCAGTCAACATCTCTAAGTGGAGTTTGCCTCAAGTTCCAGACGTGGCACAAATATATGTAGCCTGCTATCAATCATTTTGTGTACATCTCAATTTGTCACATTCACTAACACTTGGTTGTGGGTTGGCCACAACTACATCTGCCAGACAAGGATCTTGCACACATTTAGGGTTGCACCGCCACTTTGCCCCCGTTTGACCATTTTCTTAATTTTTGTGGATGAGCAACTATTTTTGCATATTAAACATGATGTTTGCCCAACCTATCCCTAGCAAACATATATATGTGGCTAGGGGGCCATAGTTACTACGAACGCAAAACCGAAACAGGGAACATGCATGAATTGTCATTCCGCGTAACGATATACTCACAACTATTACTTGGGATGTGGACTAGAACAGAAAATAGGAATGTAGAAGAGGAACACAAATCCAAAAAAAAACGCCATTTCTTGTAACTATGTGAGGGGCAATCTCTACCCCTCAATCTTGTTGTATGAAATTTTGCCATCTCGAGTTGTTGGGCTAATCATTTGTCTCCTCTTATCTCTTGTCTCTCTCATGTTCCTATGTGCCTTTTCTCTCACCTTCTGTACACTCTAATGTCATATCAAAGCATCTGGACCTCGCATGTTAGATATGTCATCACCTACACTTGAAATAGCATCTGACCAAGTTTCATCCAACTATCTGCATCGTATGAGAGCATCATGCCCTCGCTCATCGTGGTAAAATACTTCAGCAAGCAAGAACTATTGTGACTCATTAAGAAATATCTTTCAATGTTTAAACACTATTTACTAACAAATTACAAACTATATACAAGACCTGTGTAATTGCATTGAGTTTGATGCAATTAAGCAATCCGACAAACATAATGAACGAATAATACTCTCCATTTATATCTATACATCTAAATGCTACATAAAGAAAGCTTAATACACTCAATTTCCAGATTGCGTTTCTTGTATATGATGAAGTAATCCACAAAGAGAATTATTTAGTGTACCAATTAGATGACATCTCCTTCGACAAGGAATCATTGTGATGTGTAATTATATAATAGCACTTCCCAACCTTTATTTACATTGTCAGAGTTCTCAATGGTTCGGAAAGAAGCAATAAAATCATTAATATGGACACATAATAAGACGTGCTGCAAAAAACTTATTATAACATACCGACTTCTCGCAAGTCCTCTATTCAAAGGACCGTTGGATTGACCGCATCGACCCGGATATATGCCTCAAACATTGTATCATCTTCCCAATCCTCTGTGGTATACTTTACTAGGTCCGAACTCGGTAAGGCAGTCATATGATCCTTCTCTAGGAGCATTTCAATTGCCTATGGACAAAGAAATTAAATAGCTAACAAATTCAGAGTGGCACCTTAAACATAAAAAAATATTAAAGAATCATGAAGTTCAATGATTCTGGTGCCAAACTTAAGCAAACCCATAAAAAACTATCCATTTGTTGGAAGAGATGATGGAAAGTAGATTCACATGTGTGGTATGAGTTTATTTGATCATCACAAACATTTCATCATTTAAAAGATACAGATGCCTTCTGTAACCTTCACAATATTCTTCTCATCAAAAGATGTGAAATCAAATGGCAATGGATCTAATGCTGACACTACTATACAAGAGCTCTTGTTGAGACATGACATTACCATGTACAACAAATTCCCTACCTCAGCAATACCAGCTTCTTAATACCAAAGATCATCTTTGAAGCATACATATATGCAAATCAAAACCAACATTGCATTCACCTTCAATTTGCAAGCATCATGGTCTAATCAGAGTTGCTTACCTGATCTAACTAGCTTCTTGTGCCTTACACCTTTTTTGTGGACTATAGCTAGAACCCTTACCAAACTCAGAATCATCTTGGGATTCCAGTTTCTTTATTAGTTTAACCTTCCATCAACAGAAGGGTGAACTCAAAAACGGTGCTTGCTAACACTACGACAAAAGAGACATAAAATTTTCAAGAAGACAAACTCGAAATCTGAAGATAAAAAATTCTAACATTTAGCTTGACAATGTAGAGAAGCACATTGTAATTTCATATCAGTGATTCCAATAACAATAGACATAAAGCACCTAGAAATTTAGATAAAAGAATGTAAGCATAGCCCCATCCATCACACATGTCTATATACTCAATGCTAGGTTTAATGGCCATGTGGCCGACCGCCCATCACTAACTGCCACTAACCCTAAGTGTACAGCTATACACTTGTGAGAGCCACTAACATCAAGTACAATATGTATTGTGCCTTAGTGCATAAGATAAGAGAAGAAAGAAAGGGGCCACATAGTACGTTGGCTCTCCCCCATCAACCTGTGTGTGTGGGTGGTGTGTGTGTGTGCGTGCGTATTCTTCTTCCGTTGTGCTCCCAGCTCCTCCCCTTCATTCTAAGAAGGACATTGCTGACTTGAAAAACAAGCTGAAAAGTCAATTCGACATGAAAGATTTGGGTGAAGCCAATCACATTTTGGGTATGCGCATTACTCGTGATCATAAAAAGAGGTTGTTGTACCTTTCTCAAAAAGAGTATATGCACAAGGTTCTTGATCATTTCAACATGCAGAAGGGGAAGGCCTTGAGTACTCCATTGCCTGCATATTTGAAACTTAGCAAGAACGATTGTCCCAAATTTGCTGAGGAAAAAGCTGCGATGGCTAAAATTCCTTATGCTTCATCTTGTGGTAGTCTCATGTATGACATGGTGGCTACAAGACCTGACATTGCACATGCAGTGGGAGTTGTCAGCAGATTTATGTCTAACCCTGGTAAAAAGCATTAGGATGCTGTCAAGTTGATTCTCAGATACTTGAGTGTCACTGTAGATAGGCAGTTATGCTATGGTCATGGAGATTCATCCATTCAGGTATTTGTAGACAGTGACTACGCAGGCTGTGTTGACAATCGTAAATCAACAACAGGCTGGATTTACACATTTGCTGGTTCTGCTATTTCTTGGAGATCTGTTCTTCAAGATTGTACATCCATTTATACCACAGAGGTAGAGTATGTTGCATTGAGTGAAGCATGCAAAGAAGCTATTTGGCTTGCTCGCCTAGAGAAAAATCTTGGACTGGAGCAGTGTACACCAGTTCTTCATTGTGACAATCAGAGTGCTATTGCCTTGGCTAACAATCCAATGTTTCATTCTAAAACGAAACACATTGATGTGAGTTATCACTTTAGTCGTGAATGCCTGGCAAACAAGCGCCTTGATTTAGTGAAGATTCCTACGTCAGAAAACACAGCGAATGCACTCACTAAGAGTCTCTCAAGCCATCAGTTCCAACACTGCCATGAGTTGATGGGCATTGGGTGAAGAGTGGTTCTCTTCCATTCTTATAGTCTCCCACATTGGCCATCAAGTGGGACAATGTTAGGTTTAATGGCCATGTGGCCGACCGCCCATCACTAACTGCCACTAACCCTAAGTGTACAACTATACACTTGTGAGAGCCACTAACACTAAGTAAAATGTGTATTGTGCCTTAGTGCATAAGATAAGAGAAGAAATAAAGGGGGCACACAGTACGTTGGCTCTCCCCCTTCAACATGTGTGTGTGGCTATGGTGGTTTGTGTGTGAGTGTGTGGCTATGGTGGTTTGTGTGTGAGTGTGTGCGTGCGTATTCTTCTTCCGTTGTGCTCCCAGCTCCTCCCCTTCACTCAATTCAAACCCTACATTGCACCTAGAAGAAACAATAATGTACCTCTCGCCCCAGATTTCCCTATAGCCATCGGCGTTGTGCTTATAGATTTTTTTCCAATTTGCTATACTTCCTCTTCGAACAAACTTAGGACTTACACAAGATTCTCAGTAAAGTTATCTGCATCTCTAAAGTGTTATTGCATGGAACCAGGGATCCCGGGGGATTCACGATGGAAAAATTACCGTACCACGTATGTGCAGGGGAGGGGGGGTTTCTTACAAGTTACATAAGCGTATAAGTTAGGGGTAGGCACCCAATAATTTATCTCCCAAGCTTAAAAAAAAGGGAGGGGGGTATCATATTTAGGTGGGGGGGAGGGGGAGTGAAAAAAAGGAGAAATGAGAGGAAGTTTTTGTGTTTCACAATTATGGCTTCCCAAAAGAGTCTGCCCTTGAACTTGTGAGTCAATAGCTACAAAGATAAATGCAAGAACTAACACTGCTTTATATCAATTGCTTGTTTTGTGATTATAGGTCATTTGTCGAGGGATAAAAGTTATGAAGAGTTTGAATAGATGAAAATTTACACGAAGAACTTTAAACAACTTTATAACCATGTTTTTTGAGTAATTTAGATGGTTTAGAATTGGACGAGTAGCCAGAGTGCAGGCTAATCGAGCACATAGTTTGAAAGTCAAACTAAGACACATTGAAGGTACATCTAGTTATCAAAAAAATTAGTTCCTTAGTAAGTTGCCAATCACTATGCTACATACTCTTTGATTAGTTTTACTTAGTTAGATCATGTAAGACCTAAATATTATATGTAAGATAGGGGTGTGATAGTTTTCTTCATTTATTGTTGTATAAGCGTAAAAAGGGGGGCCATATTTCCTAATATGATTCGTATATAGGGGTTTTATCAAAGTTGTTCGCTCGCAGGTGGCGTCCTGTTTTGTATGTAAAGTGAATCCCCCGGGCCAGGGATAAAAAAAGCCTGCATTCTTCGAGATAAAAGAATTCCTATTCCATTCATTTAGTTGGCGCCAAGTATCCCTTTCTAAGTACAAGCAAAAGAGACGATTTTCCAAAGACTACAAAAAACAACAGGAAAAGAAGCCAGCTCATGTGTTGCAAAGTGAAAGACCCCTCGAATGGAAAATTTGACCGTAGAAGACACGACACTAAGATTTAGATGGTTAGGAAACCTAATAATTTGCATAGGGGCGATAGTAGATTGTTTTGATTGAGGACTTGAAAGGAGGACACATGTGTACCAGTGCTATGGATGTTGTCACGTCATCAACCAAAAAACCATAATTAGGTTTTCTTCTACTACGTCATCAACCTGTGAGAGATGTTGAAAACACTGCTGTTGCTGCTGGAAAATGTTGGTCGACTCGCTGGAAAACATTGGCATTGTCAGCAAACGCTAGAATATGTTGTGAACTCTCGATCATTGACAGTGGTGTCAACCCTAGAACAACTAACTAAAAACGCAAGTGCTAGCTTTGTTGATGCTAGAAATACTGCAGGCAAGGGAAATGTCACAAACTGTTGATGTGTCAAGTCAGTGATAAACAGAGCTATCCTTCAAATCACGGCCGAGGGGCCTAAACCCTAAGAAGATCAAGCAACAGCAGAAGAAGAAGAAGTCCTACCAACTTATGGGACCCCGTCCGATGGGGCCCAAGTGGCATAAAGGAATTAAAATAAAGCAAGACCCACACCCATACACAAAGTTTTGCACAGCCGATTGATGACATGGAAAACCTGTACGGACAACCCTGATTTTGCGCTAGCTGATGACATGGAAGACTTGTACGGACAACTCGCATTTTGCGCTGATAGTGCTGACGTGGAAGTTGTACGGATTTTTGCAAAACGCATTGGCAGATTTTTGGCCATTTCTTTTGGACCAGATGCTTTTGAGTTTGAAGTCTTTTCACTGAAACTGCTTTTCAGGCCAAGGGCCTTTAAATATAAGGCTAGGGCTCATTCTCTGGCATGCTTCCTGGAGAAGGTGCAGAGTCTGGAGTACCGGCTTGTACTGTGTTGATGCAATATAAAGAAATACCAAAAGGGGCACCAAGGTTTGGGGCCAATACTCTCTGGGCTGGAATTTTGCCACTCTGTGTCACATGGCATCTCTCTCTCTCTCAGTTCAGTTTTTATTGAAATGCTAAAAGCCTGTTCAGTCTGTTCTTTTCTATTGGCACATGGTGCTAGTCTTGTGACAGTGGTATCAGAGCATCAAGCGTGTGCTTTTTTGAAAGCATACGGGTCCTATAAAAGAGCACACAGAGGTATTGGAATCTTACTTGAAGTATCTCAAGGCCGGACCCCTGACTCATTAGCCACTCCCACCCTTACTTCATCGTGCATCGGGCGCGCTCCAGTCTTCATCGCTCTTTCTTGCAGGGCATAAGCCATAAAGAACCCAGGACATGGAATTCATGGATTCAACAGAATATTTGTAGTTTCTGCTCAATGAGCTTCACGAAATTCTTTCACGGCATCCTCATCAGAATCTTCCGATGCTGCAAAGTTTTGAACAATTTTTGAATCACATGTTACCTCCTCTGATGCCCCAGGTGGTACCTCCTCCTCCGGCACCAAGAAGTACGAGAGCTTCCAACCGTCAACCTTCTTAACCGTCTGTTCCAATCGGGGGAGTCTTCAAAAATATGGTGCAGCCATCTGACCCTGATCCATAACAACCGCCTTTGCCACCGCCATTGCCCCCACCTCCACCACTACCACCGCCACCAGGCTACAATGGTTGGAGCCCATATGGATACCCTTATTATCCATACCCAGGATATGCGCCTAATCAACCTAAAGATTTCAAAGATGGCGGCACGACAGTCAAATTTTTCACTTTTACTGGGTGAAAGATCGCAAGAAAGCATTGCAGTTCTTACATCTATGCTTTGTGGAACTATATAGAAGAATCCAAGATTTCTTGAGCAGCGGGATTTCTTAAAGATAAAGCTATGCAATGGCGGAGTTCAATCACTACACAACCGCATGCTCCAAGAACCTGGCAAGCTTTCAAGACAGTTTTTGCACGTAGTTACATGACTTTGATATTTGAAGTCCGAATTTTGGCAAAGTGGGGAAACTTGAAAATTCTTGCCACCAAAACCATGGCCGACTATAACCAAAGGTTTCTCAACCTGTACCTTCTGGTGTCCTTCTTTAAGTTTATTTCCTTGGAGGACTAGTGCGAGTGCTACACCATTGGACTACCATCACCATTGTAGGAATATTGTCTCTCCAAGCAAGTCTCTATCATGCAAGAGCTTATGGACCATGCCGCGGTTGGCTACAAGCTCATGAAGGGAAAGTTGGAGTTTACCACAGAAGAACCTCCGGCCACTAACAGAACTCCCAGCAACAACGTACAAATTCTTGGGAATCCCATGCAAACCAACCTCAACGACATCGTCTGACACACTGTCAACAAGACGCCTTGTTACAAGAAGGCCGATGCTTCGAATGTTTCCAAATAGGGTATATGTTCAATACATGTTCTGAGCGAGCCTCGACATCCTCAGTGAAACCTTCTACTCCCACATTAGACAGATTCCCGGGGCCACTTCTGACCAAGAGGGTTAAACCTACTATTGGACTAGTACCCGATATTTATGGTATACACCTCGAGAGTTTTAATGAATTATGCAGAGCTTATGGAAAAGTCAACGGTTTGAAAGCCCTTATTTTCTTTGACCCCAAAGCTATGGAGAACTTCATCCATCCAGAATTCTTGAAGAAAATGCACTTGAGGGTGGAGAAATTGAAGTTGAGCTAGCCCCGGGGCAAACTCAGAAGGTGGTACCGCTCATTGGTGCTCTTCCATTGACTATACAAGATTATCATGAAAAAGCGGATTTCCACATTATGAAGCCTGGGCACTTGCGACATTCTCTTGGGCATGCCCTGGCACGACAAGAATGATGCAACTCTCCAGGTTTGGAACCGAACCATCACTGTGATGCAAAAGGGCAAGCAAGTTGTCCTCAAAGTTCGGTTGTCTGAACAAAGCCCTGAATGACCTCTCTAGTTGTTTTCTAGTTAGATACATTTCAACATTGTTTGAAGTTTGTTTGAAATGGATGCTTTCTGTTTTAAACCTGTCTTGGTGCCAATTTGAATTGTTTGACTCTGGTTTTAATACTAGTTTCAATGATTGGTGATTTTACTCAGGGGTGGAGAAGTGAGAAATACCGTTTTGGTATCGTTTGAACCTCAGAACGACGCAAGCCGATGCCTGGGGAGCGTTTCGTTGTATGTTTGAAAACCTCGAAACAACACAGGCCGATGTCTGGGGAGTGTTCCATTGTATGCTAGAAAACCTTTGAATGACGCAAGCCAATGCCTGGGGAGCGTTTGGTTGTACAGTCCTCTGAGCTGATGGCCCGGATCTTTTTAGGTTATTTGCGGGGGAGTGATGAGGTAGTCGTTGAGTAGCTTCATACCGCAGACCGTTTGTCTCGAAGGAGTGCTCAGCGGCGCTATTTGTTGTGTCTTGTAACATGCATATGTAAGCATTTGTGTTGCATTGTGATGTGCCAACTATTGAATATTCCTAATTGGATGAGATTGCATGAATATGTAATTTTAGTGCATCAAGACACCTGTGGAAGATCAATGAGGTCTAGGTGTGATGGTGAATTTTACTACGTCGGAATATCAAGACTTTTGATCTGGACGAAAGGAGAAGCCAACTCCTTGATAAAAAGAGCCAAAAGGAGAGGTCAACTCCTCAACAAAAAGAGGAAACTGATTGTCCCTCGAAGTGTCCCTCGGAAATTTTTGAGTTAACTTGAGTTGTTTTGCAGATATGTCATAATCGTGGACAATTACTCTCTTTCAAGAAGGGGAGATGTCACAAGCTACTGACATGTCAAGTCAGTGAAGAACAGAGCCAGCCTTCAGATCATGGTCGAGGAGCTTAAACCCTAAGAAGAGCAAGCAACAACAGAAGAAGAAGAAGTCCTACCAACTTATGGGACCCCGTCCGATGGGACCCAAGTGGCATAAAGGAATTATTCGTGCTGGCTAATGACGTGGCAGACCTGTACGATCAGCCCGCTTTTGCGCTAACAGTGCTGACATGGCAGTTGTACGAATTTTTACAAAACGTGCTGACAGATTTTTGGGCATTGCTTTTGGACCAGACGCTTTTGAGTTCGAAGGCTTTTCATTGAAATTGCTTTTCAGGCCAAGGGCCTTTAAATATGAGGCTAGGGCTCATTCTCTGGCATGCTTCATGGAGAAGGTGCAGAGTCTAGAGTACCGGCTTGTATAATGTTGATGCAATATAAAGAAATACCAAAAGGGGCGCCAAGGTTTGGGGCCAATACTCTCTCGGGTGGAATTCTGCCACTCCGTGTCGCGTGTTGTCTCTCTCTCTCTCAGTTCAGTTGTTATTGAAGTGCTAAAAGTCTGTTCAGTCTATTCTTTTCTATTGGCATGTGGTGCCCGTCTTGTGATAGAAAACGCTATTGCTACTGCTGGAAAACACTGGTTGGCCGAGAAAGGTAAACAATACTTCCAAATACGTTGTTATTGTTGAAAAACGCTATAGTCTCTTGCCAACACTGCCCTTCTGCTCCTTGTCCTAAAAGTGGAGCTCTGCATGTTCTCTTATACTGATGAAAAAAGTTTCCCTACCAGATTTTCATAACCCACATCATGTAGGCTTTTATTACTTGTAAAATTGACTTTTGATGACAAGGCCGACTTTAACGCAATTCGCACAATTTTGACAATGAAGAAAAAGTGGGTAGAGGATGACAAGGAGAAGCAATCAACCTCAACAACCTAACCTCATTCGTTGGAATCTCATTGCTAGCCATGTTGTGGCCGCCCTTACATCTCGTAGTTAGGTGCTTGGAATGTGACTATGGTGCACCACACACGACTCTTACCAAGAAGTGGTTTAGCACTTTCTCGCCTACTCATGGACATACTATAATTTGGGTGATTTTCCTGTGGTGCATATTTGTCGTGCAGACGAGGAGCCCATATTCCATTCTTCACCCATTCCAACTATAGTATATTGAGGCTCTTTAAGTTCTGGACGTGGGCCTTCAACTTGCTCTCTATTGCTAGTTCAGATCCACGAGTACATTTAAAAAGACATAAAATTGCTCTCTCTCTCTCTCTCTCTCTCTCTCTCATGCACGGACAAGAGTTGTTCTTGCATGCGAAGAGCAAGAGGGTGCTCTCTTCAAGCTTATTGCTCTTTCTTCTCCATTCCATGGCATCTTCTTCATATAAAACACCCATTACAACCTCATTGGTTCTAAGGATTTGTAGAGATAGACAAACTTCAAACAAATCATCACAAACTGATTGAAACACAAAATGCTCACCTCGTTGAGAGTCTTGCCCGCCCTCAATAACGCCTCTTCAAGGCTCTCCACATTAAGGACAATGCTCAATATCTGCAAAATGAATTAGATTAAAAAGCATGTTAGATTATTTTAAAAGGAGGTACAACCATCTAATTTTTAAAGGATGTGTGTATGCAATTTTGTTAATGCTTACCTGGCCCATGTCGAAGATGCAAACACACGCACAACCACACATGCTAAAAACCGCAAGCATGAGGAAAACGTTGTTGGGAGAAATACGGGCAGACAGAGGGACACCGTGAAAAAAATGCTAGCAGGGGAGAGATTGCATGCTAGAGGCCTTTGCTGTCAGGTGCAGCGGAAGAGAATAAGGATTTTCTCGGATCTAGTACTCCGCACACAAACACAAGGGACACTTTACTTCACTTGAAATAACTCAACTAAACTAAAAGAAAGAGAGAGACGAGAGAGAGAAAAGAGACGACACAGGGATGTCGGGTCTCAACCCTCAAGGGGCCCCTTGCTTTGTTGCCAGAGCAAGTACTTTCTTTATTCTTGCAAAATGCTACTACAATGACTAAATGTTGATATGCTGATGCTAATGGGTACTGATGCTACCGATGCTTGGTATTGCGGTACTGAAGGGGTATTGAGGTACTGAAGGGGACTATGTCGAAGACGATGATGTCAACGACGGGTACTGCGGGTTCCATGTCGAAGACAGGGAGGTCGACGATGAGGTCTATGTCGAAGACGATGAAGTCGACGATGAGGTACTAAGGGTCTTTGTCGACGATGTTAATGTGTCGAAGACGGTGAAGTGGACGACGTATCTATGTCGAAGACGATGATGTCGACGATAATACTATCGAAGACGATGATGTCGACGACGGGTACTGCTGGTCTATGATGACGACGATGGTGATTGTGACGATGACGACGATGGTGTCATTGTCAAGTCCGAGATTGTGATGACGATGATGAAGGTGTCGGCGTCAAGATAGGGATCTGCGACAACGATGGTGATGGTATCGTCGTCAAGATAGGTACTTCGACGACGATGGTGTCGACGACGACGGCGTCAAGGCTGAAAACTGAAAATGCTGGGTTGTCTGCTGAAAACTAAAAACGCCAGGCTGATTTGGGTCTTCTTCTTCTTGAGAAAACGCTAGGGCTCCTGTTGAGGTGTTGCCTGCCTGCTGGGTGCCTGCCTCCTTGTGTCCCTGCTTCTTCTGCTTGTACAAAGTTCCCAATGTGTTTCTTTTATAGATCTTTTGCAATTTGCCCTACCTAATTTTCCAACAAACTAACAAATAGAATTACAAAAGTCACTTTTAATAAAATGACTTATAAGAGGTGGTTCACGCGGTAAAATGCATGCATGATGAATTGATTTTTCTTGTGCAAGAGAGGGTATGCAAGTGTGAGTCGCTTAGACATGCACGTCCTTCTAGAGGCTCACAAAGGTTCCAGGCTCAGTCCTAAGCTAAGACTCATGCTAGACTATGGCAGAAGCGTGTCCACGTGGCTCAAGTGAAGTGCGCACGTGACATCCCCCCCTGTTAAAAGTGAGGCACAACTGCCAAACTTCTATTTGTACTTCTGATGCTGACTGATGAATGCTTCTGATGTTGTGGATGCACAAACCAATGCAGATTCCTTCGAAACTAGATACTGATGGTATGCGGGTGTTGTGGGTACTGCTGGTGCTGCAAACACCGTGTAAGGATCATTGTCCATCCTTACTACGATTGCCGAATATCAGCCTAGGCTCTGTACCAGATAGTGTTGACTCTGCATGCTATAGCAAGAGCTGATCCCCGAACATTGACTGTGGTGAAAACATTACCGGTGTTGATGGACCAAGGTGTGGTTTCGGAGTCCTTTCCAAAGGTTCAATGACGAGGAAAATGGATGCACGCTACATGCGAATGCGAATGGAGAAGAGGTTAGGGATCCTATCTCCAACTCCTTCCGTATCTGCATACAAGGCTAGGAGATCTTGGTACTCAAGATCAGGGTTCTCATGTATCTGATGTCGATCTTCCTTCAAAGACATGGTAAGGAAGATGGGATCTGGTAAGTCCATGGTCCGACTCAAAGATTCTTCAGGAAAAAAATTTGAGAGAGGTTCCTTGGGTTCTTTGGTTCAACATGGGTTCTTGAGGTTCTTGATTCTTCTGGGGTTCTTGAGTGCTTGAGATTCTTTGTACTTGGGGTTCTTCTTTAGGTTCTTGATGGTTCTTCCCTTGAGTTTGCGAAGCCGAAGTATGCTCAGAGCTCTGATACCAATGTTAGGTGCAGTGGAAGAGAATAAGGATTTTCTTGGATCTAGTACTCCACACACAAACACAAGGGACACTTCACTTGAAAGAACTAAATTGAACTAAAAGAAAGAAAGAGACGCGAGAGAGAAAAGAGACGACACAGGGATGTCGGGTCCCAACCCTCAAGGGCCCCCTTGCTCTGTTGCCAGAGCAAGTACTTTCTTTATTTTTTCAAAATGCTACTACAATGCAACAAGAATTTAGATGCTTTAAGTTGCTAATAAGTCTCTCACTGACTCTCCTTCCTCACGTTCGGCTTTTTTGAGCTGAAATGCTACGCCCCAAAGCACACACTCTCATATGTACTCTTTCAAGAACAATCTTCTAAGAGTCACGTAATGTGTGTGCTCTTCAACCCTTGAGGTCCTATACCAATGTCTTGCCTTTCCAATCAAGGTCAGGTATAAGGCCTTACACTTATGTAGCTCTTTGTGTTCTTCTAGGGAATCACACCCGTGTTCAAACACTTCAATATGATTTATAATTTCTTCGTCGGCATTGAATTTTTGTGTGAGCTTGGCCACTTGTACCACTTTACTTCTAGGTTCTCTCTCAGGTATGCTACACATATTCTCTACAATAGATCGACCGATAGTTTGAGCAAATGTTGGTGGAGGTGCTTCCAGAATTGCATGCGTCATGGGGGTTGGCATTGGTCTTGGGATAGAAGCTCTCCTTGGGTCCTACGCTGGGTATGGTGTTGCACCATGCGACAAACCAAATCTTACTAGTGTGGCCCTTGGCACAATCGATGCTAGATATGACATGTAAACTAGCATCACCTCATGTGAGTAAGAGCTTGGATAATGTGTTCGTGGAGCATAGGCCATTGAAATAACTAAAAGTGTAGAATCTATAGAGCATGAGTAGCATCATATACTTATGGTCAAATCACACCGTATGTATTTGTTGTACATACTACACTACTAGGTAGTAGTGTCATACTAGCTACAAAGGTAATGGGTGCACTTTTTGTCATGCTCATTACTAGGACATGTATTGTGGTCCCTCTAAGAGAAAGTTGGGTCAAGTTGGGAAAACTAAAGGTAATGTTGGTGGGATCCAACTACATTGAAACTCAATGCAAAACAACATATGGAGGATCTATGGGACTTACCAAGGGAGTCTCCATTTGTGATAGGGTCAATTGTTTGGCCTTGCCCATATCCAAGAATCTCATAGGACTTACTAAATTTATGTTCATTACTCTGCTCTGCCTCTCAGACTGGATTATCTTGTGGATGATCTCACAAATCATTCGTTGTTGTTCCTTTAGACTAGTGGCAGTAGCTGTGGATCATACAATATCTATCCAACCTACTTGGTATGTGTAACATGTGTATAGGTCAGTCAAAGTCTCAATGTGTAGCTCATATTTCCAATTTTGATTGACCCATCAAGGCTTGGTGTGGTAGAAGTATCCCTTGAAGTGGATGCAATGCCACTTTCAAGGGTTTGACTCTTAGTGGTTGCTATTTTGGGCAAAACTTCGAAAGGTGGTAGCTTGATAAGGCCTTCATCTAATGAAATGGGTAGGATATCCACATGGACACTTGTCAAGAGTGCGGGGTCTACATGATATGTAAATGATGAATCTACTTTCTTTCCTCCTTTGTTTTCTGCACTAGTCACATGTTCAGAGCGAGTAGCTCTAGTAAAGGTCTCTATTACAAAAATAAACATTCTAAATCTAGGATGTGGGGCTCTGTCAGGCACGCTTTGACTCGCTCTCTCGCGATTTTGTGTTGGATGCCCTTCTATCACATTGTAGTCGAAGGAAGAGTCACTAGCCGCTATGTGTAGGTCTTTAATTACACCACCCTAGGTCTCGACGCAAGGTCTAAAACCTAACATGGGCAACTAGGGTGTCCGTATGTCAATTGAGGTGCTCTCTATTAGTTAAAGCTCTAGCACTTGTCTAGACCATAAATGCATGTGAGTTTAATGTTAGAGAGGCATTGGCAAGCACCCTCTGATGTTTTTCCTTCCAATTTTTGGCCTTTTTTTTCTTTGTTTTGTTTTGTTCTTTTGTGTTCTTTTTCTTTCTTTGATGCCTGCGATGCGGAATAAGACATGTGATAGCTCAAAACAAGCGTATTGTTTGGGAGGTCGTCGTGCACTTTATAACATAGCGTTTGATCGACCGAAGTGCATGTAGCCCTCAAAATAGCCAATTTTTACCTAGGAATGTGGGGGGGAAGGGTCAATTTCAAGGGAGGGCTCTTCGAGAAGAGGCCTCCTTTGTCCCACATACCCACTCCTTTTCTTTGGGGGTTGAACTATACATATAGTCTTGCTCTTAGTTAACATTAGAAGCCCAAGCCCAAGCCCAAGCTCACACTCATGCACGCAGGACGGGGGGGGGGGGGGGCTTTTTTCCAATTAAAAAGGAAAAAACCCATTTTCCTCCCCTCTCATGGGGATTTTAATTTTTGTTTTTTATGGTTTCCTTTTTTTTTGAGACTAGTCTAACCTAAAAACACAAAACGCGGCAACACAAAATGCTAGACAATTTCCTTATTGGCTCAACTTATCATTAGCCTATTAAAAAATTTAGTTTACAACAATGACTTTGTACGTCATAATACTGTCCTGAATGTGCTTGTGTTAAGTTTAATACTTTTTGTAATGATTTTGGGGATTTAAGCAGGCATGTTTGCACTTGTGATCTCAAGATAATTAATGACCCTACAAATCTTGGCTAAAGGACTAAATGACATTCCAATGTTTCCAAAAAACCCCTACCTTGCCCTATCAACTTTACTTAGCTGTTTAATTGACCTTGTCAGTGCTCCTCGACAGTAGAAGACAGTCCTACTCGACTTAACCAATTTGGTTCAACAATGTTTTTTACAAAAAGTACCTCTTTTACCTCATAAATGGCTCTCGACTGATAGCACTTGGATCACACCGGACCTCAACTTAAAATTTCAAGAACTCGGCCTAAATTGATTTGTTGTTGGTCTTAATAAAGCTTCCAATTGCCCCACTATCATTTGCAAAAACCTTGCTTGGAAAGCTGCTCACTTACATTTATCTGGTGGAGAATTTACTTTACTTAGCTTAATCTCCTGTTGGAGTCACCAATTTCATTCGTGATCATTGTAATAATCTTGTATATTCTCTCAAGACTTTCAAATTACTCGTTTTATTTCCCACCTATAAACATCACAAATACAAGCTATGTTGGATTTCTGGTGCCTCGAATGGAATCTTTACCGACATTACTAAGGATATTACTTTTTGCCTTGACCTTATACTAATGGAGTTTGAATCAGTTTGTGCTTCGAAGCAAAAAGTTTGTTTAGAATTTATCGATATACATTATAATCCCTTTTGGCTTGTTTAAAACCTCCTCAGTGAGATCTTTCATCTATTTTCTGCTGACATTACTCAATGTTACCAAAATATTCCCCGTAATGGTGATAAAGGGTTGAAAAATGATCTAAAAGAAATGACTAAGATTGCATTTAGCCATGCACGACTAAGAGTTTTTTCCTATATCTCTCTTGTCAATAAACCTAGATGGATTAAAAAATCTGACCTGGCACATATTGCCCACTTTAATGAGGAGAAGCTTAATGATGCCATTACATGGCTTCTTAATAATTGTTCAGTCCACTTTGGTGGCCATTGTTATAAACAAGGCCTTGGTATTCCAATGGGATTTTCTTGTTCTCCCCTTGTGTGCAACTTTTACCTAGCCTTTTTTTACTATAAATAGTTCATTGAAACCATAAAAAATAAAAATACGATGCATAAACTCTCTTTGTTCAAACATACCTATAGATACATGGACGATATCCTTAGCCTCAATAACAAGACCTTCCTTTATGAAATTAAGCTAATATATACTAAGATTGAACCTACTCTCGGTAATGGATTTAATACGTCTTCAGGTTTTTTTTACCACCTCCATACAATTCCTCAACTTCTCAATTCGACTACATGATCTCTGTAATGGTAACTATGGGTACCCGCTTTATATAGAAATGTGAATCTTAAAATCTCATCCATAGAATATATTAAGAAAAAGAGAACCGCCACATAGCAACACTAAATGCATGTATTAGTCTTCTTTACATGATCCTATATTCGTCGTATAACTGCTTTGTAGCGTTTGAAGACATCAAGCATCTCATTCACAAATTATGCCTCAATGGATTCATTAGAAGTGACCTAATTAATACTATCACGTCAAATGCTATTTCACAAAATAATTGTCCTTGATTAGGTATTAATCACACTAACTTCATTACTTTGATTAGGCAGTAGGCCCATACACAATGGGTCTACTGCCGACCCATTGTGTATGGCTCCTTAGATAGGGGGTGTACACACACACACACACACACACACACACACACACACACACACAGAGGTACGGTTTGTTACTATAAGTAACTAGAAGACTGTTCCACATCTGAAATACACTCACACACTCATAAACATTGCCTTTTACCATACCCGCACAATTCTCCTAACCAAAACCTCTACAAATCTACGACTGCTCTTTAAACCTGGCCTATTGATACACATTAGACAGCTTGAACCTTCTTGCAGCATATGGTGCTCAATCATTAACTTATCTCCCCTTGTTCACATTTTTATAAAAAAACTCCCCTCAGGAGTACTTGTGCCTTTCCATGGCATCAAGCCACACCACTTTGGTATCCATTGGAACCCCACGAGAGACGTGGCCCTTCAATGGGTGCTTGGCCTCTTTTAATAAAATCCACGTGAGAATTTCCCCCCCAATGGGGTGCCTGGCTCATTTCCCACTATCAATGTGACACTTACTTTAATGCGTTATTACCTATTAGCTATTAGCGGGTGTACAAACTTTACTATTAACTTCATGCAATAGGCTTGTTGATATATTGTATTCTACCTTGTTTATTTTTTATTAGGGTTTAAAGACACTTGGGGCTTGTTCTTGAAACTCTTGCATAATGGTTTTTTTTTTTTTTTTTGGGGTAGAATGAGTTGAAAAAGGATAGTTTTTCACAAATGATGCATAACATCTTAGTTTTAACCATTTTCTGACATGGAAGATTGGATTACTGCATTGGTTTTGGTTTTTCCAAAGAGGGATCTCTTATATTTTGGCTTGATGTACGTAACTGTGTTTATGCGTATGTCAAAGAGGAGGTAAAATGACTTTTTTTTAATGTTTAGCACCTTATTTTTTGAGTTTTTTTTTGACATAGAAGGATGGGCTATTACGTTTTTTTTTTTCTTTTTTAAAGGAGGAAGGAATAGTATCTCAATCACTTGTTCGGTCTTGAAGATTCCTTAGATTGATTGAGCTGCATTTTGAAAGTTTATGGCAACATTTGACTCTTTTCAAACCAAAAGTGCAATATACCGTTTGGAAGGATTGGTATAAAGGTACAAACTAATTTGGGACAAAAATTGGGAGTAAAACACTTGGATCGAAAGGGGTAGGGGTCTTCCGATCAGAATTCTATGTATATAAATAGCTATTTAAGGTCTTAAAAAATCAGGTATATAATAATCTTATCTATAAAACCTACAAAAATTCATTTGTATCTTAAATAAGTGACGGCCTTTTTGATAACAAATTTCAAAATGAACTTAAAAGAAGAACAAAAATATACCTTATACTTGGCAAACGTGGAATTCATGATTACGTTTGACAATGGTTTTAAGTTAAAGAGGTTGTAAGATGAACATGAATAACAATTAATATAGTCCATTGACATGTGTAACCACATCCAAGGTTAGCATATTTGTTGTTTGAATGGATGCAGACGAGGACTCTATCTTTTCTTTGAATTTTTTTGGCTTAACTGACGTCTGTCACTATTATACCAGACGCTTGCTACTTCTGAGGAATGATCAGGTCAAATTACCCATTGTATTTAGACACTAGAATGAGACCTCATTCCTTGTCTAAAGCCAACTTTCTTTTGAACTTTCATGTTCTTTTGTGTAATTTTTATGTAAAATAGCAACGCGCGCGCGCGCGCACACACACACACACACACACACACACTCACTCACACTTTTATACATACCCTGAGCTCTCGACTCACCTCTTGACAAAACTTCATAGTTAGTCCTATCCCATGTATACAACGACCTACTAGTCAGAAAAATATGAAAAGAGATATAGTATGGCCCAATTCCATTAGCTTTACCAAGCCAAGCCTTTTCAGCTCAAAAAGACGACTACCACAATTTCAACATTTTAGATTGCAACTTGATAATCCAAACTCTGATTGGACATTTGAAAGTTCTTGTGACTCATGAATTGTTTGCACTTTGTACCCTGATTTTCTTGTTATTTTTTTTCCTTTTTGATATTTTTTGTTTAAAAAATCATCAAAAATCACTAAAGAATAGAGAAACATAGCAAAAAATTCTTTAAAAAAAAAAACAAAAATTCTCTTTTTCTAAAATAACAAAATAGGATAAAATGAGCCAATATATCATTAAAAAATGCTATTATGTATTGTACGCACCACCTATACATGTTACTGCAAGGGAGCTTGTTGTGCGTCGTGAGCGAGCCACGAAGGCTCAAAGCACACAAAGCCGACAAGCTCTACACAATGAACAGATGTGTCACTCACCTTCTTGCGCAACCACAAATGAGGGATTCCCACGTCCATGATGAGGAAGAAGCTAGCTGCCATCGCTTGACCACCTCATCACCACCGCTCGTGCCAACGCCAAAGCTCAATCACATACTCTCTCTCTGTCTTACACACACACACACACACACACACACACACACACACACACAAAGGTGCATCAACACAAGTAGAGGAGCAAGAGCACTTAGTGTTAGCACTTGAGAGAGTGAGGGTTTTAGGGTTACAATGGCTTAAATAGGAGTTGGCCACTTTCACATATGGGCATCCACACTTGGGCGACCATCCCTAAGCCTAGCCCTAAATCTGGTGTAGCTTAGAAATACAAATGATGATCACCAAAGCATCTACAAGCCCGGCCCATGACTCAATCAATACAATCATAATATAATCCATAACAATGAAGGTATGCCGTATCTTGTGGCCTAGAACCTTGAGCTTCAAGTCCTTTAACATTCCAATAGGCTTAGTGTCTTAACGCCACACTACATCGAGCTCTGGTGATCGTCTTAGTGCATGGCCACCAAGGTACGACACAAACAACAATGTCAATACCGAGAGGGACCAAGGCTTGGACAATCGGAGGCCATGCTAGATTGTCAATCTAGGTGTATCTACCAAGCCAAACAAGACAAGTATCACACACTGAAATCCTAAGTATGTGCCTGGACTACTATGGAAGAAGTGCTAGTAGAAAAGCACCTACATCGACATCAAAGCAACACTACCACGCATGCACACGGTGTAGGCCCATCCCTATCACTCTAGGTCTCAAGAAGCTAAGGATCCGAAGTCAGAACGTCAGATCCAAGTAGAGAGCTCACACTCAGATCTACGAGGATATGACGTTCCAAACCACTAATCCTATGCTCTATCAAGTGCCCCAATGTTCTACGAAGCTATCCCACAAGTCTTGACAGGATCAGGCAACATTTTGATACCACATCTGGGACGTGAGAAAATCGCGTTTCACACGTGACAGTATTTTCGAAATGACGAATCAGCATATATTTTGAATCTACACGCTCTTAGGATTCCAACGATCGTTTGATATCGGAAATTTGAGTTTCCTAGCTCTACCTAGATATGAGCTCTGAAAAGTCTCACACACTCACAGATGCTACGACACATACGACAACACACACGAAGCATGAAGCACATCAACACGTAGTAAACACAATATAGAACACATATACAAAGAATCAATGGAAAATACTCCTCGTTTACGCGCAGGAAGTTCTAGAAGATCACCACTTTCTTAGACACAAGCTCCTCCTTCTCTTCAGCTCACCAAAAAAAGTCCTTTAGAAAATGAACTCAGTTCACTTTTATAGTCCAACTGGCCGGGGTAACCCTAGACTCACTGATTAGCCCATGCTGGAAGCCTTAATAGCCCCGATGTGAATGGTCATTACATGTGACCATTTACAGAAACCCGCTTGTGAAATTTCACAACCTACCGCAAACATTCCCCCCACCTAATCTTCAATGGAGGTGTCCTCGAGCTGACGCTCGACGTATCTGTTCCTGTTTCTGGCTCTCCTCCTGCTGCTTGATGAGCTGATGCACAGGGTCCCCGTCTTCAGCATCTTTGTAAGCAATGTAGCGCAGCGTGGGATTCCTAGCATTGGGCCGGAATATTGCCAATCCTGTCTCAAAAAATCCTGTTACAAAAATCTCCTCGAAAGTCTGCATGTGGTGGGATGGCAAAAACTGACATCTCGCATAAAGACCCATGATCTGTGCTCTATTTGGTCCTTTGTTCAGGTCGTATGCCAGTGATTGATTTCCTTCCAACATCATCTCCCATGGCCTGTTGTTGGGCAATTCTTTGTCAAAAATGTCCACACACAGAATCAATAGGTGTGCAATCTTCACAAGCATTCGGCACGCTAAGTCTGGCACACCTTCATACATCCTGATTGCCTGTTTCAATGAGGAGACGAAATACTTTTGTGAGCAGTAGCGGTCCGCAGGAGGAAGTGCTGGGTAGTTCAAATAATCCGGGTTTGTCTTTTGAAGCTCTGCAAATCTGCTCCAGGTATGCCTGCGCTTTACGGGGCAAAAGGTTGGGTCGATTCTGCATGCCCTCGGTGCATCGGCATATTCTGTGATTGCTCTGGTGTGGAGCTGTATCCAGCTGACTCTCCATAGTGGTTGATTAGGCAGTGGAGCAAGCCCATTGATTTCATCCCGTGTTAGGGGTTTATAGCCTCCACATTCCTCCATGGCCCATCTTGGCAGTAGATCCTGGAATTTCCTATCATGTTCTATCTTCAGGAAGAGAAGAGAAAGGGTAGACTGGCGGTGGACTTCATATAAATCTTCTACTTCCAGGAATATTTCCTGCGCCATCTCCACAATCTTCAGCTCCCACTGAATGTCCTCTTTCTTCCTAACATCTGTTTCTGTTTGCAGGGAGTCTCTGAGCCTCTGAATCAAACTGTGTGTATAAGTTAGCTCTTCTGCAGGTGGTGAGTGTGGTACTTCGATCCTTTCAGGAGAGTCAAATGTATCGTCTTCTGGAAATGAATATGAACTCTTTACAAGATCTAAAGCCACTGATTGCAATGGCTGATTAGGCTGGTTTTGTATCTCCGCTGGTTGATCTGTCTGAGTTAATCTCTTCATTTCATGTTGTGGCGGAAAATATGTGCTCGTCTCTGTTTTGTGATGCTCTGCGCCTTTCTCCGCGAGGCGCTTTTTGAGCTCTTCAATCTCTTTCCTCAGCCTTGCGTTCTCCTCTTCTATTTTATTGCCATCTTGGAAGCTTGTGACTGTTGTAGGACTATGAAGAGGTGTGGCCAGGAGTTGTTCCACCTGGGTTTGTGCCATTCTCATATTCAGTATAGCCAACTCATGTGCCCTCTTCAAGCTCTCATTTGCCACTTGCAGTGCCATTTTTTCTTGTCTGGCTTCACCAGCTTTGTTTTGCACAAGTTGTAGTCTTTTCTTCAATTCTTCAGCCTCTCTGTCCACCTGGTTGTAGGCAATTTCGAGTTCTGAAAGCCGTTCGTCATGCTCTTGCTGCTTTCTGGCGAGCTCTGCATAGTTATCCTTGAGCTCCTTCTCAGCCTTTAGCTTTCGGTCCACTTGCTCTTCATATGCATCTTGGTTGAGTCCCTTTGTACATCGAAAGTTGGTCTGCTGGAGGAGGCCTTGCCTTCGTGGACCGTTACCTGTTGGGTGATGACTTGCTGGCGGTCATCTTCATCCTTTCAAGTGGTGGCACTTGTAGGTCTTCTGGCATTCCCATCTCTTCTTGCTTGACCTCCTTTGGTTGTCTTGCTCTTGTAGGGATTTCAATCATCGCTACCACTGCTGTGGGATCTTCAGGTTCTTACTTCTTTATGTGTGATCTTCTACGGGAACCTCCTCTTGCTCCCCTTGTCTGTGGCTGTTCTCACAAGAAGTTTTGGACAAATTCTTACAACAATTTCCACATTCGAAAATCACTTCTGTGAATGAAGTGGGTTGTGAGTCATCTATTGTTTGTTTGGAAGACTGTGAGGAAGATATAGACCTTAATATTGCCTATGGAATTGATGCCCTTGAAGAAAGTCCACAATACTACATGGAGGATTATTGGAGACAAGTCAAACTTGTCTCTATCAAGTATTTGCTCTTGTTGCAAGAGGCCAAAATATCAATTACATTGAAGAGATGGTCTCTTGTTGCAAGAGACCATCTCTTCAATGCTATGAGTTGGAGGTTCACATCGTGTGGTCGAGTGTCCTATTAAGCTACAAAAAAACGTCACACTAATGCAAACCAATCAAGCGAGCATGTCTACAATGTCGATACTCATGTGTAATCGATGTGGCATAGATCATTTGATTGCCCAATGTCCAAATAATCCAAATGCGTCGAAGATCACGCCATTAAACTCAATTGAGGTTACTGAGGAGCCATCACAAAGTACACGTGGTACCACTTACCTCAACATCATGAGCTTCTGTGAGGGAGGCATGGCATACCTAGCTAGGTATGCAGTGCCTCTCGAGCAGAAGCTCATGATGTTATGCATTGTATGAAAAACACTGAAAAAGACGCCGTTTTCTTACATGAGAAAATTTCTAAATGTTCTTGTGTCTACTTCTATGTCCAAAAACTCTAAGCTCGGAACTCTGGTAGACACTCAAGTCAAGGTACGGTTCCCGACAACGACGCTGGTTGTCTTATGCCACACCACATCGAGCTCTGGCGATTATCTTAGTATAGGGTCACCAAGGTAAGACACAAACAACAATGTCAATACCGAGAGGGACCAAGGCTTGGAAAGTCGGAGGTCACACTAGGATATTTGCCAGGCACAACAAGACAAGTATCACACATTGAAATCCTAAATAGCAACTGGACTACTACGACCAAAGTACTAGTAGAAAAGTATCTAAATTGACATGGAAGAAACACTAATCATACATGCATATGGTTCCTATCACTCTAGGTCTCAAGAATCTACGGACACGTCACATCCAATTAGAGAGGTGACACTCGGATCTACGAGGAGTGCTCCAAACCACTAGTTATATTCATATCCTCCAAACCACTAATTCTTCGATCTTCTACGTGAACCTCCTCTTGCTCCCCTTGTCTGCGACTGTTCTACTTCTATGCCCAAAAAATCTAAGCTCGGAACTCTGGTAGACACTCAAGCCAAGGTACGGTTCCCGACAACGGCGTCGATTGTCTTATGCCACACCACATCGAGCTCTAGCGAGTATAGGGCCACCAAGGTAAGACACAAACAACAATGTCAATACCGAGAGGGACCAAGGCTTGGACAGTCGGAGGTCACACTAGAATATTTGCCAGGCACAACAAGACAAGTATCACACACTGAAATCCTAAGTAGCGACTGGACTACTACGGTCGAAGTGCTAGTAGGGGATACCCAGCTGTCAAAAAATCAAAAAATGGCTCATTAGTGAAAAAATGGAAGTATTAATTTGAGAAGGAAAAAGTAAGGGTTCAAAGAAGAAGGAAAATGACGTAGGCCACGTGGAAGCAGGGAGTTTGTTTCTTTTTTCATCTCTCTCTCTCTCTCTCTCTCTCTCTCTCTCTCTCTCTCTCTAGCTCATGAATTATGGGACTCGTCTCTCTTTGCAGGTTGCCTCCGTGCTTGCACCGCTTGAATTGCACTGTCGTCCCTCTCTTTCGCGTGAGAGACATGGAGAGTCGAGATGCTTGCAGCTCTCTCTCTCTCTATCACTCTCTCTCACTCATGCGCACGCTTGTGCAGGTAATAGAGCTCTCTCTCTCTCTCTCTCTCTCTCTCTCTCTCTCTCTCTCTCTCTCTCTCTCTCTCTCTCTCTCGCCGAAGCACCTCGTTGAGGTGGCTGAGTCCTCTCCCTCTCTCTCTCTCTCTCTCTCTCTCTCTCTCTCTCTCTCTCTCTCTCTCTCTCTCTCTCTCTCTCTCTCTCTCTCTCTCTCTCTCTCGTCTGCATGAGGCAAGGCCCCATCCCTCATGGCATCGGTTTGTTGGCTCTGTCCGCGGCCCATATAAGGGTGCGTCATGCCTCTTTGTTTAGATATATGAAAGGTAGGGACAATACGACGTAAGGTACTACTGCAGCGTCGTAGGGCGCTTTTGTGTCCATGTACGTGAGGCAGGGGCAGGACGAGAAGGGGTGCTCAGAGAGAGGGGAGATGGTCACGCGTTTCTCTTTGTCTGTGCAAGGCAGGGGCAAGAGGGGGGGGGGGAGGGAAAGCGAGGGAAGGGGGAATGTTCCCATGTATTGGATTTTCTTTTAAGTCTTGCCAGTAGTAGGAGTAGTAGAAGAAAAGTATCTAAATCGGCATGAAAGAAACACTAATCATACATGCACATGGTCCCTATCACTCTAGGTCTCAAGAAGCTACGGACACGTCACATCCAATTAGAGAGGTGACACTCAGATCATGAGGATATGATGCTCCAAACCACTAATTATATGCTCTATCAAGTGCCCCAATGCTCTAGGAAGCTATCCACAAGTCTGTGAAGGAGTACAAGTGGAAGTGCGACGCGATAGAGAGTGCGAGAAGAAGAGCACGACGATATGGTGAACTCGCTCTACTGTAATGTGTAGAGCATAGTGAGTTCTTATTAGGTTTTTACAAAAGAATATGTGTACATACCTGGCGGCCCGTCCACTTACCTGGACGACCACATTGGGCTTTATACCCCAACAACCTCCCACTTAAAGTCCAATGTGGTACTTTAAGTGTGAGAGAAGCTACTATACAAGCTAATATACAAGAGATGTAGAGAAGTGATGTACTACCCTACACCTATCTGCTTGCGAAAATGTGCAAAGCTCTCTGAGGGAAGTCCTTTTGTAAGTAGATCAGCAGGATTTTCTGTGGTGTGAACTTTGACAAGCTGAAGTTGCTTATCCTCGAGCATTTCCCTGATGAAATGATACTTCACATCCACATGCTTTTTCTTTGAGTGATAAAGTGGATTGCGAGCCAATTGTATAGCACTTTGACTATCACAATATAACACAGGCATCTCTTCTTTGATTCCCAAATCTGTTACTAGTCGATTAAGCCAAATTGATTCTTTGCATGCCTCTGATGCTGCAACATATTCAGCCTCTGTAGTAGACTGAGTAACACAATCTTGTAATCTAGAACGCCATGATACTGCTCCACCAGCCAATGTAAAGACATACCCTGATGTAGACCTTCGGTTGTCTAAGTCACCTGCATAATCTGAGTCTGTAAAACCCTTTACACTTAGCTCCTGACTCCCATAGCATATACGCATACTCTTTGTAGCTTTCAGGTATCTCAATATTCCTTTCACTGCCTCCCAATGTTTCTTGCCTGGGTTTGACATGTATCGACTTACTACTCCCACTGCAAATGCAATGTCTGTGCGAGTAGCAATCATTGCATACATCAAACTACCCACTGCAGACGCATATGGAATCTTATCCATTTCAGCCTGTTCTTCCTCAGACACAGGACAATCCTGTTTGCTAAGTTTCACATATGGTGGCAATGGAACACTCAGTGCCTTTCCCTTCTCCATATTGAAACGTTGCAAAACCTTGTCAATATACTCTGTTTGAGATAACCAAATCAACTTCCTTGATCTGTCTCTCTCAATGCGCATACCAAGTATATGACTTGCCTCACCCATGTCTTTCATGTCAAACGATTTTGCCATCTTTGACTTCAAAGCTGAAATTTCTTCCAAGTGCTTGCCAGCAATCAACATGTCATCCACATACAAAATAAGGATCAGCCAACTGCCATCCTTAGCCTTCTTTGTATATAGACAGTGATCGAACTCACGACGTTTGTAGCCTTGAGAAAGCATAAACTTGTGGAATTTATGGTACCATGCCCTCGGTGATTGTTTTAAGCCATAAAGACTCTTTAACAACTGGCATACCCAATCTTCCTTGCCTTTCTCAACAAACCCTTCTGGCTGCAGCATGTAAATTTTCACATCTAAATCACCATGCAAGAACGTTGTCTTGACATCCATTTGGTGCAACACCAAATCTACTATGGCAACCAATGCAAGAAAGCATCTCAATGTAGTCATCTTGACCATCGGAGAGAAGACTTCATCAAAGTCAATGCCTTGTTCTTGCTTAAAGCCCTTGGCAACAAGCCTTGCTTTGTACTTTGGCTGACTATCATGAGCGGTGATCTTATACTTGTAAACCCATTTACAAGGTAGAGCCTTTTTGCCCCGTGGTAATTTAACTAGCTTCCATGTCTGGTTTTTATGCAGAGCTGTCATCTCTGACTGCATGGCCAATTGCCAATTCCCGGAGTCCTTCATTTGCACTGCTTCCTTGTAACATGAAGGCTCATTGCAATCAGTCAACATGACATAGTTCATAGATGGAACAAACCTATCAGGATGTCGCGTGACACGTCCAAATCTACGCACAATAGGTGGCTCAGGCTCAGCCACAACCTGTGGTTCCAATCTATCTTGTCCTTGCTCCTCTTGAGCCCTGACATTTTGTCTTGCACGTGCAGGTCCATCTTCTTGGAAGAAAACTCTTCTAATCTCCTCAACCCTCTCTGGTTTAGAATGATATTTGGATTCATTAAAGTGAACATCATTGCTGCGGACAACCTTTCTGGATTCGGGATCCCAATGTCTGTACCCCATCTCACCAGAATTACCATAGCCTAGAAAGATGCACTTTCTACTCTTTGGCTCAAGTTTGTTCCTAAATTCCTTTGGAACGTGAGTATATGCCTCACAGCCAAAGAATCTGAGATGCTTGTATGAGGGCACCTTGCCTGACCATACCATCTCTGGCACTGAATCCTTCTGCAAAACCTTGCTAGGAGATCTATTTACAAGTTTGTTCCTAAATTCCTTTGGAACGTGAGTATATGCCTCACAGCCAAAGACTCTGAGATGCTTGTATGAGGGCACCTTGCCTGACCATACCATCTCTGGCACTGAATCCTTCTGCAAAACCTTGCTAGGAGATCTATTTACAAGATGAACAGCTGTTGATACAGCTTCAGCCCAAAACCCATTTGGCAGCTGTGCATTAGACAACATACTTCTGACCTTCTCTTGTACGCTCCTATTCATCCTCTCAGGAACACCATTTTGAGGAGGATTGTAAGGAGCAGTAAGTTCACGTTTTATACCTTTTGACTCACAAAAGTCCTGAAAGGCCTTTGAAACATACTCTCCACCATTGTCAGTGCTTAAGCATTTAAGCTTCTTGCCACTCTGATTCTCCACAAGTGTCACAAACGTTTTGAAAACGCTAAACGCTTCATCCTTGTGCTTGAGAAAGTAAACCCATACTTTCCTCGAGTAATCATCTATAAATGTCATAAAGTAAGAAGCTCCCCCTAGAGATAGGTTAGGCATAGGTCCACACAAATCACTATGAACAAGTGCCAACTGTGTATCTCTTCTACTGCTTCTATGCTTATGTGGCTGCTGTGTTTGCTTACCATACAGACAATGTTCACAGAATTCAAAATCATTAAATGAAAAGCCAGGCAAATAACCAGAACGAGACAAGATTTCCATTCCCTTCTTGGACATATGTCCTAACCGGCTATGCCACAAAGAAACGTTCGGCTGCTCGGTTACATTGATTACATTTTTAGAGACATTTGATACATAAATCATGTAAAGTCCTCCAGACTTTACTCCATGTGCTACTGTCATAGAACCCTTGGATATCTTCCACATGTTCTGTCCAAAAGTAGTGACGTAGCCAGCGTCATCAAGTAAACCTGTGCTGATCAAGCTCTTTGTAATTGCGGGAACATGTCTCACATTCTTCAGCGTGAAAGAAGAGCCATTCTGAAACTTCAATTGAACATCTCCAAAACCTAAGATCTCACATGTCTGCCCATTGCCTAGCCGAACATGATCTTTAGTGGTCACATAAGAGGTAAACCACTCCTTGTTTGGAGACACATGAAGCGATGCCCCTGAGTCTATAATCCAGTCACTCAGTGCATTTCCATCAGATGCTGTAAGAAGAGCTGAGTCCATTGTATTCTTCAAGAAGTAGATGTCTCCTGACACTAGACTGTCATCCTCTGCAACAGTGTTTGTCACATTTATTTCTTGAATCTTCACTGAGGACTTGTTCTTCTCACCATGGTCTTCAGCTTTCTCTTTGCCTTTTTCTGCTTTCCATTCTCTGCAGTCTCTTTTCATGTGACCCTTCTTGCCACAATGGTAGCATTCTATGTCACTCTTACCTTTAGCACTGCGGGACTTGCTACGAGACTGATTCCTCTTTCCACCTTTGTACTTTTCTTTGGTCCTTCCCCTGACAACTAAGGCTGTTCCTTTGCCTTTGTCCATTGTCTTTCTATTGGTTTCTTCAGTAAGCAGACTTCCTTCTACACCTGCTATGTTCAAACGATCTGGAGGTGCAGAATTACTCAAAGCTGTGCGAAAAGTGTCCCAACTTTTCGGCAATGTGATCAACAGGAACATAGCTCTAACAGGTTCATCAAACTTGACACCTTGAGCTGACAATTGACTATAGATTGTGTTGAATTCATTCAAATGATTGGACATAGGTGTCCCTTCTTTCATCTTCAAGTCAACAAGCTTCTTAAGCCAGTATACCTGTGAAGCTACACTCTGCTTCTCATAAAGATCACTGATCTTTAACCATGCTTGATAAGCCGACATCTCGTCTGCTACATTGAAGTAAACGCTTTCTGCCAAAGTTAGCATAATGGTAGAAAGTGCCGATTCATCCATTTCGCTCCATTCATCTTCGTCCATATCTTCTGGTTTTATCCCCTTGAGCTTTATAGGTTTTATCTGCTTCTTTTGTACCAACACGTGCCAAATCTGCTTCTTCCACAATGGGAAATTGGTTCCATCCAGCTTCTTGATATTGTAAAGAGCAGTGTCCTGTGATCCAGCCATAGCTACGCTTCACAGTGGTTTACTTTCCTGGGAAAAATTCGGCAGAGTTTCCCTTGTAAACTGACCTCTGAACTAATATCAACTTGTCAAATGAACCAAGAAAGCTTTAGATTCTGCATAAATTTCGGCAGAGTCTCCTTTGTAAAATGGCTATGGTGTACTCAAAAAACAGACCAAAAAACAGCTCAAAAAACACTGTCTCTCTGACACTGTAAGCTGCGGGTAAACCTGTCCTGCACCTGTACTGTCTCTCATTGTCCTGTCACTGTCCTATAAGCATAGACTGCGACAATGCCTCAACGGCAGTAAAGCAAAGATGCAATCCCAACTGTCTAACTCACAGTCAATACTTCCTAGCTGCCTATCTAACCGTGCTCAAGGGATCGCTCCAAGACCTATATCACCGAAAGGATCTCAACATTCGAGAATCCCCCATCTCAATAAAACCTCACTCGACCCTCAACAAAGGCTGCAGTAAATCTGACAGTACATAGACTTCCCACAAAGTCATACATCCACAAATTTCCCACTGTATGTTGTAACCGCTGCGGCGGTTGTTTGCTGCGTGACTCACAGCCAACAAACCCTCAACAGACATACATCATCTCTGAAAATACATCCCATGTGGAAGTACCTGCAATGTCAGGATGAAATCTGGAATATCAAGTAGCAAACACAAGCTACCTGATGAACTAGTGGATGTTGCCTACAGTCTGTGTGTAGATATGCCCGTGTCGTATGTGACACGCCTCCAAGAACTGTGAGCCGTCCTTCGATGTGTAGATAGCCACAAATCAACACTCTAGGAGTGTCGATATCCTCGGCACCTGCAGTCGTAGGCCAAAAACCCCAAATTTGCAGAGTCGGATCTGCACCCGCAGAGACCACGTAGTCGAAAATGGCCTGCGCGGACCTTTGTCGAAGCCGAACGGTGACCGAGATGACCGAGATTTGGGGCCGTGTCTTCGCCCGTCGAATGTCACTCCAATCTGAGCTGGTGACTCTAGCCTCCTGCAGTGCTGTCCCGTGCCTCGATCTGAGCTCTGATACCAGTTGAAGGAGTACGAGTGGAAGTGCGACGCGAGAGAGAGTGCGAGAAGAAGAGCACGACGATATGGTGAACTCGCTCTACTGTAATGTGTAGAGCATAGTGAGTTCTTATTAGGTTTTTACAAAAGAATATGTGTACATACCTGGCGGCCTGCCCACTTACCTGGGCGACCACATTGGGCTTTATACCCCAACAGTCTGGACAAGATCAGACAGCATTTCAGTACCAGATCTGAGACGTAAGAAAATCGCTTATCACACATAATAGTATATAAAAAATGACGAATTAGCATATATTCTGAATCTACATGCTCTCACGACTTCAACGACAGTATGATATCTGAAAACAGAGTTTTCTAGCTCTAAATATGAGCTTCGAAAAGTCTCACATACTTGCAGATGCTATGACATATACGGCGACGTACAAGAAACATGAAGCACATCAATATGTAGTAAACACAATAGAGAACACACATACAAAGAATCAATGGAAAATACTCACTCATTTACGCGTAGGAAGCGCTAGAAGATCACCACTTTCTTAGACATAAGTCCTTCTTCTCTTCAGTTCACCAAAAAATCCTCTACAAAATGAACTCAATTGGCTTTTATATTCCAACTGGTTGCGGTAGGTAACCCTAGACTCATTAGTCCACTCATATTTACAAGCTAGAAGCCTTAATAGCCATTTACAAGGTTGAGTATGTAAAATTTTACAAGATTTTTTTAAAGATGTTTCACCGCAAACACTTAGCCTCAGGGGGTGCACTAAGTAATCATGTTGATGTGCCACGTGAGTGTTGGAATTAGGGTTGCAGGAAAACACACATAGCTTGGAGAAGACGAAGGAAGCTCAAGGCACACAACAGAGAGTGTATTACTTAATGTGCAATGAAAAGATAGGTAGCCCTATATTAACCCTCACGTACATTCCTATCACCTACAACGGACGTCGTATTATTTATTTGGTAGAGTCAGGTGCCGGGCTTGTCGGTCCAATAGGAAAAGGGTAAGAGTGATCATCGATGAGAGGCGCACTCTAGCTGGAACATTCAAGGGATTAGTTGACTAAGCATGGGCGTCCAAGTGTGAATGGGACGAGCTCATATAAAAGTAAACTAAACCTAAAATTCACTCATTCTCTCATTTGTGCAATTGAAGAGTGCTTTTGCTCCATCTCCATCTTCTTCTTCTTCATCTCCTTGTGTGTGTGTGTGTGTGTGTGTATGTGTGTGTGTGTGTGTGTGTGTGTGTGTGTGTGTGTGTGTGTGTGTGTGTGAGAGAGAGAGAGAGAGAGAGAGAGAGAGAGAGAGAGAGAGAGAGAGCGATCGAGCATTGCGGCGGCACGACGGCGGCGAGGTGGTTGAGCGCGGCGTAGCGGCGTCTCCCTCTTCTTTGCGGCGAGGAATCCTCTGCGAAGCAAGCGTAGAGCGGTGAGTGACACACCATCGTCATCTTTGAGCTTACTAGTTTAGGCTTGTTGTGTGCTTGGAGCCATTTGTGGCTCGCACGCGGTGTATCGGCAAGTTCCTTGCATTGACACATGCGACATATGCGCACATTTTTGGCACTTTTGCCGGGGATTTCCATACACTAAGCTTGAATGGCACTCTGTGCTTCTTTTGTGGTGCAATTTCTATTGTAGGAAAGGTAAGGAAGGAGGGTGTGTGTGTTGAGAAGAGGGATTTGGTGTTATACTGTGTGTTTTTTTTGTTAATGGAGTTTTCAAAGGTACTGTGTTTATTTTGTATTAAGGTTGTTAGTTTTCTTTGTTAGTGGAGTTTTCAAAGGTACTGTGTTTATTCTCTGTGTACTAAGGTTGTTAGTTTTCTGTGTACAGTAAGTAGGAAGTAGATCTATGAGAGCTAATAGAGTGTGTTATTGTGTAACAGTAGGTGTATTAGCTAGAAGTAGGTAGATAGAGTGTGTGTGTGCTCTCGCGCAGGCCACGGCGACCTTATCCTTAAAAAAAATTTTAAAAAAATAAAAATAAAATTTATTTTTTTAAAAAATAAAAAATAAAATTTAAAGGTAGGACTGGGATCGAGAATATCTCCCAGACCCAAGCCCAGACCCAAGCCCAAGCTCACGCTCAGGCCTAGGCCTCAGTCGCCTTTTAAATTTATGAATTTTAGCTTCACAGGTAGCTAAAAATCGATCTTTTGAGGACCAACGGAACTTTAGATGCCCGAAAATTCTGTTGTAAAGCACACAGCGACCCTCTAAGTGATACCCTCGTTCCGAGCTATCACACACTTTAATAAAAAAAATCAAACATTAAAAAGTCATTAAAAAACATTAAAACGTAAAAAACACGAGTGAAAACGGACGCTTAAAAAAAGTAAGCGGTTAACCTTCGAGGTTATTCGCCGATGCTTGTAGGGTGCCAAAGGCACATGCATCTGCGCTCTGGTCGTGTGCTAGAGACGGAGCAACTAGAGAGAATTTCGACTTACGCGAGTTCTCAATATCCACCTACTTTTAGGTTCCGGGCCCTCGGCGGGGACCCAAGGTAGTACAAACCAAGACCCGAACATAGCGGCTAGTGACTCTTCCTTTGAATACGACGTCATGGAAGGTTTCCCAATGCCTAATCCCGATAGCTCAAGCCAAGACATGCATGCCATGGGTCCATGGTCCGGGCCGAGCGTGCTTAGCCGCCTGAAGGAAACCTTTAGTAGAGCCACTCGCTCCGAACATGGAGCTAATGATGTAAATGAGGGGGGTGGGGAAGTAAATTCTCCATTCATGACCAACGTAGAGCCTATATCCTTAGAGAATGTGCACGTGAATACTTCATTTACTACACCTTCTGACTCTTCAGAGTTATTTCCCTCCGAGGTCATATTACCCGATGGTAGAAGCCTTGCCGAAGTGCAAGAGGTTGAGCGATATATCCTTGCAGCAAGGGAAAAGAAAATTGAGAGCTTACGCAAGGCAGAGCAACGAAGAGAGTTAAAAGCGAAAGGGCCTATGCCAATATCTTTGCTAGGAGAGCAATCAACTACTCCTGACTTAGCAACCGCTGAGGGCCAACCCCTAGAAAGCAACATTGTATCTAGCTCAAAGGACACCCCTAGCACCTCGATCTTAGATGGAGTGTTCTTAAATGAGAACTGGGAGTACGAATTACAAACAGAGACTCTGACCGACCTATACACAAGTCACACCTATCATGTGGGTTGGTTAGATGTCCTACAATCCACAATGGGTGCTACTAGTGTGGAGGATCAACAACAAAGAGTTTGTGAGGTCATCCATAGGGTCATTGTGTTAGAGAGACAGAACAAGGGGATTAACATGCCTTCAACGGGTCTCATGAGATTCTTAGATACAAGAAAGGCTAAACAACCGACCTTATCGCAAATGGAGACTCCCTCGGTAAGTCTGATGGATCCTCCATACGTTGTTTCGCCAGGGGTCTCAGTGCAATCTCAGCCCACAAGGGATAGCTTTACCTTTCCACGTCTACCTCATCTTTCCCTTGATGACACCACGGCTACCATGCCTACCCCAATGATGGGCATACCAAGAAATATGCCATGGACCTCATTTGTTAGTAAAGCACCGATACATGGTAGCTCAATGCCTGCAACAGTACCTACAAATGTGTACCAATCGTATACACCCATGGGTCCTCGTACTCATGTAGTCCCTACCCCTCCCATTGTTTCAACTACCTATGCTCTGCAACCACAACACCCAAGTTCTTATTTCCATGGAACTATACCGGCTAACATTAGCATGTCACATCCGACGTCTGCTATGTCTAGGGCCACACATATGAGCTATGGACCACCACATGGCACAACATCGTACCCAACGTGGAACCCAAGGGCTTCCTATGCACCAAGCTCGATGCCAATACCTACACCACATGTAGTCTCTGGAGCACCTCCACCCACGGTGCCTGCTCACTTAGGTGACTTGGCAACATTTGCTCAAGCTATAGGTCGATCTATTGATGAGAATATGCGTAACACGTCTAATAGATATCCTAGAAGTAAGGCGGTACAAATAGCCAAGCTCACACAAAAATTTAGTGGAGACGGGGATGTGAGAAAGCATATCAAAGTGTTTCAACAAATATGCAATTCTCTAGGAGAACACAATGACCTACATAAGAGCAATGCTTTAAGCCTAACCTTAAGTGGAAAGGCTGGGGATTGGTATAGAACCCTAAGGGTGGAAGAAAAAACGATTTACCCTACTCTTAGGAGACCGTTCTTAAAAGAATACATACGAGAGGGAGTACTTTGGGGTGTAGACTCTCAACTCCAGAAAGCCCAATGAGAGGAAGGAGAGTCGGTGAGAGACTGTATAAGTTGCTTGAAGCATTTGAATTCTCGATGTAATCCAAATGAGCGCTTCAACAATAACCAATTTCTTGATAGATTCATTAGGGGATTACGACATGAGGATATCTACAATGGCTTAGTCATTAGAGGTATCACCGCTTGGGAAGCATTCACCACCAATGCGATCCAATTGGAGGATAATTTAATGATTCAAGGAGAAAGAGTGTCTGTTGAGTCTAAATCTATTAGCTCACAAGCATCGGAGCATCAACCAATGACCCTAAAGCCTATTGCTAAGGAGCCAAGACTTTAGCAGATCTCACCAAGGCTATTCAAGAGAGTCTTAGAGACAATCGTGCTCCGCATAACAATCATATGTATCCAAGAAGGGAGCAACAATGGTGCTCAGTATGCTATGGACCGCATAGTAACAGTGAATTCCCTACGTTTAGAGTAAAATTCAATGGGAATTGCAATGAGTGTGGGAGGTATGGTCATCAAGCTAAGGATTGCATAGTATTTAAGCGCGTGATGGCCAATACACCAACCTTAGCATGGACAGACCCACCTCGAGTGCCTGCATTGATGCCGGCCCCACCTCTTGAACAAACAACACAACACATGGTCCCTAGGGCCCAAAATGTTGTTCAAACAACACCCTTACCACCTCCAGTGCTAGGACCGCAACCACCACATCCGAGAATCACTTCTGTGAATCAAGTGGGTTGTGAGTCATCTATTTCTTGTTTGGAAGGCTGTGAGGAAGATATAGATCCTAATATCGCCTATGGGATGGATGTGCTTGAAGAAAGTCCACAATACTACATGGAGGACTATTGGGGACAAGTCAAACCTGTCTATCAAGTAGTTTCTCTTGTTGCAAGAGGCCAAAATATCAATTACACCGCTAAGAGACCACCTCTTCAATGCTATGAGTGTGGAGGCCCACATCGTGTACCCGAGTGTCCTATTAGGCTACAAAAGAACGCCACACTAATGCAAACCAATCAAGCGAGCACGTCTACAATGCCGATACTCATGTGTAATTGATGTGGCATAGATCATTTGATTGCCCAATGTCCAAATAATCCAAATGTACCGAAGATCACGCCATTAAACTTGATTGAAGTTACCAAGGAGCCATCACAAAGTACACCTGTGGTACCAGTAAAGGTACTCACACGATCGATGCTCCAAAAACAAAATTATATTCGTGGGGAAAGAGACACGGCATCAATTGCCCAATCTCAGAAAAAGAAGAAAACACGAAGAAAGAGATCGCAGAAAGCAACGAAGTTAGACCCCAGTTCAAAGACCAACATAGGGACTGGTGACGACCCCGTATATATGAATGTCGCTGAAGAGGATTCTGATTCGTGTGAAACCCTGGAGACCAAAACAACCACTAAGATAGAAACCATCAAGGAAGATCTTCATGAGCCACAATGGCCAGGATCCAAGAAGAAGATAGGAACTTATCCAAACCCTACAGAGGAGATTGAGCGAGTCAAGCAATTCAGGATTTTGGTAGAAGATACCCAAAGGGATCTAGAACCAGCACCTAGGAACATCCAGATTACAGACACCGTGTTCCCTATGCAACAACAACCTCACCAAGACCATAGACCCTTAGTCATACCTAGTGTCATCCAAGAAGAAAGTGACTTAAAGTCATGGGAAAGTGGGCGTACTCACTTCTTGATGGAAAGAATGTTTATAGAGGGACTACTTTATCCTATTGAAGAAATGGAGATCCTGTCTTCCCCACGTCAAGGGACTCAAGGCCAAAAGGTGCCGTTAAACATTGCCAAATTGATGGATTTCATGTCTTCAAAAGTTAGAACCACCATATGTCCAAACTATATAAAGACCCTGAGCTAGTCTCAGCTCTTCGAGCCTTCCTCAATGGAGAGCTAAAGTTTGGGCTACCACAATTTGCACAGATGGATGGAACTGGGGAGATGCCAATAGAGGAGGAACACTTAGATCCACAAACCAACCTAGATGAGAACCTTGTTATAGAAATACATGTTAACAAGTTGGGACAATACTTTGAGGGTGATGAATCCAATGCAACCATACCAATCACTACTAAGGGATTAACTGTGAATGGAATCCTTGATGGTGGCGCTGGGGTTAGCATTGCGACTAAAATTTGCTGGGAAACTATGGGAAGACCTCACCTCGCGACCACAACCATACTAGTGAAGATGGCCAATGGGTCTATTGTTAAACCTATTGGGATGCTAGAAGATCTCAAGATCAAGGTCTTTGGACATAAAATAAGGATTACCTTCATTGTATGGATTTCTCCAAACACACTATGGCATCGGAGATGATCTTAGGACGTCCTTTCATGAGGGAAGCAAAAATGGTATATGACTGGTCTAAAAACCATGTCTACTTGCAGTTCCAAGATTCTGTCATTCGAGTGGATCTTGTGACTGGTTGAGCACATCCTCTAGGAAACAGGTTTATAATTGATCATAGATCTGACACCACAGTTCACTTGGCCCCATTGTAGTATGTAAAGCGGACACTGATGTTGGGGAAGATTCTCCTTATATGGATGTACTACCTGGGATGACTGAGTCGGACAATGTGGATTGGGTCCACCTAGCAGCAACCATAGACACTTGGGGAAATAGGGGGACGACATGGGTAACACCTAAGGGGGATGAAATGTCCGTACCCTTAAATATGCTACAAGCAATGTATATAGCTTCTGGCAAGACTCATCCTCATATAACAAAGAAAACAAGATTCTTTAGCAACCATAGCTAGTGCTAAAAAACAGAAGCCTTGTAAGAAACGTCCCACTCGCTCCAAGAAATGTAAAGAAACGTGGCGTTGGATTCCTAAAAAACTATTGGAAGCCCAAGGCTACTACAAAGGAAATGATCAAATATGGGTGCCAAAACGTAAATTGTGCTCTTAATTGTCACTTGAACCATGTGAGCCCAATCCCGTAGCTCCAAAACAAATCAACGATCGCGGAAAGAAAAAAATCACAGAATGCTACGCACCCGCTCCAGAGCTAGTTTGGGTACCGAAGAAAGAACAATTTGTTCCACCTAGCTCAGGAAGGGGGGAGTCCCATGAAGCTTCTAGATCCTCATATAATGCATCCATAGAGGTAAAAGCTTCTCCACAATCTCCACCTACAATAGTGGACCTCCATGAAGATACAAAGGAATCCACACCTCCCAGTATTCAAGAATCACCTGATGGACCACTTCAAGTTCGATCCTGGGAGAGTACGTTACCACCCTTGCAACTCGACGAGGCACCTAAGGTAATAGAAAACTACTGGCAAAAATCCTCACCTATTACCAATTGGAACGATTGGTTTCAAAGGGTGACAAGCTCATTTCAAACGGTATGATCTACGCAAGGAAGGGGGGAGTGTTTGCTGACATCCATCATTTACTTGCTTCCCTCTCAACCTTCCTCCCTGACCTCTGAATCTCCCAATCTTAGGGAATGTACATATAAAGCCTTATACTCACAAAAAACAAAAATAATAAAGAGCAAGAGCAATTAGAAAATGAGTATGCACAATAAAAGTCAAAACATTGACCCAGACCTACACATTCACATCCGGTACACTGAAACAAATACCTATGTCATTAAAGACCTTTGATCCTCATCACTCGCGTGATGGAGGGTAAGTAAGATTAGTACGATAGGAGTGTTTTAGAGTTGAGTGATTAGCAAAGTTCCTTTTTCCCACTGATGTGCCTCCTAGAGGTATTCTTTGTGTTTCTTAGTGTGTACAGGAACGTGTTGCTGTGGCTAGGATTTGGACCTTCATGGAATCTTTCTCTCGTTCAAACTTCAGATCAAGCGCGACCATCAACACAAACAGGTGTTTCTTATCCATTAGCATTGCCCCTTATCTTTTTACATCCATGTTTGTCTGCTTTAATTGTGATTGGTAGCATAATATTCAACACATTTGCTTAGTATCAAGCATTAAATTCAATGTAATTTTTTATCATAAGCACTTGTCTAGGTTTAAAAATCAAGCAGTACGACTAAGCTAGTTTGACCAAGCTAGGTGTTAGAGATCTTCTCTTAATACCATGGGGAATGCCTTCCTAATAATCAAAAGTTACTTAGGTTCTTAATCCGATTTAGGCAGCATTGTGTGAAATGTACTAGGGATTTCTAGTGGGCTTAGTCCCTATTGACCTTTAGCTTAAGTATTATAAAGGGAGTTTACTAGTGTGATGAGCCCGGGGAGGGTAACAGTGTTATATGACCCCCCAAAGTTACAAAATTAAAATTCTGAAAACGAACAAACAAAAATTCAAAGTACCACAATGTAAAATCTTAAGCTGGAAGAGAAATCTCAGCTTGATTTGGTACTTCACTCACATGTATCACCTATGGTACTAGAGCCCTAGAGGTTCCCAGTGTGGGTGCTTTTCCTTGAAAAGAAAAAAACCCAAGGCATACAAAATAAGCACACACATCAAAATTGAATCATTGTGAAAAGACTTTGGGGGGTCAAAGAAAAGGAAATAAGTCAGGCGATGATTTCATGAGCAATTCCTTTTATCGTAGCTTAACTACAAGGTCTTCTAGGTATAGCCTCTAGTCAGCCCTTGAACATGAAATACTTGGCTCTCGCGATTAAACAACTTAATTGACCAGAGAAAATTAAGAAGCTTACCCATGGTATTAATAGTTGATCTTTAGTACCTTTCGACCGTTAAATTAGCGACCTCAGACTTGTTTAATTTTTTAACTTTACAGTTGTTTATGCATTTGATTATATTGCAATTTAGTGTTTATTGCTGACAAATGGTTTCAAATTCTGTTACCAATCAAATTGTTTTCCTACAACTGCATATGCCTTTTAATTCTATATGAGAATGCAATTACTGTGCCAATGTTGTTTGATTTTGCAGTGACTAAAGAAGGCTACGGACATTCATCTCAGATTCTCTTCCACCTCGACGAACGAGCTTCAACTCAATAGCTTTCGAGGACGGAATCTACATCAGGAAGGGGGGCATGTTAACCCTCACGCACATTCCTATCACCTACAATGGACGTCGTATTATTTATTTGGTAGAGTCAGGTACCGGGCTTGTCGGTCCAATAGGAAAAGGGTAAGATTGATCGTCGATGAGAGGCGCACTCTAACTGGAACATTTAAGGGATTAGTTGGCTAAGCATGGGCGCCCAAGTGTGAATGGGGCGAGCTCATATAAAAGTCAACTAAACCTAAAATTCACTCATTCTCTCATTTGTGCAATTGAAGAGTGCTCTTGCTCCATCTCCATCTTCTTCTTCTTCATCTCCTTGTGTGTGTGTGTATGCGAGAGAGAGAGAGAGAGAGAGAGAGAGAGAGAGAGAGAGAGAGAGAGAGAGAGAGAGAGAGAGAGAGAGAGAGAGAGAGAGAGAGAGAGAGAGAGAGAGCATTGCGGCGGCATGATGGCGGCGAGGCGGTTGAGCACGGCGTAGTGGCGTCTCCCTCTTCTTCGCGGCGAGGAATCCTCCACGAAGCAAGTGTAGAGCGGTGAGTGACACACCATCGTCATCTTTGAGCTTACTAGTTTAGGCTTGTTGTGTGCTTGGAGCCATTTGTGGCTCGCACGTGGTGTATCGGTAAGTTCCTTGCATTGACACGTGCGACATACGCGCACACCCTAGAATGATGGCATATACACAATGCACGGGGGAAGAAACCTCCTAGTGAGGGAAAAAATGCCCCGGCGGTCCTAAGTGTGTTCACACACTTAGGACCACCGCGGCATTACCACATGCAAATCCCCCCTAGAGTGATGTTCACACACATCACCACCACATGTATATGGTAACAAATCCCTCCTGGAGTGATGCGGTGAACGAGAGCTGACACATAGAGTAAAGGGAAGTCCAATACCTTGAGGACATGGTCGGTCCACAAAGGGGAGTAAGCCCAAAGCTTTGCGAAAAGCTTGAAACTTCTCATGAGACAATGCCTTTGTGAAAAGATTTGCAAGGTTGTCCTGTGTTGGCACACAAGCCAAGGTGATCTCTTCTGTTGAGATCCTCTCCCTGACATAGTGGTAATGCAACTCAATGTGCTTTGTGCGAGCATGAAAAACTAGGTTCCCTCGAAACTACCAATGCGCTCTGACTGTCAATGTAGATAGTGTTGACAATGTCCTATCCAACACCCAAATAATCCATAAGGCATCTGAGCCATACACACTCAACTGTAGCTATGAAGATTGTCGTACTCAGTGTCACAACTGGAAGTGGCCACAGTAGGTTACTTCTTTCTCAACCATGATATGCAGGAATTGCCAAGCATGAAACAAAAACCACTTGTGGACAATCACGTGTCAAAACAACCAGCCCAATCTGAGTCCGAAAAGGCATGTAAGTCTGGCGACAATGATCCCCCCTTGGGATAAAACAAGCCAAGATATAAAGTGCTACTCAAGTAGTAGAAAATCCACTTGACAATCAGCCAATGCTTAGACCATGGGATATGCATAAATCTGCTGACCTGTGAGATTGCAAACTGATTATCCGGCCTTGTGTTGCATACATAAATGAGGCATCCAACAATCGTTTGGTAAAGAGTGAAATCTGTAGGATCACCAACATCATGAAGACTCAAAATCAAACCTCTTTCCATGGGAGTGGAAATAGGTTTACAATCCTCAAGTCCAAACTTACATAGCAGTGTCTCTATGTAACTTTTCTGACACAAGGCAATACCACCATCACATTGCTTAAACTGTATACCCAAGTAATGATGCAATAGCCCCAAATCTTTCATCTTGAAAGTAGCATTCAAATAAGCCTTGAATTCAGCAATTTATGTCTCTCATTTGGTCCAGTGATCAACAAATCATCTACATAGAGAACCACAATGAGAAGTATATCATCCTCACGCTTTACATGCAATGTGCTTTTGTTGGACTGTTACGAAAGCCTCATTTTACAAAATGAGTGTCAACCTTCTCATACCAAGCATAAGGAGATTGATTCAACCCATACAAAGCTTTCGTACATCTACACACATTATCCTCTTGTCCTTTCTTGACAAAACACAACACGAGAGCACCGCACCCCACCTACTATCACAAATGCAATTTTCTCTCTTCGCTATGGGTCATGGGTTTGCTTGCGCAAGGTAATCTCTCTCTCTCATCTCCACTTTTACCACATGGGCTTCTGCATCTGTTGCAAATTGGAATTATGCCATTTGTAGAACCACATGCTCTCTCTGTAGTATTGGATGTCCTCTTGAGCTACCATGGCAAGGAAGCATGCGTACCTTCTCTCTCTCTCTCTCTCTCTCTCTCTCTCTATTGTAGCCGTTTTTTGACCTAGTAGACAGTAGTTCACTCTTTTGATAATAACTTCTTCATCCAAACTCCGATTTGGGTGATCTATAGCCTCAAATGAAGAGAACCACACCCTCTACGTATTGATATAAAGACAAAAATTTTAAAGTTATGGAAGGCATTTCTGTAGTATCATTTTTGAAGTGAACAGGTTCAAGAAAGTTGACTCTCATCTCTTATTTTACATACAATGTCTTTCGGCACTCACAAGGGTTCTTTTTCTTCACCAACCTCCATAACCATTGTAGAAAATGATCCAAAATCTCCTAAGTGTGGAGATAGCAACACAACCACTCAACCAACGACATCGATGGCATACTTGGTATCATTGCAAGAGACTATAAACAAACAAGGTGAAAACTTACGAGCACTTGCAATGGAGAATGGAACGCTGAGGGTTCTTGTGGTTGAGAATGAGAATCTCAAGAGGGCACTTGAGATGCAAACAACATGTTTGATGCAACTTGAAGAGGAAGTCAAGGAATGTAAACGCTGTCTTGTGGACTTGAATGCTTCGAAGGAACACATAAGCAAAGTAGAGCATGACCATGTATTGAAAGAGGAGAAATTTGACACCGTGAGCGAGAATGTATGCGAGATGAAAAATGTATGCACAAACAAGTCTTGGGTTGATGTATGTGGTAGAAATGTGGTTCCTAATTCCTCACTCATGCAAGCTATGGCTCAAACAAAGAATATTGAGAATGTGGATGTGGAGGAGTTGAAGGAATAGGAGCGACGTTCCAAGAACATTGTTATTCGTGGAATTCCCGAAGAAAAGTTAGAGAAGTCTCCTTCTCTTGCCATTGTTATCGAAGATTTCTTCAAAACCCACTTTGGCATGTCCGGTGTTATAGTCTATAGAGCACATGGAGTAGGTAAGTAAGGCGCTCCTCGCTCGAGAGAACGGTCAATTATATGCACCATGCTAGATGAGACCAAACGAAAGATTATCCTTGATAATAGTTGGATCTATTTGAGGGATACAAAATGTTTTGTATGTGAAGATCGCACTATTAAGCAAAAAAATATGAGTTGCAAGGCAGATGAGAAAAAGGATAAGAAAAATAAGGAGATCTCTCATGAAGAAAATGTGCCCAAGGAGGAGGCAAGTCCCTCGAGCAAATAGGGACGCGCGACCTATGAGGCCGAGTTACAATTGAGAATATTCTTTTGGAATTGCAATGGATACCCATGGAATGCGGGGGTTGGCATTGATGAACTAACAAGCCAAGCCGATGTTGTACTTCTTGTTGAAACTTGGGAGCATGATACACAAAGGATTAACGGCTTGGACCATTACAATGTACAGTCATTGGTGTGGTCAAATAATCTCAAGCAACAAAGAGGGCAAGGAGGGGTAGCATGTATGGTTAAGAAATGATTGGAAGATTTTTTATCAATTGGGAAAGATGACAAGTAAAAATCATATGTATGGCTGAAAATTATGACCAAAAAGAGCACCCATTTTTGTAGCCGGTTGCTACATTTCTCATCATGATTCACCCTTTTATGCTTGCATCGATAGATATCGGGCATTTTTTGATTTAAAAGAGGACATAGTTTATTTCAAAGGCGAAGGTGATGTTAATGTATTTGGGGATATGAATGCTCGCACAAGAACATTGCAGCATGGTACTCAACAATTTGATATGCCATACATTTCAAGGGAGTTAGAGGAAGCTCATTTATATGATCATACTTCAATGGATGAGAAAGATCCAGATCACTATGGAAAGTTACTTTTAACATGTGTAATAGCACGGGTATGCTCATTGCCAATGGTGTATCTTTGTAGAGTGGAACCAATGGATTTACATGTGAAAAACATAATGGGATAGTGTGATTGACTATATGCTACTCTCCGAAGCCATCATGTATTGCAGAAAGCGTTTTATTTTTGGCTAATGGACCCCGAAATCAAACCATCGGACCTTATGTATTGAGCTTGCATGTGGAGAATCAACTAAGCATGATAATCTCAGCCAAAGGGAAGAGAAGTTATCACTATGTATGGATTTCAAACGGGCACCAATGTACATTTAAATAGTTGAGGAAAAGTTATGGATTACAAAGCATCAATATAATGCACCATTGGAAACTAAATGAGAAGCTTTCAAAGAGCGTTATTTGTTCTTGTGCCGAAGAATGCTTTGTCCCATAAACCATCTCCATGGTATCAACAAAGATAGATCACACAAAAGGTGGTTTGATAAAGAATGTCAAGATGCTTAAAAGTCCCTTGATAAAGCTTGGTGCAACTATGGACAAAGAAAATTATAAATAATTTTCATACATACAAAGCATTGATTCAAAAGAAGAGAAGAAGATGGAAGATAAAGCAACAACTTGTTTAAGTCCAAGAAAAGGCACGTACACGTGGAATATTTTGGAGAAACTTGAGGGGCAAACGGGTTGAGATTGGTAACTTGAGTCTTGTGGATATGTACACACATTGTAGGCAGTTATATGAGCAACCAAATGTTGAAAAAATGCCATTTTATGGTTCACTCCCATGTATGCCCTCTTTTCTTACTACTGAGGATGTATGTGGTGGGCTTCAAAAGTTGGCCACTCGCAAACGGGGAGATCTTCAAGGTATCAAGCCCAAGATGATCAAATGGATGGAAGATTTTACCCATGAGTGGATGTGTGATATGTTCAATCTTGGACTTCAACATGATATGCCTTATGATTGGAGTACTAATTGGGTCAAGCCTTTCCATAAAGGAGGGGATGTAAAGAACGTAAACAACTACCGGACTATAATGATTGGGTCTCTTATGGCAAAGTTGTTTGGGTGCATAATGGAGATGAAATTGAGTAATTGGGTTGAAGAGAATGACAAGCGTGCAAAAGGACAAGCGGGTTTTTGTCAATGACATAGCACCATTGAGCATCTTGTCACTCTTTGTGTTCTCATGGAGGAAAGTTGGTTGAAAGGCAAGCGATTGTATTGTTGTTTTTTGGACTTTAAGACAGCCTTCGATATAATTCCACGTAACAATTTGTGGAGAAGGATGGAAGAACTCCAAGTGCCAAGTGAGTTTATGCTTGCGGTTTCTCGAAACTATGAGAAGGTGATGTGTCAATTGCGCATGGGAAGAGGATTTTTAGAAATTTTTGTACGCATTATTGGGGTTAAACAAGGATGCCCATTGTCACCAATCACTTTGGTCTTATGCATCGATCAATTGGAACAAATGGTACTGGACTTTATGCAAGAAGAAGGCATTGAAGAGGTCACTATTTGCAATGCAGTTAATCATGTTCTTGTTGTATGTGGAGATAGTTTTGGATGAGATTATGATCCTTAATGTGTGTAACAACCACCTTATCGATAGTATTAAGCATGTGAGTGTCCATGCATGCCTTGGACCATTAGGATGTAGATGTGTGCTATGTTGTCAAGTTAAAGGTGGGTGTGTCTACTAGCAGACTTGAGGGGCAATTCAAGGCATCCTATATTCAGAGGGCCATTAGTTTTTATAATAATTCGGCCATTTTTTGTTACCCAGATAATGTGTGTGTGTGTTTGTGTTTGTGTGTGTGTGTGTGTGTGTGTGTGGGTGTGCGCATGAGAGAGAGAGAGAGAGAGAATGTGTGTGCGTGATTCATCTTTGGCATTGGCACGAGCAGTGGCTATCGAAGAGGTGGTCGAGTGGTGGCAGCTAGCTTCTTCCTCATCGTGGACGTGGGGATCCCTCAATCGTGGTGGCACAAGAAGGTGAGTGACACATTTTTTTGTTGTGTAGAGCTTGTCAGCTTCATGGTTGTGTGCTTCAAGCATTCGTGGCTCGCTCATGACACACAACAAGTTCCCTTACATTGACACGTACGATTGTTGTGTGCACTGTTTTGCCAAGGAACGGTTGTGTGTCAAGATCTATTGACGGCTTGTGCTTCTACATTTGAGGTTTTTGTTTTGTTTTTGGTTGGAGAAATACTTGGAAATATGTGTGTACTGGCAGCTTAAAGATGCCTGTGTTTTTTGGTTTCGGCTGTGACGTCCACATCCGCATTTGTGCATGCTATGTTTTTTTGTTAATCTCTGTGTTTTTATGTTAACTTTGTGCTTTGCCAATCAATGTGTTTTTTTCTAATCTTTGGCAGTCTATGTAAATTGGATGGCAATCATTGTGTTTTGCATGTTCACTTTGCTTTTTGATTAATCCTTGTTTAATTTGTGTGTGTTTTGTTTTTTTTGCAGCGTGTTTTATGTTTAGGCTAGCCAAGAAAAACACAAAAAACAAAAGAACCCTGCATGTGAGGAAGGAAGGAAATTTAATTTTTCGTTATTAAAGAAATTTTTTATTGAAAAAAAAGGCCCCAATTACTCCGCATGCATGCACGTCAGCTTGGGCTTCGTCTTGGTCTTGTCTTGGTCTTTAGATAATAACTAAGAGAAAGTCTCTTTGTATAGGCTAGCCCCCAAAGGAAAGGAGAGGGCATGTGGGACAAAGGCTTCACCTTCCCCTCCATAAGCCTCCCTTAGACTTTCCATCTTAAGCCTCACACCTAGGTAGAAACTGAATGTTTTGAGGACCATAGGAGCTTCAGGTGACCAAATGCTGTGTTGTAAAGCATGGCAAGATCCCCTAATTAATATGCTTAGTTTGAGTTGTCACATGCCTTAATCCATATCTTGAATCGGGCTGCAAAACGCCCAAGAAACCAAACAAGTGGCCTTCTAGGGTACTCACCAATGCTTTTAGGTACCGAGGTCCCATGCATCTACGCTCTCATCATGTGCTCAAGTTCGAACCACTCAAGAGAGCTTCAATTTATGCAGGCTCTATGTTAGGTTCTGAACTGTTTGCCGGAACTCATGATAGTATAAATCAAGACCTATGCATAGCAACTAATGACTCTTCCTCCGGATATGACATGATGGAAGGGCATCCGGCACAAAACCCCGAGAGATCAAGTCAAAGCTTGCTTGATTGGGCCGCATAGCCTAGATCTAGCATGTTTAGACGTCTGATAGAGACCTTCAATAGAGCTAATCGCTCCGAACTTGTAGCTAATGAAGTCAATGGAGGAGGCAAGGAAGTAGAGTCATTGTTTACATCTCATGTAGACCCTGCACTCTTGACAAGTTTCCATGTGGATATTCCACCCACTTCATAGGTGAAGGCCTTGACAAGCCACCACCTTCTAAAGTTTTACCTAAAATACTGGCCAATATGAGTCAAACCATGGGAAGTGACGTTGCCTCAATTCAAGGGATACCTCTAAGATACCAAGACTATATGGGGTATTTCTCAATGAAAATTGGGAATATGACCTACACATTGATACTTTGACCGATGTATACACAATTTAAACATACCAAGTGGGTTGGATAGATATTGTATGATCCACGTATAGTGCTACTAGTCTAGAGGAGCAACAAGAAATAATTTGTGAGGTCATCCATAGGATCATTTAGTCTAAGAGACAGACCATAGGAATGAACATACCTTCGACATGTCCTATGAGATCCTTGGATATGGGCAAGGCCAAACTACTAACCCTATCACAAATGGATACTCCCTTGGTGAGTCCCATAGATCCTTCATATGTTGTTTCACCTGGAGTCTCAATGTAATTTGAGTCCACGAGCAGTATCTTTTGTTTTCCAAACTTGGCTCAATCTTCTCTTAGAGGGACCACAATTGATACCTACCTCAGTCGAGCATAATAGACAAAAAATGCACTCGTTACTTCTATAGCTAGTACAACATTGCTATCTAGTAGTGTAGTACCTACGACAGTACCTACAAGTGTGCCTCGGCCATATGTATCTATTGCCACTTATGTTCATGTGGCTCCTACACCCCCACTTATAACAATGGTGTACGCTCCATGAGCACATTAACCAAGTTCTTATTCAAGTGGATCTATGCCAAGTCACATGTCAATGCCAAGGATAATGCCAACCCCTATCCCACATGTAGTTCCAGCAGTTCTCCATCGGCCATACCTACTCCCTTAGGCAATTTGGTAGCATTTGCTCAAACTATCGGCTGATCTATGGTAGAGAATATGTGTAACATACCGGAGAGAGAGGTGCAAGTGGCCAATCTCACACTGAAATTTAGGATTCTAGAGAGAATATTGAGGTGTTTGAACACACGTGTGATTCCTTGGGAGAGCACATGAGCTAAAAAAGTGTAAGGCCTTAAGCCTGTGACCTTGAGTGGAAGGGCAAAAGATTGGTATATGACCTTAAAGACTGAAGAGTGCACACATTACCCGACTCTTAAGAGCTTGTTCTTGAAAGAATACATACGAGAGGGTGTGCTTTGGGGTGTAGCATCTCAGCTGCAAAAAGACGAATGTGAGGAAGGAGAATCGGTGATAGAGACTTTATCCGTTTCTTAAAGCATCTAAATTCTTATTGTACTCCAAATGAGCCTTTCAACAATAAGAAGCTTCTTGATAGATTCATCTGAGGATTGAGACATGAAGACATTGATAATGGCCTATTCATTATTGGTGCTACCACTTGGGGAGCAATCACAACCAATGTAATCCAACTAGAAGATAATGATTACATGGCATTTTTTCCCTCACTAGGAGGTTTTTTCCCTCGTGCATTGTATATACGCCCATCATTCTATGGCTGTCTATCTTTCCATTTCACACTAAGTAATACACTCTTTGTTGTGTGCCTTGAGCTTCCTTTGTCTTCTCCAAGCTATGTATATTTTCCTGCAATCCTAATTCCAAGAATTGGTATTAGAGCAGGTTGTGTCCTCTCAGGCTTAGTCGCCAGCAGCTCCAGCATATGCCTGCTCACTTTCTTTGATTTTTGAGAGCTTTGGCGAGAGTTTGTAGGTTGACAAATATTCTGGGCAAGCTCGAAGAGCTTAGTCTACTCAAATTTTTGATTCGGGCTCATTTCGGCCTACATTTTCACTACAAGCAGTTATGCGCATGCTATTTCATCATTTTGTGCAAAAATTTTGTCAGTGTCATTTTCTACATAACAAGCTCCTTACCGTCTTCTACTGTTTGTGCTATATAGTACGTGTTGTTCCCGCTTTCTTTCTCCTCTTTTCGGGAAATTTTCACATTAGGTGCAACATTTACCATGGCTGACAACAACACAGATGTGTTCAAGATGTTTGTTGTTGAGGACATATTGGATGTGGACAATTACCCTATGTGGGCTTATATGATGCAACATGTTCTTGTGTCAAAGGGCATTTAACATTGTGCAGGGCATTGATGCACGTTCTGGTTCTGAGGATACATGCGATGTTGAGGATGTTGCAGGTCTTGCTGCAAGGAATGTTGTTGTTAGAGTTGTTTTGTCTACGGCTGAGCAAGCTCGTTGGGATGTAAAAGATGTGCAGGATTATTCATTGATTGTGTTTTTTGTGAAGTGCACTATTACTCCCCACATTCGTTCAGCAAAATCTACAAAACAGGATTGGGATGTTTTGGCTGGACTTTATGCAAGTCACAATGAGGCTAAAATTGCATTGCTGTGTAAAGAGCTGGAATCAAAGATTATGCATGAGGAAGATGATATGAACACTTTCCTTGTTGGTGTCAAGGATATCAATGAGCAACTTATTTTTGCAGGTGGTCATTTCACACAGTTCCCTTGTGCAGACTGTTGTTGATGCCTTGCCAGATTCTTACCAAACTTTTGCTAGTACTCGGAGACTTATGACCCAAGGAAATCCTAAAGTTGTCAAGTTTGATGCATTGTGCACATTGTTGTTGCAAGAGTCACTTTCCAGAAAAAACAGGACTAGACAACGTGCAGTTGAACGGGCCTTTATTATTGCTCAAAGAAAAGGTGGTAACAACAATGTAGCCACTTCTCATGGTTCTTCTGTGAGTGGTAAATCCCTTGTTCCTAATGCTTTTCCTAGCAGAAATTTGTCTAGGAATTCTCGTGATAAGGGTAAAAAGAAGATGCGTTGTCATTATTGTAAATCTATTGATCACTTGATCAAGCAGTATCCTAAGTTGAAGTCCAAAGAGGCTAAGAAGAAAGACTGCAAATGATGGTTCCATTACAAATGCATCTATTGTTGAGTCTTCTATGAAAGTAGGTTGTGATGCTGATGTTGATGCAGAATGGGCTTTTAGTGCAGAGTGTACCTAAAATCCTATTGTCCATGATGCATGCATGTCAATTGTTGTGCATTCACATGTGTGGTAGTTTGACAGTGGTGCTACAAAGCACATTACCTCACATTGTAATTTGTTCACCTGTCTCTCATGGGAATTCAGTTACTTGTGTCAACAATGTCTCTTATCCGGTTCATGGAGTTGGAAAGATTGTGCTTACTACTACAAATGGCAGTTCTTTCACACTTGTTGATTCATTGTAGGTACCTCGGATCAAGAAGACTCTTTTGTATGTATTTGCACTTGCTAGACTTGGTCTTGTAGTCAAATTTGTGGATGAGAAATGTACATGAAATTGTTGCATCTGTCATTTTATGACATGGGTTGTATAAGCTCACTTTGTATGACATGTGTGGGTAAAATTTTGCAAATGCAGTTGTGGATTCTAAGGCTATTTCAAATGCAAAACTTTGGCATGCATGTTTTGGGCATCTGAATGTCGCCAGTTTGCCGTGTTTGCAAAAATCTGATATAATTTCTTCTTTGCCCCCTCTTGAAGCCCCTGGCAAATGTTTGTTAAGGTTGTATTTTGGGTACGATGTAGCATTTGAACTTTCCAAAGGATGGTTCAGTTAGGGCCACATGCAGGTGCAGCGCTTGTACATAGTGATGTTTGTGGGCCCATGAAAACTCCATCCTTGGGGAATTACCTTTACTTTGGAACTTTCATTGATGATTACTCCAGGCATGCATGGGTATTTCCACTTAAAGCGAATTCCGAAGTATTTATGTGCTTCAAACAATTTCTAGATATGGCTGAAAATGTCTCGAAATGTACTATGGGCACCCTCCGTTCCGATCGAGGAGGGGAGTATATGTCTCATGAATGTAATGCATTTCAGGCTAGTCGTGGGATAAAACGCCAAATCTACAATACCTTATATGCCTCAGTAAAATGGTATTGGTGAGAGGAAAAACAGGTCACTTATAGAAATGGCACAATGTATGGTCAAAAGTCAAGCTTTGCCACATTCGTTTGGCTTGAGGCCATCTTGTGTGCCACTTATGTACTTAACAGGTGTCCTACAAAAGCTTTGCAGCCTATTACTCCATATGAAGCATGGCATGATAGAAAGCCTTCTATTGAGTGCATGCGTGTTTTTGGATGTTTGGCATATGTTTTGGTGCCACAAACAGAACGCAGAAAATTGGATGATAAGGCTGTCAAATTCATTTTTGCTGGTTATAGTGCTGAAAGCAAAGGTTACAGGTTGTATCATCCTCAAACAAAGTGTATTCTAGTTTCATGGGATGTGGTATTTGTGGAAGATTCTGTTCATCCCTTGCTGTCATTTACTAGAGACAATAATGTAAGCTCATAGGACATTTATGACACTTTGTTGCCTCTTTTCAGTGGTGGAAGTTTGAATGTTAATTCCAATGAGGAAAATGTATAGCCTATGGGGGTTTCTAAAAATGTTACAGACCAGCCTATTACTGATGCACATGTACATGATGCACTTGATGAGAAAAGGGCTGAGAATGAGCAGGTTAGAGGTATGCCTAAATGGCTGGTGCATACTTTGTGTGACAGTAAATTGGATGCACCTTTGTCTAGTAGTTGCGTTCAGGTTCTTGCCATGCATCTTATGCATCACATTGTTATGCTTTGGCTGTGCTTAACTTACATGATGCTGAGGAACCTCTATCTTTTGATGAAGCGTAGAATTCAAAAAATTGGATGGTTGCCATGCAATCGGAATATGATGCACTTATAGAAAATGACACATGGACTTTATGTGATTTGCCTCCTGGAAAAAAGGCAATTGGTACAAGTGGGTTTACAAGTTGAAACGCAAGCCGGATGGTGAGATTGATCGTTATAAGGCTCAGCTTGTTGCAAAGAGTTATGCACAACAAAAAGGCATAGATTATGAAAACACTTTTTCTCCCACTTGTCTTATGACTACAATGCGTTTTCTATGTGCATTGGCAGCTCATTTTGGTTGGGATGTACATCAATCAGACTTTGTTACTACTTTCTTGAATGGTGATGTATTTGAGGAAGTTTATGTAACACAGCCTTGTTCTTCTTCTACTTGAAGCCTTTAGCAATCAATCTAGCTTTATACTTAGGCTTGGGATCTTTTGCCGTGTACTTCTTCTTGTACACCCATTTGCAAGGCAATGCCTAAGTTACCCTCTGGTAACTCTGTCAATTCCCAAGTCTCATTGGCTAAAATTGACTTATTCTAAGATTGCATAGCTTGCTCCCACTTCATGCTATCTTCCATTTAAGTAGTTTCATTGTAACAAGGGGGCTCCTCGCAGTCAGTGACTAATACATAGTACAATCCTGGCTCAAATCGCTCAAGTGCATGAGATACATGCACTGCTGGATTTCACTCTCTTTTGAGCACTACTAGTGGTAGGAACATCACTAGTAGCCTGAGTTGGTTTTCCCATATTTGTGGAGGCACATCCTCAAATTTGACTTTCCGATATTTGGTCTCTTTAGCATGTTGTCTATGCATTTTAGACTCATTGAAGATCACTTGTGAGATGTGAATAACCTTTCTAAATTTTGGGTGTCGGGGATGATATCCTATCTCTCCATCTGCACCATAATCAATGAAGATGCACTTGTGTGACTTGGGATCTAGATTCTTGCAAATTTCTTTGGGACAGTGTGTAAGAATGCTTCACCCAAACACATGTAATCTATCATAAGTTGGCTTCTTGCCAATCCACGCCTCCTGCAAAATCTTGAAATTTGATAGAGTACTAGGCGATGTATTGATGATGTGTACAACTATCATAACAACATCTCCCCAAAACTCAGGAGATAAATTTGCCATGGATAACATGGATGTGACTCTTTCTTGAATCATACGATTCATACACTTATCAATTCTAATCTGAGTAAGTTTGTACGGTTTAGCAAACTGTCACCAAATTCCTCGTCTGCTACAAGAATTTTTGAACTATGTGGAGACATACTTTCCACCATTGTTAGTTCGTAAAGCTTTTAGCTTTCTACTAGGTTGGTTTTGGAATGTAGCAAACACTTCGTCTTTCCCCTTCAAGAGGTAGACCCACACCTTTTTCAAGTAGAGTCGTCCATGAATGTCAGGAAATATAGTGATACCCCTAGGGATTTGTGTGGAATAGTCCAACATAAATTGCTACTATGAACCAAATATAGAGGGTTTCCCAACTCTCGATGTAATGGCGGGGTGTTTTCCTAGTTTTCTTGCCATGGATGCAATGCCCACAAAAATTGAAATAAAAAAAAATGAACACATGTAAGTAGCCCAAACGTTGAAGGATTTTCATTCCTTTTTGGCTCATATGGCCTAGCTGGCTATGTCACAACTCAATAGAAGACTGCTCAGCTACATAGATAGAACTCTCTTTGACTAAAGAAACGTATATAGAGTATAATGAACCATATTTTTGACCTTTTATGACAACAAAATTTTCTTTATGCACCATCCAAGAACCATTACCAAAAACAGTATTATAGCCTAGAGCATGAAGGTAACCAATTGACACCAAATTCTTAGACAGTCTAGAAACATGTTTGACTCCATGAAGCATAAATTCAATGTCATTCATCATAGCCTAGAGCATCAAGATGACCAATTGACATCAAATTCTTAGTTAGTTTAGGAACATGTCCGACTCCATGAGGCATAAAGTCAATGTCATTTGTCATACAAAGCTGATAGGAACGTGCAAGCTTGACTAAACCATGCATAGTAGTATATGTTGAGAACCATTCCCTATGGGGAGTAACATGGAAACTGACACTTGAATCCAATTTTGCGCATAACACTCATCAAGAGCCAATAACATATCTGGATTCAACTCAAAAGTGAAAACAAGCGCATTTGACAGCTGTTGCCGCACGTCAAGGACAACTTTTGGAGGTAGAGATTCAACCACATTGATCTTCTCTATCTTTACACTACTCTTTGGAGTGTGAGACTTCACAATTGCTTTGCCCTTTTCACGTTATAAAACACAACAATCTTTTATTAATTGGAATTTCTTACCGCAATGATAGCATTCTACATTTCTCAAGTCACAGCCTCAACCTTATGATCCTGTGAACAATAGCGTCTGCGACTACGTCTAGCTCTTTGCCTATAGACATCATGGCCACTTGCCTTATATGCATCTCCATGTCCACCATTATCGAGAGATTGATGTCTAATCTACTCACTAGTAGCATCACTTAGGCTTGGTGTGGAGTTACTAATCACAGTATTGAATGTATGATCCCAGGAAGAAGTCAAAGAGCATAGGAAAAAATGGCCTTCATTTCATCATCAGAATTCAGCCCTTTTGATGTCAGTTGAAAAAATGTGCTATTGAACTCAGTCAAGTGTGCACTAATGCTCCTACCTTCTTTCCTATTCAAACACATAAGTTTCTTCATGAAGAAAACTTTGTTAGAAGCACTTTTTCCATCCCAAGATGTGCATAGAGAGTCCTAAAGATCTCGTGCTATAGTCTTGTCCATAATTGTGAAGAATGTAGTCTTACCAAGATGTAATCTAATCGTGGCCCTAGCACGAGCATCTAACTCTTCCCATTAATCATTAGTGTAAGCATTCTCTCTATGCCCTTTCAATGGTGTTGCTAGGCCCTTTTTGACCAAGACATCAAGGATACATTGCTTTCACAATTGTGCCATCAAACTTCTTTATGTAGTAGTCTTCCCTTTTTGAAGCACTACTAGCAGTCATAACTCAAGAGAAAATGACCAAATATTTTTGGCAAAAATTATTGGAAGAATTTTGGCAGAGTTTCTCCTAAAATAGGAGTAGAAACTCAAGACCAAATGCGAAAGAATCACTGGATGTAAGTAGTCAAATGTGTCAAGAACGCATATGGTCAACTCGTGGGAAAAATCAAGCAGAGTCTCCTCTTTATTGGGAGCAACTTGCACCTACAGAGCAGTCCCCCCATTTCATCTCCACCATGCTTGTATCGAGGAAGGATGAGCGAGAGAAAGCGAGAGAGAGAGAGAGAGAGAGAGAGAGAGAGAGAGAGAGAGAGAGAGAGAGAGAGAGAGAGAGAGAGAGAGAGGGAGATCCCTAATTGGGAGGCATGGCCTCCACGTGGCTTGCCTCCTCCTTCTCACTCCTCTACCTCTAAATCTCTTAGGTATCTTCTCATCATCTCCACTAATGGGCCCTTTGTTTTTCTTCTAATCAGTACACCCTACTCACAAATGGTTTATATATTACGAAGAGCCTCACTTAAATGATAAGGTAAAAGGCATATTGCACATCAACTTTTGGAAACAAAACAAAATAAAAAGACACATTAAAAAAAAGAATATTTTAATGCTCTCGTATTATAAGAAAAGATAGATTAAATAAGCATAGAAAATAATAAAACAAATTAATGAAATAAATTTCTTTTAAATCCTTAAATAAAAGGACCCTTTATCAATATCTCACATAGTGTTCGGGAAAGTCTTTTTGCCTATTTCCTCATTATACATATGTAAACTGGAAATATTAGCAAAAAATTTCAAATTTGCAAGATGTTTGAACTATTTTCTAGTATATTTTTTTTGGTTTTTTTTTCTTTACCATCCTTTGCAACTGGCTAATCTTGATTTTCAACCGGCTCAAGGCTAAGGTCAAGCACCTTTGCCAAACATTGACCTCACATCATGGGATCAGACTCCTACGAATAAATTCTTTAGTTTTTTATTCTTTTAGTCTTTTTCAAGCATGCCAAAAAAGTAAATTCAGCTTTGGAGAATAGCTTTCTATTCACAATACTTTTGAGGCCCCTTAGGGACACTTTTCTTGCAAGGAAAATTGAACGACCTTCACCCTTTGGGTACTAAGGCCTTCAGCAGGCACAAAAAAAAACATGTAGAAACACAACTTTTAGCAAATGGGGCACCCTTGCCACGTTTCTGGTTACACCCTTTTGGTACAATTATAGATATTGATTTATTGCTATTGCACCGTTTTTGTCTAAAGTTGTGGGCCAATTTTTGCATGCGGAATTGCCATAGCCCCCTCTCCTTTAGTATATTGCCATGGGGTGAAATCTGCTTGGTGAAATCCATAGCAATGCTAGTGCTGCTGTGATGCTTCCTTAATGTCTCTAAAGATATGATGCTAGCAAACGAGAGCCAGAGAGAGAGAGAGAGAGAGAGAGAGAGAGAGAGAGAGAGAGAGAGAGAGAGAGAGAGAGAGAGAGAGAGAGAGAGAGAGAGAGAGAGAGAGAGAGAGAGAGAGACTATAGTTAAGTGTTGGTGGTGCAATTGCTTGCCTCCTCAACCTAATTGCTATCCACCCACATTTGCAGGGCATGCATTCACGGCCTTGCATCTCTCATAGCTTTTGTATGTCTTGAATGCTTTCCCATGAGTTACGACACAAAGATGAGCTAATAATACTGCAAGTCGGAGGGCGGATTGAAGAGGTCATTGTGCAGACGAGAGGCTCCCAACTTGGGAGACCACCTAAGCATGCATTTACTAAGTGTGCACTTTTATTGCACGTGTTGGAGGTTGGAACTTGCCCAAAACTCAGCCATGAATGGCTGTAAGCACACAACTAGACTATCCTAGTAGCTCAAAGGGGCAATGGTGTGTCACTCACCGCTCAATACTGTTGGAATTAGGGTTGCAGAGAAACGCACACAGCTTGGAGAAGACGAAGTAAGCTCAAGGCACACAATAGAGAGTGTATTACTTAGTGTGCAATGGAAAGATAGATAGCCCTAGAGTGATGGGCGTATATACAATGCACAGGGGAAAAAACATCCTAAAGAGGGAAAAAATGCCCCAGCGGTCCTAGTGTGTTCACACACATCACTACCGCATGTATATGGTAACAAATCCCCCCTGGAGTGATGAGGTGAACGAGAGCTGGCACATGAATAAAGGGAAGTGTCATGCCCTAAGGACATGATCAGTCCACAAAGGGGAGCAAGCCCAAAGCTTTGCGGAAAGCTTCAAGCTTCTCACGAGACAATGCCTTTGTGAAAAGATTTGCAAGGTTGTCGTGTGTTGGCACATAAGCCAAGCTGATCTTTCTTGCTGAGAGCCTCTCCCTGACATAGTGGTAATGCACCTCAATGTGCTTTGTGAGAGCATAAAAAATTGTGTTCCTCGCAACTGCCAATGCGCTCTGACTGTCAGTGTAGATAGTGTTGGCAATGTCCTGTCCAACACCCAAATCATCCATAAGGCGTCTGAGCCATACACACTCAACCGTAGCTATGAAGACTGCCCTGTACTCAGCCTCACAACTTGAAGTGGCCACAGTAGGTTGCTTCTTGCTCAACCATGATATACATGAACTGCCAAGCATGAAACAAAAACCACTTATGGACACTCACATGTCAAAACAACCAGCCCAATCTGAGTCCAAAAAAGCATGTAAGTCTGGTGGCAATGATCCCCCCTTGGGATAAAACAAGCCAAGGTGTAAAGTGCCACTAAGGTAGCGGAAAATCCTTTTGACAGCCTGCCAATGCTTAGACCCTGGGCTATGCATAAATCTGCTGACCCGTGAGAGTGCAAACTGAATATCCGGCCTCATGTTGCATACATAAATGAGGCAGCCAACAACAATTTGGTAAAGAGTGACATCAGCAGGATCGCCAGCATCATGTAGACTCAACTTCAAACCTGTTTCCATGGGAGTGGCAATATGTTTGCAATCCTCAAGTCCAAACTTACATAGCAAGGTCTCTATGTAAATTTTTGGACACAAGGTAATACCACCATCACACTGCTTAAACTGTATGCCCATGTAATGAGGCAACAGCCCCAAATCTTTCATGTTGGAAGTAGCATTCAAATCAGCCTTAAATTCAACAATATGTCTCTCATTTGGTCGAGTGATCAGCAAATCATCGACATAAAGAACCATAATGAGAAGTACATCATCCTCACGCTTTACATACAATATGCTTTATGTTGGACTGTTACGAAAGCCTTGTTTAACCAAATGAGTGTCAGCTTTCTCATACCAAGCACGAGGAGATTGCTTCAACCCATACAAAGATTTTTTACATCTGCACACTTTGTCCTCTTGTCCTTTTATGAAAAAACCGCGAGGCTGTGTTACATAAACTTCCTCAAATATGTCATCATTCAAGAAAGCAGTAACAATGTCTGATTGATATACATCCCAACCAAAATGAGCTGCCAATGCACATAGAAAACGGATTGTAGTCATAAGACAACTGGGAGAAAAAGTGTTTTCATAATCTATGCCTTTTTGTTGTGCATAACCCTTTGCAACAAGCTGAGCCTTATAACGATCAATCTCACCATCCGACTTGCATTTCAACTTGTAAACCCACCTGTACCAATTGCCTTTTTGCCAGGAGGCAAATCACATAAAGTCCATGTGTCATTTTCTATAAGTGCATCATATTCTGATTGCATGGCAACCATCCAATTTTTTGAATTCCATGCTTCCTCAAAAGACAGAGGTTCCTTAGCATCATGTAAGTTAAGCACAACCAAAGCATAACAATGTGATGCATAAGATGCATGGCAAGAACCTGAACGCAACTACTAGACAAAGGTGCATCCAATTTACTGTGTCACAAAGTATGCACTAGCCATTTAGGCATACCTCTAACCTGCTCATTCTCAGCCCCCATAGGCTGTACATTTTCGAAAACCCCCATAGGCTGTACATTTGCCTCATTGGAAATTACATTTGTATTTCCACCACTGAAAAGAGGCAACAAAGTGTCATAAATGTCCTGTGAGCTTACATTTTTGTATCTAGTACATGATAGCAAGGGCTGAACAGAATCTTCCACAAACACTACATCCTGTGAAACCAGAATACGCTTTGTTTGCGGATGATATAACCTGTAACCTTTGCTTTCAGCACTATAACCAACAAAAATACATTTGACAGCCTTATCATCCAATTTTCTGCGCTGCACTTGTGGCACCAAAGCATATGCCAAACAACCAAAAACACGCATGTGCTCAATAGAAGGCTTTCTATCATGGCATGCTTCATATGGAGTAATAGACTGCAAAGATTTCATAGGACACCTGTTAAGTACATAAGTGGCACACATGATGGCCTCAAGCCAAAAAGAATGCGGCAAAGCTTGACTTTTGACCATACATTGTGCCATTTCCGTCAGTGACCTGTTTTTCCTCTCAGCAACACCATTTTGACGAGGTGTATAAGGCACTATACATTGGTGTTTTATCCCATGACTAGCCAGAAATTCATTAAATTGATGAGATATATACTCCCCCCTTCGATCGGAACGGAGGGTGCCCATAGTACATTTCGAAACATTTTCAGCCATAGCCAAGAAAAATTTGAAGCACATAAAAACTTCGGACTTTTCTTTAAGCCCGGGGTGGTCACTTTTTAGAATGTGTATGCTATCACGTGAGTTAACCGGAGAGGATTATTAAAAGATCAAAATGTATCAAAATGTATACATACAGAGGGGGGTGGGGGTTTTTTAAATAGGCACGTAGTGTAAATATAGTATGTATATTGAGGTATTATTAATAACCTCTTGAACGCATGTGATATAGGAAGCTTTTGATAAGTGACCGCCCCGGGGCTTTAAGCGTAAATACCCATGCATACCTGGAGTAATCATCAACGAAAGTCATGAAGTAAAGGTAATTGCCCAAGGACGGAGTTTGCATGGGCCCACAAACATCACAATGCACAAGCTGCAACCTGCATGTGGCCCGAACTCAACCATCCTTTGGAAACTTAGAACGTTGCATCTTACCCCAAATATAGCCTTCACAAACATGTTTGACAGGTGCTTCAAGAGGTGGCAAAGCAGCAACCATATCAGATTTTTGCAAACGCAGCAAACTGGCAAAATTCAGATGACCAAAATGTGCATGCCAAAGTTTTGCATATAAAATAGCCCTTGAATCTGCAACAGCATTTGCAAAATTTTGTCCACACTTGTCATAAGAAGTGAGCTTATACAGCCCACGGCACAAAAGGCCAGATGCAACAATTTCATCACCAAAATTGAGAAATGTACATCTGTCATCCACAAATTTGACTACAAGTCCAAGTCTAACAATTGAGATCATGAAATGTACATCTGTCATCCACAAATTTGACTACCAGTCCAAGTCTAGCAACTGCGGATACAGACAAGAGATTCTTCTTGATCCCAGGTACATACAGTGCATCAACAAGTGTGAAGGAACTGCCATTTGCAGCAGTAAGCACAATCTTTCCAACTCCCTGAAGCGGATAAGAGGCATTGCTGGCACAAGTGACTGAATTCCCATGAGGGACAGACTCGAGAGAGGTAAACAATTCACGATGTGAGGTAATGTGCTTTGTAGCACCACTATCGAAATACCACACATGTGAATCTGTAGCAACTGACAAGCATGCATAATGGACAGTAGGATTGTAAGTGCACTCTGCGCTAAAAGCCCATTCTGCATCAACATCAGCATCCCAGTCTCCTTTCACAGAAGACTAAAAAATGGTTGCGTTTGTAGTGGAAGCAGCATTTGCAGTGGAACCACCCTCTTTCTTCTTAGCCTCTTTCGCCTTCAACTTAGGACACGACTTGATCAAGTGATCATTAGCTTTACAATAATGGCAACGCATCTTCTTTTTGCCCTTATCACCAGAATTGCCAGACAAAGTGCTGCCAGTAGAAGCATTAGGAACAGAAGTTTTGCCACTCGTAGCAGAACCATAAGAAGCGGCTGCATTATTGTTACCACCCTTTCTTTGAGAAGCAATAAAAGCCTGTTCAACTGCACGATGCCTAGTTTTGTTTTTTCTGGAAAGTGACTCTTGCAACAGCAATGTGCATAATGCATCAAACGTGACAACTTCAAGATTTCCTTGGGTCATCAGTCTCCAAGTACATATCAGACACTAGCAAGGAAAGTGTCCATATCATCTTCCTCATGCATACTCGTTGAATCCAGCTCTTTACGTAGCAAGGCAATTTTAGCCTCATTGCGACTTGCATAAAGACCAGCCAAAATATCCCAAGCCTGTTTTGTAGATTTTGCTGAATGGATGTGAGGAACAATGGTGCGCTTCACAGACAATGCAATCAATGCATGAGCTTGTGCATCCTTAAGATCCCAACGAGCTTGTTCTGTCGTAGGCAAAACAACTCTAATAGCTGCAATCCTTACAGCAAGACCTGCAACATCCTCAACATCGCCTACATTCTCAGAACTAGGACGTATATCAATGCCCTGCACAATATTCCAAACGCCCTTTGACACAAGAACGTGTTGCATCATATAAGCCCACATAGGGTAATTGTCCCCATCCAACCTGTCCTCAGCAACAAACATCTTGAACACATCTGTGTTGTTGTTGTCAGCCATGGTAAATGCTGCACCTGATGCGAAAACTGCTCGAAAATAGGAGAAATGGAGTGGGAACAACACGTGCTATATAGTACAAACCGTGGAAGACTATAAGGCACCTACTATGCAGAAAACGGCACTGACAGAAAATCTGCACAAAATGACGAAATAGCCTGTGCAGTACTGTCTATAGTGGAAACGGAGGCCGAAATGAGTCTGAATCAGAAATCTGAGCAGACTAAGCTCTACGAGTTCTCCCAAAATTTTTGTTGACCTGCGAATGCTCGCCAAAGCTCACTGAAATCGGAGAAAGTGAGCAGGCATGTACTGGAGCAGCTGGCGACTAAGCCCGGGAGGACGCAATCTGCTCTGATACCAATTGTTGGAATTAGGGTTGCAGAGAAACACACATAGCTTGGAGAAGATGAAGGAAGCTCAAGGCACACAATAGAGAGTGTATTACTTAGTGTGCAATGGAAAGATAGATAGCCCTAGAGTGATGGGCGTATATACAATGCATGGGGGAAAAAACCTCCTAAAGAGGGAAAAAATGCCCTGGCGGTCCTAGTGTGTTCACACACATCACTACCACATGTATATGGTAACAAATGCTTTGCCGTTGTGAAGGATTCCCTGCCGCGAAGAAGAGGGAGCTGCCCTTCCCGCGCTCAACTGCCTCACCACAGCTGATGTCGCCGCAATGCTCGATCACTCTCTCTCTCTCTCTCTCAAGCATACACACACACACACATGCTCGTGAGCACACAATGGAGAAGAAGGTAGAGGTAGAGCAAGATCACTTCTTTAGCAGGCACCTCAAAGAATAAGGATTTTAGGTCAAAATAGACCTTTTATATGAATCTGACCGATTCACACATGGGCGATTCATAGCAAAAATCATGTAAAAATGAGATAAGTGGTGTGCTTGTCATCGGTGATCACCTACACACCTATAGGACCAACAATCTTGGTCCATGACTGAAATAAAGTATAAGGCATCCGTCAAATGTGATAGTGTGTCGGTAAGTGGTTAACATGCCCCCCTTCCTGATGTAGATTCCGTCCTCGGAAGCTAGTGAAGTGAAGCCCGTTCGTCGAGGTGGAATCTGAGATTGAATGTCTTTAGCTTTCTTCAAACATCACAAAATCAACCAAAAATAGCACAGTAATTTCATTTTCATAGAACATATATAATGAAAAAGCATATGCAGTGAATATATACACAGATTGATTGGTAATAGTATATTAAACAAATTTTCAGCAGCAGTAAACATTAAATTGTAATATAATCAAACCCATAAGCACTTGTAAAGGTAAAAAAATAGACGAGTCTAGGGTCGCTAATTTAACGGTTGAGAGGCACTAGAGGTCAACTATTAATACCGTGGACAAGCTTCTCAATTCTCTCTGGTCAATTAAGTTGTTTAACCATGAGAGCAAAGTATCGCATGTCCGAGGGCTGACTAGAAGCTATACCTAGAATACCTTCTAGTTAAACTACGATAAAAGGAATTGCATATGAAATCATCGCCTGAATTATTCTCTTTGTTTGATTCCCCAAAGCGTTTTCCATATTGATTCAATTTTTGACGTGTGTGCTTATTTTCTATGCCTTGGGTTTTATGCTTATTAAGAAAAAGCGCCCACATTGGGAACCTCTAGGGCTCTAGTACCATATGCAATACATGTGAGTGAAGTACCAAATCAAGCTGGGATTTCTCTTCCAGCTTAAGATTTTACATTTCTAGCACTTTTGTTTTTGGTTGTTTGTTTTTCACTTCATTTCAATTTTGTAACTTTGGGGGTCATATTGACACTGTTACCCTCCCCAGGCTCATCACAATAGTAAACTCCCTTTATAATACTTGAGCTAAAGGTCAAGAGGGATTAAGCCCACTAGAAAGCACTAGTACATTGCACACAATGCTTCATAATATTTGATTAAGAACCTAAGGTAACCACTGACAATTATAAAGGCATTTCCCATGGTATTAAGAGAAGATCTGTAATGTCTATCTTGGTCAAACTAGCTTAGTCAGACTTCTTGATTCATAAAACGAGACAAAGGACTATGACATAAAATTATATTGAATCTAATGTTTAATAATAAGCAATGTGCTGAATATTGTGCTACCAATCGCAATTAAAGCAGACAAACATAGATGCTAAAAAGACAAGAGGCAATGATAATGGACAGGAAACACCTGCTCGTGTTGATGATCGCGCTCGATTCAAAGAGTGAACTAGATAAAGATTGCATGAAGTTCAAAATCTCAACTACTTCAATGCATTCCTGTACACACTAGAAAACACAAGGAGTACCTCTAGGACGCACATCAGTGGGAAGAGACACCAATTTTTATTGAACACAATGAAAACAACATAAAGAACCCTAACCTAACTATTTACACTCTCCTAGAGGATCAAGGGAACATGATATTGTATAGATGGGTGGGTAGCCCTAAGTCTAAACCTATATCTTTGTCATCGTCAAGAAAAATAAAGTCATCATCAATGAGACCATACATGCCATACATGTAATCATGTAAATCTTCCTCATCATTAGATGCACATATGTTCACTAAGAATGCCACTAGATGTGTATAGTCATCTTGCTCAAAAGGGTAAGCTTGTGCAATCGAAAAGACGTTCTCTACTAAGTAGGGATCATTTGTGGTCAAGAGATGTATCAGCCATTCTAATTCCTCAAAATCTTTCTCACACGCTAGTGTATCTACCAAAGCCCATGCACAAGCAAGCACCGAGTAGACTATGTGAAACACTTGTGGAAAGTAAAGAGGCTACCTCTCACCCAAGGTAGGAGTGGATGACTCTAGCGTACTAGCCATATTTGTATACACAGATAGATTTTGGCTAGTGTGCAATATTATAAGGGTCATGTCAAAAGGTCGAGTCCTTGTGCATAACATGTTATTATAATTTTTGGGTCATGTACTAGATTTGTAGGTTTCAAGCTTTTTGTTTGATGGCTCTTGCTCTTTCACTTTTTTATTTTTGTTTTCTTGAGTATAGGGCTATATATATACATTTTCTAAGATTGGGAGATTCAGAGGTCAGGGACGAAAGCTAAGAGGGGAGCAAGTGAATGATGGATGTCATCAAACATTCCCCCCTTTCTTGGGTAGATCATACCTTTTGAAACGATGTCGTCACCTTTTGAAACCAATTGTTCCAAGTTGTAATGGGTGAAGACTTTGACTACTAGTTTTTCACCGCCCTAGGTGTTTCATCTAGTTGCAAGGGTGTAAGGTACTCTCCCATGATTTTACTTGAAACGTTGTTTTAGGTGAAGGATTTACAATGAGAGGTGCTATTCTTTCCTTGTTTTTTTGTACAATTTTGGTGGTAGGTGAAAGTTATAAAGAAGCTTGTGTTTCTATAGAAGAACTATATGAAGAGTAAGAAGCTTCATTTGTTTTTTATATGTTTGAGCCAAGTGATACAAGTTGTTCTCGCTTGGATACCTAAACTAGCTCCAACTTAAGTGTATAGTATTCTGTGCTCTTTCCCTTCCCACGGTCTTCAATCGGCTTTATCGTTACAAGATTTGACTCGCATGGGTCTATAGGTGACATGCAAGAACACAATTTATGTTTCGGCACCCATGTTTGATCATTACCTTCATAGTAGCCTTGGGTTTCCAATAATTGTTTAGGAATCCAAAGCATTGTTGTCTTACATTTCTTGGAGCGATTGGGGCGTCTCTTACAAGGCTTTTGTTTTTTAGCGTAAAAAATGGTCGCTAAAGAAGCTTTAGGGACCCATTTGTATGTTTTCTTTGGTATATTACGATGAGTCTTGTGTGTCTCATGCTTTGTTTCAGCTACCGAAGTTGAAACTCTAGAGAGTTGGGCTATAGGTACAGATGGTTCAACCTCTTGGACATGCAATGTTTTGAGTTGTATTTCCTCAGGAGGTGATATCTTAGGGACTTTCACTTGAATGGTAGGGTTAAGAGATGGTTTCTATGTTGTGACACTCCCAGTCCCTCCCAAACCATTAACTAAAAACTTCACAATCTTCTCACTTTGTTTAGACATGGTCTCAAATAGGAGCATGGAAGTATCGAGCAATTCATCATCAATTCCAGTAGGGGCTTCACCATTGATATGCAAGACAAACGATCCGCCATGACATGTCTTTTATCAAGTCTCACCACAACGGTAAAATTAAACTCAAGAAGAATTCATAAACATCGTGTAATTGCTCCCTTGGAATAAGGTTTATTCACTATATACAATAATGCTTGGTGATCCACATAGAAAACAAACTTGTTGGCAAGAAGGTAGTAGCAAAATTTCTTTACTGTGTAAATCATATCTAAACCTTCCTGCTCTGTACTGGTGTAGTTCCTCTCAGCATTATTTAATTGACGACTTGCAAAGCTAATAGGGTAGTCCAATTTATGTTCTCCTGGTTGAACTAGAACACACCCAATAGAAAAGTTTGATGCATCAATATGAACATGGAAAATTGCATTCCATGTGCCCTAAAATGACTCCATGTTCAACCCAAAATTGGCATTTGAAAGGGTTTAATGAGATGCGATACAATCTGCACTTCTCAAACACTTTTCATAAACATGGTAGATGTTCTTTCCAAGAAGAATAAACACAAAGGTCATCTAAGAAAGCTTTGCAAAACTCCCTTAAATATTCCCTAAAATCAGTGTTTATTAATCTTTGGAAGGTAGCAGGGGCATTGGTTAGGCCAAAAGCCATAACACAAAATGCGAACACTCCAAATTTGGTTATAAAAGAAGTTTTAGCTTGGTCCTCTAGTGCAATTGTGATTTAATTGTAGCAGAGTACCCATCTAAAAAGCTATATACTTTCTTCCCTACAACTCTTTCAAGAACATGTTTCGAATATGGCTAGGGGTAATGGTCTCTCCAAGTGGCGGCATTGACCTTCTTGAGATCCATGGACACTCTGAGTTTCCCATTCTTTTTCGGCACAATAATGATTAGAGACACCCATTCTGAGTGCTCAATAGGGTATATGAATCCGCATTTGACAAGCTTTTCAATCTCTTCTTGAACAATCTTTGCATACTTAGGATTCATTGGGTAGGGTTGTTGTTGGACTGGTTTAGCCATGCTATTTATGGGAATTGTGTGTTGCACCACGGAAGGTGGACACCTTTCATATCATGATATGTCCAAGAAAATATATCCTTAAATTCCTTAAGAAGCTCCTTAAGTACATATTCCTCAGTCTCTATCAAATCTTGGGCAATGAAAACATGTTTGGACTCCTCACCTACGTCTGCTAACTCTATTTTCTTATCTATCATTGGACCATCATAGACTCCATTACTTACATTGATAGGTGTTCTCTGGGCCTTTGTATACACAATCTTACGCTCCTCCGTGTGGTGTAGGATTTGAAATGCTCAAGTGCATGATGTAAATCTGTGACTGCAATTTTTTTCCCGCTTCCTTTTGTTGTTGAGATAGCTCTGGATTTTATTGTCTCCTCATGGTACGGATCAACTTTGGCTCCTCTGTAGCCTCTAATTGTGCAATGTCAATGAGTTGTGGACTGCACCACATAATTCTTTGAAGGTATTCACTCCAATTATCTACCAACTTGCGATGAGCATCACATGCCCCCATATAATTGAGTTGTTCTGTGGTAGATTTCTTTTCATTTATCCTAGCACGTACATTGGCTCAATATTGTCTCCTCTTATATTTCTTACTCCTCTTGTCTAATTTTTGATTATGGCCGATCTCTAGTGCAGAATCACTAGATGAATTGCTACTTGCGTCTTCTCCTCTCCAGGATAGATTTTCATCTAGGGTACCAATGAGCTCTGAATGGTTTTTCCCCACATTTGCACCAAGATTTAACTCAGATTCTTTGTCCTCAAAGTCAATTTCAATTGATGATTCTGCCTCCAAATCGTGTGGGCTATAAACTCTTTTGAGACGCTATTGGTTCCAATGTCAGTCAAGCCTTCATTTGTTAGGTCATCAGAAGCTATATGCATTGATCCTATCAAATTTAAAGGTACAAGTTGTGGCATTTCATCCCCCTCAGGTGTTACCCAGGTCGTTCCCCTATTTCCCCAAGTGTCTATGGTTGCTTCTAGGTGGACCCAATCCACGTTGTCAGACTCAGTCATCCCAGGTAGAACATCCATATAAGGGAAATCTTCCCCAACATTAGTGTCCTTTTTACACGTGTATCAATACTGCAATGGGGCCATGTGAATTGTGGTGTCAGATCTATGATCAATTATAACTTTGTTTCCTAGAGGATGTGCTCGACTAGTTACAAGATCACCTCTAATGACAGAGTTTTGGAACTGCAAGTAGACATGGTTTTTAGATCAGTCATGCACCATTTTTTCTTCCCTCATGAAAGGATGTCATTTTTTCTAAGATCATCTCAGATGACATAGTGTGCTTGGAAAAATCCATAAGAAGGTATGCCTTATTTTTTGTCCAAAGACCTTGATCTTGAGATCTTCTAGCATCCCAACAGATTTAACTATATTCCCATTGGACATCTTTACTACTATGTTTGTAGTCCCAAGGTGAGGGGTTCCCATAGATTCCCAACAATTTTTAGTTACACTGCTAACCCTAGTGCCACCATCAATGATTCCCTTCATAGTTAATCCCTTGGTAGTGATTGACATGGTCACATTAATTCATCACCTTCAAAGTATTGTCCCAACTTGTTAACATGTATTTCAACAACAGAGTTCTCATCTAGGTTGGGATGTGGATCTAAGTGTTCCTCCTCTATTGGAACATTCCTAGCTCCATCCATCTGTGTAAATTGTGGTAGCCCAACTTTCAGTTCTCTGTTGAGGAAATCTTGAAGAGCTAAGAATAACTCGGGGTCTCCATATAGTTTAGACATGATGGTGGTTATAACTTTTGAAGCCATGAAATCCATCAATTTGGAAAAATTCAATGACAACTTTTGGGATTCAATCCCTTGACATGGAGAAGATGAGATCCTCATTTCTTTGATAGGGTCAGGTAATCCCTCTATAAACATTCTCTCCAACAAGAGGGGAGTACGCCCACTTTCCAATGACTTAAAGTCACTTTCTTCTTGGATGACACTAGGTATGGCGAGTAGTCTATGCTATTTGTGAGATTGATTTCGCATAGGGAACACTGTGTCTGTAATATGGATCTGCCTAGGTGTTGGATTTAGATCTCTGGGTCTCTTCTAGCAAACTCATTAACTGCTTGACTCACTCGATCTCCTCTTTAGGGTTTGGATAAGTTCATATCTTCTTCTTGGGTTCCCTAGGTCCTAGCCATTGTAGCTCATGACGATCCTCCTTGATTTTTTTTTTCTAATTGTTGTTTTTGTCTCCATGGTCTCATTCGAATCAAAATCCTCTTCAGCGTCATTCATATACACGGGGTCATCACCAGTCCCTAGGTTGGTCTCTGAAATGGGGTTTGACTTTGCTGTTTTTTGTGATCTCTTCCTTTGTGTTTTCTTCTTTTTTTGAGATTGGGCAATTGATGCTGTGTCTCTTTCTTCAAGAATATAATTTTGGTTTTGGAGCATCGATCGTGTGAGTACATTTACTGGTACCATAGGTGTACTTTGTGATGGTTCCTTGATAACCTCAATTAAGTTCAATGGCATGATCTTTGGTGCATTTGTATTATTAGGACATTGCGCAATCAAATGATCTATGACACATTGATTACACATGAGTATCGGCATTGTAGTTGTACTCACTTGATTGGTTTGCATTAGTGTGGCATTCTTTTGTAGTCTAATAGGACACTCAGCTACATGATGTGAACCCCCACACTCGTAGCATTGAAGAGATGGTCTCTTGGCAGTGAAATTGATATTTGGCCTCTTGTCGCAAGAGCAGCTACTTGATAGACAGGTTTGACTTGTCCTCAATAGTCCTCCATGTAGTATTGGTAGGGTATTTTGTAGGCTACACTTTAGAGTATGGAAAGTTAGTGTTGTTTTGGACATTGTTATATTTTTGTACATAAGAAATATTATCTACTCTCTATGTTTGTGTAAAGTAAGTGTGAGTGTGCGTTGTGAAGACTTTTGTCTAAGTCACTCCATGCCACCGCCCGATGCGACACCGCTTTACTATGTGACCAATTGTGGGGGATCTAGGTTTTCTTTTGGGGGGAGGGGGTAAGCATAAGACCCCTTATGGCACCATATGGAAAGCCCTCTAGCCACCTAGGAAAAGATAAATATTGAGATGGCCCAATAGAAAGAGTGTGCAACCTCTCTAGCCAATGATTGTAAAGTACTAAGCCTATTTTAGTGGATATTCTCTAATGAATGATTTTCACTTTGAACTATAGCATTGTCTCTATACTCTCTCTCTTATTCTCTTGAAATTGGCATAGCCCAACCCTAATCTCCATATTTGTGTGCGTATGTCGCACGTGTCAATGCAAGGAACTTGCCGATACATCGTGTGCGAGCCACAAACGGCTCCAAGCACACAACAAGCCTAAACTAGTAAGCTCAAAGATGGCGTTGGTGTGTCACTCACCGCTCTACGCTTGCTTCGTGGAGGATTCCTTGCCACGAAGAAGAGGGAGACTCCGTTACGCCGTGCTCAACCGCCTCGCCGCCGTCGTGCCGCCGCAATGCTCGATTGCACACTCTCTCTCTCTCTCTCTCTCACACACACACACACACATACACACACACACAAGGAGATGAAGAAGGAGAAGATGGAGATGGAGAAAGAGCACTCTTCAATTGCACAAATGAGAGAATGAGTGAATTTTAGGTTTAGTTGACTTTTATATGAGCTCACCCCATTCACACTTGGGCACCCATGATTAGCCAACTAATCCATTGAATGTTCCAGTTAGAGTGCGCCTCTCATTGGCGATCACTCTTACCCTTTTCCTATTGGACCAACAAGCCCAGTACCTGACTCTACCAAGTAAATAATACAATCATCCGTCGTAGGTGATAGGGTGTCGGTGAGCCATGAGGGTTAACATGCCCCCCTTCCTGACGTAGATTCCGTCCTCGAAAGCTATTGAGTTGAAGCTTGTTCGTCGAGGTGGAAGAGCATCTGAGATGAATGTCCTTAGCCTCCTTCAGTCACTGTAAAATCCAACAACATTGGCATAGTAATTGCATTCTCATAAGCAATTAAAAAGCATATGCAGTTGTAGGCAGACAATTTGATTGGTAGCAAAATTTTAAACCATTTGTCAGCAATAAACATTAAATTTCAATATAATCAAATGCATAACCAGATGTAAAGGTAAAAATTAAACAAGTTTGGGGTCGCTAATTTAAGGGTCGAAAGGTACTAGAGATCGACTATTAATACCATGGGTAAGCTTCTTAATTTTCTCTGGTCAATTAAGTTGTTTAATCGCGAGAGCCAAGTATTTCATGTTCGAGGGCTGACTAGAGGCTATACGTAGAAGACCTTGTAGTTAAGCTACGATAAAAGGAATTTCTCATGAAATCATCGCCTGACTGAGTACCTTTTCTTTGACCCCCCAAAGTCTTTTCACAGTGATTCAATTTTTATGTGTGTGCTTATTTTGTATGCCTTGGGTTTTTTTTTTTTTTTTTTGCTTTTCAAGGAAACGCTCCCACCCGTTTGTCCCCCAGGGCTCTAGTACCATAGGCGATACATGTGAGTGAAGTACCCAATCAAGCTGAGATTTCTCTTCCAGCTTAAGATTTTACATTGTGGCACTTTGATTTTTTGTTTGTTCTTTTTCAGCATTTTAATTTTGTAACTTTGGGGGGTCATATAACACTGTTACACCTCCCAGGCTCATCACACTAGTAAACTCCCTTTATAATACTTAAGCTAAAGGTCAATAGGGTCAAGCCCACTAGAAATCCCTAGTACATTTCACACAATGCTGCCTAAATCGGATTAAGAACCTAAGTAACCATTGATTATTAGGAAGGCATTCCCCATGGTATTAAGAGAAGATCTCTAACACCTAACTTGGTCAAACTAGCTTAGTCGGACTTGCTTGTGATGTTTAAACCTAGACAAGTGATTATGACAAAAAATGACATTGAATTAAATGTTTGATACTAAGCAAATGTGCTAGATATTATGCTACCAATCACAATCAAAGCAGACAATCATAGATGCAAAAAAGATAAGGGGCAATGCTAATAGACACGAAACACCTGTTTGTGTTGATGGTCGCGCTTGATTTGAAGTGTGAATGAGAGAAAGATCCCATGAAGGTCCAAATCCTAACAACAACAACACGTTCTTGTACACACTAAGAAACACAAAGAATATCTCTAGGAGGCACATCCGTGGGAAAAGGTACCAACACTTATTGAACAAAACAAAAAAACATAAGGAACCCTAACCTAATTATTTGCACTCCCCATAGAGAGTCAAGGGAATAGGATATTGTAGAGATTGGGGGGAAACCCTAAGGCTAAACCCCTATCCTCGTCATCGAGATAAACAAAGTCATCATCCATGAGACCATATGTGCCATCCATGTAGTCATGTAAATTCTGTTTTTTAAATCACTTGGTACTTCACTCCATTTGTTTAGTATATAGTGTCCTAAACAGCTGAGAGCAAAGACCACGCATGCGCGAGATCACCTTCTTGCCGTCATCATCCATGATGATGCCCCGCCTTGATGTCGACGGAGTAAGGCAACCCACTGGGCCGGTGACGCGTGAACCTGGGTGTCCCGGCAGGGTCTCTAGCGGCGTGTCGATGGGGGTACGGACGTCAGAGTCTCCACCGGCGTCTGGGCCCCGAAGCGAGGGAGTGTCGAGTGGGGTGGCTCCTGGCGGAGTAGGTAAGGTGTGTAGCTTCTAGGAACAGTCCGCCGTGCAAAACCTGGCGTAGACGGCGATGCTGTGGCTGGTGTGGGGGCGGGCAAAGAAGGGGAGGGTAAAGAGCCTCGTCGAACACGATGCGGTGGTGGAGGCATCGTGGCGGAATCCCCACAACAACCGCCACCTTCCACCACTAGAGCGCCGGTGTCTAGAAGAGTGTGACGCTCGTCTCGTCGACGCCGAAGCTTCGGAGCGCGCCGAATGCTCCGAAAGAGAGGGAAGATGCGGATGGTGTAGGAACGCAGCCGATGATGCGCCAGAGCGATGACGCTCCACGTACCACTGTCTCTGCTGCGGTGACAAAGAAGAAAGAAACTCCTCATCATCCATACCTGCATTAAACACACGAATATTTAAACTTAATATTGAATGAATAGAGTAGACAATGACGCAAAGACCATTAAATACAATGACGTAATGACGCATATAAATACAATGACGCAATGAATCGAGTGGTAGAAGAGGCAAGTCGAAAACTCAGAATTTTCAATCAAAAGATGTGAGCGCGAGTTAGAAAAGAGCGTTACACACCATGGAAGCTACTTAGAGAGCTAGAGCTTTACAGCACGGAGCAAAATTGTTCAAATACAATATTTTTGGCTTAAAGAGATCTCTCTCTCATCCTCGCATAACTCAGCATAAACTTCCTATATCTATATAGAGCTCTCCGTTTAAACACATATCCTCTGTTTCATTTTGTAGCTCCTCTGCATGCACCCCATATAGAGCAGTAGCATCTTGATGCTCGTCTGGCACCACCGCAGCGGCTTCTGATTGAGCATCTTCTCTGATCTCCTCCATTGATGTCGTTGTGATTGGCACATGGTAGCCTTCATACGTCCTTGCACTACGAGGGGCTAACTCTATGACGTACCACCAGTTTGATGTAGACTTTGTAGGATGAAATACTACCTGCCAAAAGCCACATAACTTACATGAGAGCTTTCAAGCACATAACTTGTAAAAGGGGGATGTTAACTATTTATATACTTACTTGTTCACAATGCTCGGGTAGTACGAAAGTGTCTTCTTAGGTCAGTCCATTTCTTAGTAGAATCCACCTCAAGAAAACCAGACTCTCCTCTACGCACAGTAGCGTTTCGACCCTCCATGATTATCTTGAACCATTGCACGTCGAACAAGTCGACAAAAAATCCTCTGTAATCGATCCTCAAAATCTCTTGCAGCGTGCCGAAGTAAGTGAGTTCCGCCACCACGGGATCTGCATCAGAGGAACGTCGTCGACTAGACTGTTCAAATTTTGCCATGATTCCACAATCTTGAGTAAAACGCTTTTTGTCGATTCGTTCCACCCTAAAATGTCGACCTTTACACCATGCTGCTGTGTATGACTTATACTACAACGAACAAAGATTATGAGTGGCCGTTCAAACGTTTATAAATAAAGTCACTTGCTAGTCGTACATTGCAAACTTACCTTGGTCGCGCAACCCCGAGAGTACTCCACACTCTTCTTCAGTCACTTCGTCACCGCATTGTTGTGCGCTTTTCAATTGGTTGTGCAACCATCTTAAGCTCATGAAGGTTGGTAGGCTCTCCAGAACCGCTGGATAGTGCATCGGTGTCGTCTTCCCCGTCTCCACTCGATTCGTGCCCTTTGTCGCTCTTGCTTTGCATCCTCATATTGTGAAATCCACCACTTTGCATCACTGGATTGTGAAGCATGCAAAATCGTTGATTTTAGCCTCTAGATCTTCCGTCATCTTCTTCTCAACACCGAGATTGCACATGACAATCCCAGATATGCGCTCATCATCTATGGTTCGCCATAGCGTGTCCCGGGATTTATCAAATCCGTCTAGCCACTCTCCAATGTACACTAGGGACTCTGATACCAACCAACCTTCTGCCATGCTACCCTCCGGACGTGCCTTTTGACGCACATATCCCTTAAGCGTTTTCATGAAACGCTCTAAGAAGAACATCCATCTGGAATGAACTGTGCCAGCTATTTCCACCTCATCAACTATGTGAATAAAAGATGCACCTGATGGTTAGCATTGTAGTAGGAAAATGTTTCTCAAACATGCACACAAGCTCCGCAGCATTAGTTTGGCGAATGGTATGGAGTCTACGTCGATCTCCTTTTGTGAGATCCATTGCACCAGCTTTGCAAGTTTGTAGATTGTGTTACGGATGTCGAGAGACAAACATCCCTCAATGGCAACCGGTAAAATAAACTGTAAAGTATGTGAGCAGCAATGATATTAAAGTCCCACATTTATGCAATGATATTAAAGTCCACTATGAACGTACCTGACACATTTTATGCAATCGTGTGACTTCAAACCGGTAAGCTTTCCTTCTTTAGTAAACACAGTTTCGAGCGAGTGGCATTACGCCAATGGGGGGTCCGCAAAGATCGAATGGCCTCTTTTACTTTGCGTTCTTGGGCTCCTGTGAAAATCCATGGTGCTTTAGGAAGTTTTATCGATCCATCAACGCTGTTGCGGCCAATATTGCTCCATACGATCCACATTTCTAAGGTCAACTCTGGCTCCCAAAGTATCTTTCTTGCCGGTCAAAGGTTGGCCACCAATAGCTGATTGCAATACCTTTTTTCGCTATTAGTTCCCCTGAGAAATGTCTATACCCATGTGGGCTTCTTGTAGTATGTATAAATACTCATCCTCACGAGCACAAAGTCTAAGAATATCATCCTTCCCTAGCCTGTAGAGAGTTCCTACAATGAGAGAGTAAGGTTCACATTCTTTTAACAGTTTTCGAGCTATGTCTTTACGAAGCTCTTTGGGTGGAAAACCATTAACTAGAAAGTTCACAATCTTCTCACTCCATTCATGTATGGTTTTGACTAGGAATAGAGAAGTATTAGGCAACTCATCATCGACTCTAGTAGGGGCTTCACCATTGGGTATGCGAGACAAATGATCCGCTATGACATGTCTTTTACCAGGTCTCACCACAACGATAAAATCAAACTCAAGCAGAATTAACAACCATCGTGTAATTCTTCTCGTGGAACAAGGTTTATTTACTAGATACAACAAGGCTTGATGATCAACATAGAACACAAACTTGTTGACCAGCAGGTAGTAGCGAAATTTCTTCACAGCATAAATCATACCTAAACCTTCTCACTCTGTAGTGGTATAGTTTCTCTCGGCATCATTCAAATGACGACTTGCAAAGCTAATGGGGTAGTCCAGTTTATGTTCTCCTGGTTGAGCTAGAACACACCCAATAGCAAAGTTTGATGCATCAATATGCACATGAAAAATTACATTCCAATCGGGCACTCGTAGAATAGGAGTGCTAGTCAAGGTCTTTTTCAATGACTCATAAGCATGGTCACACTCCGCAGTCCATTGGAACTCAATAAGAAGCTTGTACAAAGGACGAGCTATCTCGGCAAAGTTTAAAATAAACTGTCGGTAATAACCAACATGGCCCATGAACCTTTGAACTCCTTTATAGTTTGTAGGTGGTGGAAATTCAGCAATATCTTTAATTTTGCTCTCATTTGTGGAAATCCCATTTTTGGACACTATATGCCCTAAAATGACTCCATGTTTAACCCCAAATTGGCATTTGAAAGGGTTTAAGGAGATGCGATACAATCTACACTTCTCAAACACTTTTCGTAAGCATGATAGATGTTCTTTCCAAGAGGAATAAACACAAAGGTCATCTAAGAAAGCTTCACAAAACTCCCTCAGATATTCGCTAAAGGCAGTGTTTATTAATCTTTGAAAGGTAGCAGGGGCATTGGTTAAACCAAAAGCCATAACACGAAATGCAAACACTCCAAATTCGGTTATAAAGGCTGTTTTAGCTTGGTCCTCCAGCGCAATTGTGATTTGATTGTAGCCAGAGTACCCATCTAAAAAGCTATAAGCTTCCTTCCCTGCAACTCTTTCAAGCACATGTTTTGAATATGGCAAGGGGTAATGGTCCCTCCTAGTGACGGCATTGACCTTCTTGAGATCCACGCACACTCTGAGTTTCCCATTCTTTTTTGACACAATCACTATTGGTGACACCCATTCTGAGTGCTCAATAGGGTATATGAATCCGCATTCCACAAGGTTTTCAATCTCTTCTTGAACAATGTTTGCATATTTAGGATTCATTGGGTAGGGTCGTTGCTGAACTGGTTTAGCCATCCTATTCATGAGGATTGTGTGTTGCACCATGGAAGGTGCAACACACATGATATGAAAGGTGGAACACCTTTCATATCATGATAAGTCCAGGCAAATATATCCCTGAATTCCTTGAGAAGTTCTTTAAGTACACACTCCTCAGTCTCGGTCAGATCTTGGGCAATGAAAACAGGTTTAGACTCTTCTCCTGGGTCTGCTAACTCTATTTCCTTAACTATCACTGGACCATCATAGACTCCATTGCTCCCATCGATAGGTTTTCTTTGAGCCTTTGTATACACAACCTTACGTTCCTTTGTGGTATAGGATTTGAAATGTTCAGGTGCAGGGTGTAAGTCTATGGGGTCCTGTTGTTCTGTGGACTGTGATTTCACTTTAGATTCCTTTTGTTGTTGAGCTAACTCCCGATTTTGTCGTCTCCTTACAGTATGGCTCAACTTTGGCTTCTCTGTAGCCTCTAGTTGTGCGATGTCAATGGGTTGTGGACTACACCACATAACGCTTTGAAGGTATTCATCCTAGTTATCTACCAACTTTCGATGAGCATCACATGCCCCTATATAATTAAGCCATTCTGCGGTAGATTTCTTTTCATTTATTCTAGCATGCACATTTGCTCGATATCGTTGCCTCTTATATCTCTTACTCTTCTTGTTTAATTCTCGATTACGGCCAATCTCTAGTGAAGAGTCACTATATGAATCGCTTCTTGTGTCTTCTGCTCCCTTGGATAGATTGTCATCTAGGGTACCACTGGCCCCTGAATGGTTTGTCCCCACATTTGCACTAAGGTTTAACTCAGATTCTTCGTTCTCAGAGTCAATTTCAACTGATGATTCTGACCCCAAATGTGTGGGCTATAGTCTTGTGAGGCGCTACTGGTTCCAATGCCAACCAAACTTTCATCTTGTAGATCATCAGAAGCTATATGCATTGCTTCTAGCATATTTAAGGGTACAAGTGGTGGGATTTCATCCCCCTTAGGTGTTACCCAGGTTGTCCCCCTATTCCCCCAAGTGTCTATGGTTGCTGCTAGGTGGACCCAATCCACATTGTCCGACTCAGTCATCCCAGGTAGTACATCCATATAAGGAGAATCTTCCCCAACATCAGTGTCCGCTTTACACGTGTAACAATACTGCAATGGGGCTGAGTGAACTGTGGTGTCAGATCTATGATCAATTATAAACTTGTTTCCTAAGTGATATGCTCGACCAGTAACAAGATCCACTCGAATGACAGAATCTTGGAACTGCAGGTAGACATGGTTTTTAGACTAGTCATGCACCATTTTTGCTTCTCTCATGAAAGGACGCCCTAAGATCATCTCCGATGCCATAGTGTGCTTGGAGAAATGCATAACAATGAAGGTAATCCTTATTTTATGTCCAAAGACCTTGATATCTTCTAGCATCCCAATAGGTTTAACAATAGACCCATTGGCCATCTTCACTACTATGGTTGTGGTCGCAAGGTGAGGTCTTCCCATAGTTTCCCAGCAATTTATGTCACAATGCTAACCCCAGTGCCACCATCAAGGATTCCCTACACAGTTAATCCCTTAGTAGTGATCGGTATGGTCACATTGGATTCATCACCCTCAAAGTATTGTCCCAACTTGTTAACAGCTATTTCTATAACAAGGTTCTCATTTAGGTTGGGTTGTGGATCTAAGTGTTCCTCCTCTATTGGCATCTCCCCAGCTCCATCCATCTGTGCAAATTGTGGTAGCCCAAACTTTAGTTCTCCATTGAGGAAGGCTCGAAGAGCTGAGACTAGCTCATGGTCTTTATATATTTTGGACATGATGGTGGTTCTAACTTCTGAAGACATGAAATCCATCAATTTGGCAATGTTTAACGGAACCTTTTGGACTTTATTCCCTTGACGTGGGGACGATGGGATCTCCATTTCTTCGATAGGATCAAGTAGTCCCTCTGTAAACATTCTTTCCATCAAGAAGTGAGTACGCCCACTTTCCCATGACTTTAGGTCACTTTCTTCTTGGATGACACTAGGTATGGCTAAGGGTCTATGGTCTTGGTGAGGCTGTTGTTGAGTAGGGAACACGGTGTCTGTAATCTGGATCTTCCTAGGTGCTGGTTCTAGATCCCTTTGGGTATCTTCTACCAAAATCCTTAATTGCTTGACTCGCTCAATCTCCTCTGTAGGGTTTGGACAAGTTCCTATCTTCTTCTTGGATCCTTCATGTTTTCTTCTTTTTCTGAGATTGGGCAATTGATGCCGTGTCTCTTTTCTCAAGAATATAATTTTGTTTTTGGAGCATCGATTGTGTGAGTACGTTTACTGGTACCACATGTGTACTTGGTGATGGCTCCTTGGTAACTTCAATCAAGTTTAATGGCGTGACCTTCGGTGCATTTGGATTATTTGGACATTGGGCAATCAAATGATCTATGCCACATCGATTACACATGAGAATCGGCATTGTAGACGTGCTTGCTTGATTGGCTTGCATTAGTGTGGCATTTTTTTGTTGCCTAATAGGACACTCGGCTACACGATGTGGACCTCCACACTCATAGCATTGAAGAGGTGGTCTCTTAGCAGTGTAATTGATATTTTGGCCTCTTTCCGCAAGAGCAGCTACTTGATATACAGGTTTGACTTGTCCCCAATAGTCCTCCATGTAGTATTGTGGACTTTCTTCAAGCACAGCCATCCCATAGGCGATATTAGGATCTATATCTTCCTCACAGCCTTCCAAACAAGAAATAGATGACTCACAACCCACTTGATTCACAGAAGTGATTCTCGGATGTGGTGGTTGCGGTCCTAGCACTAGAGGTGGTAAAGGTGTTGTTTGAACAACATTTTGGGCCCTAGTGACCATGTGTTGTGATGTTTGTTCAAGAGGTGGGGCAAGCATCAATGCAGGCACTCGAGGTGTGTCTGTCCATGCTAAGGTTGGTCTATTGGCCATCGCACGCTTAAATACTATGCAATCCTTAGCTTGATGATCATACCTTCCACATGCATTGCAATTCCCATTGAATTTTACTCTAAAAGTAGGACATTCACTGGTACTATACGGTCCATAGCATACTGAGCACCATTGTTGCTCCCTTCTTGGATACATATGATTGTTCTACGAAGCACGATTGTCTCTAAGACTCTCTTGAATAGCCTTGGTGAGATCTGCTAAAGTCATCTCAAATATCTTTGGCTCCTTAGAAATAGGCTTTAGTGTCATTGGTTGATGCCCCGATGCTTGTGAGCTAATAGATTTAGACTCAACAGACACTCTTTCTCCTTGAATCATTAAATTATCCTCCAATTGGATCGCATTGGTGGTGACTGCTTCCCAAGTGGTGATACCTCTAATGACTAGGCCATTGTAGATATCCTCATGTCGTAACCCCCTAATGAATCTATCAAGAAATTGGTTATTGTTGAAGCCTTCATTTGGATTACAACAAGAATTCAAATGCTTCAAGCGACTAATAAAGTCTCTCACCGACTCTCCTTCCTCTCGTTGGGCTTTCTGGAGCTGAGAGGCTACACCCCAAATTACTCCCTCTTGTATGTATTCTTTCAAGAACAGTCTCCTAAGATTAGGGTAAATCATTTTTTCTTCCACCCTTAGGGTTCTATACCAATCCCCTACCTTCCCACTTAAGGTTAGGCTTAAAGCATTAATCTTATGCAGGCCATTGTGTTCTCCTAGAGAATCGCATATTTGTTCAAACACTTCAATATGCTTTCTCACATCCCCGCCTCCACTAAATTTTTGTGTGAGCTTGGCTATTTGTACTGCCTTACTTCTAGGCTCTCTATCAGATGTGTTACGCATATTATTAGCAATAGATCAACCTATAGCTTAAGCAAATGTTGCCAAGTCACCTACGTGAGCAGATACCGTGGGTGGAGGTGCTCCAGAGATTACATGTGGAGTAGGTATTGGCATTGGTCTTGGCGCATAGGAAGCCCTTGGGTTCCACATTGGGTATGATGTTGTGCCATGTGGTACTCATGTGTGGCCGTAGGCATAGTAGACGTCGGATGTGACATGCTAATGCTAGCCGGTATAGTCCCATGGAAATAGGAACTTGGGTGTTGTGGTTGTGGAGCATAGGTAGTTGAAACAATGGGAGGAGTAGAGACTACATGAGTACGAGGACCCATGGGTGTATACGATTGGTACACACTTGTAGGTACTGTTGTAGGCATTGAGCTACCATGTAGCAGTGCTTTACTTAAAAATGAGATCCATGGCGTGTTTCTTGGCATGCCCATCATTGGGGTAGGCATGGTAGCCGTGGTGTCATCAAGGGAAAGATGATCTAGACTTGGAAAGGTAAAACTATCACTTGTGGGCTCAGATTGCACTGAGACCCCTAGCGAAACAACGTATGGAGGATCCATCGGACTTACCGAGGGAGTCTCCATTTGCGATAAGGTCGATTGTTTAGCCTTTCCTGTATCTAAGAATCTCATGAGACCCGTTGAAGGCATGTTTATCGCCTTGTTCTGTCTCTCTAACTCAATGACCCTATGGATGACCTCACAAACTCTTTGTTGTTGATCCTCCACACTAGTAGCACCCATTGTGGATTGTAGGACATCTAACCAACCCACGTGATGAAGGAGTACGAGCGGAAGTGCGACGCGAGAGAGAGTGCAAGAAGAAGAGCACGATGATATGGTGAACTCGCTCTACTGTAATGTGTAGAGCATAGTGAGTTCTTATTAGGTTTTTACAAAGGAATATGTGTACCTACCTAGCGGCTCGCCCACTTACCTGGGCGACCACATTGGGCTTTATACCCCAACAACCTCCCACTTAAAGTCCAATGTGGTACTTTAAGTGTGAGAGAAGCTACTATACAAGCTAATATAGAAGAGATGTAGAGAAGTGATGTACTACCCTACACCTAACTGCTTGCGAAAATGCGCAAAGCTCTCTGAGGGAAGTCCTTTTGTAAGTAGATCAGCAGGATTTTCTATGGTGTGAACTTTGACAAGCTGAAGTTTCTTATCCTCGAGCATTTCCCTGATGAAATGATACTTCACATCCACATGCTTTGTCTTTGAGTGATAAACTGGATTGCGAGCCAATTGTATAGAACTTTGACTATCACAATATAACACAGGCATCTCTTCTTTGATTCCCAAATCTGTTACTAGTCGATTAAGCCAAATTGATTCTTTGCATGCCTCTGATGCTGCAACATATTCAGCCTCTGTAGTAGACTGAGTAACACAATCTTATAATCTAGAACGCCATGATACTGCTCCACCAGCCAATGTAAAGACATACCTTGACGTAGACCTTTGGTTGTCTAAGTCACCTGCATAATCTGAGTCTGTAAAACCCTTTACACTTAGCTCCTGACTCCCATAGCATATACACATACTCTTTGTATCTTTCAGGTATCTCAATATTCCTTTCACTGCCTCCCAATGTTTCTTTCCTGGGTTTGACATGTATCGACTTACTACTCCCACTGCAAATGCAATGTCTGGGCGAGTAGCAATCATTGCATACATCAAAATACCCACTGCAGACGCATATGGAATCTTATCCATTTCAGCCTGTTCTTCCTCAGACACAGGACAATCCTGTTTGCTAAGTTTCACATATGGTGGCAATGGAACACTCAGTGCCTTTCCCTTCTCCATATTGAAACGTTGCAAAACCTTGTCAATATACTCTATTTGAGATAACCAAATCAACTTCCTTGATCTGTCTCTCTCAATGCGCATACCAGGTATATGACTTGCCTCACCCATGTCTTTCATGTCAAACAATTTTGCCATCTTTGACTTCAAAGCTGAAATTTCTTCCAAGTGCTTGCCAGAAATCAACATGTCATCCACATACAAAATAAGGATCAGCCAACTACCATCCTTAGCCTTCTTTGTATATAGACAGTGATCGAACTCACTACGTTTGTAGCCTTGAGAAAGCATAAACTTGTGGAATTTATGGTACCATGCCCTCGGTGATTGTTTTAAGCCATAAAGACTCTTTAACAGCTGGCATACCCAATCTTCCTTGCCTTTCTCAACAAACCCTTCTGGCTGCTGCATGTAAATTTCCACATCTAAATCACCATGCAAGAACGCTGTCTTGACATCCATTTGGTGCAACACCAAATCTAATATGGCAACCAATGCAAGAAAGCATCTCAATGTAGTCATCTTGACCACCGGAGAGAAGACTTCATCAAAGTCAATGCCTTGTTCTTGCTTAAAGCCCTTGGCAACAAGCCTTTCTTTGTACTTTGGCTGACTATCATGAGCGGTGATCTTATACCTGTAAACCCATTTACAAGGTAGAGCCTTTTTGCCCCATGGTAATATAACTAGCTTCCATGTCTGGTTTTTATGCAGAGCTGTCATCTCTAACTGCATGGCCAATTGCCAATTCTCGGAGTCCTTCATTTGCACTGCTTCGTTGTAACATGAAGGCTCATTGCAATCAGTCAACATGACATAGCTCATAGATGGAACAAACCTATCAGGAGGTCGCGTGACACGTCCAGATCTACGCACAATAGGTGGCTCAGGCTCAACCACAACCTGTGGTTCCAATCTATCCTGTCCTTGCTCCTCTTGAGCCGTGACATTTTGTCTTGCACGTGCAGGTCCATCTTCTTGGAAGAAAACTCTTCTAATCTCCTCAACCCTCTCTGGTTTAGAATGATATTTGGATTCATTAAAGTGAACATCATTGCTGCGGACAACCTTTCTAGATTTGGGATCCCAATGTCTGTACCCCATCTCACCAGAATTACCATAGCCTAGAAAAATGCACTTTCTACTCTTTGGCTCAAGTTTGTTCCTAAATTCCTTTGGAACGTGAGTATATGCCTCACAGCCAAAGACTCTGAGATGCTTGTATGAGGGCACCTTGCCTGACCATACCATCTCTGGCACTGAATCCTTCTGCAAAAACTTGTTAGGAGATCTATTTACAAGATGAACAGCTGTTGATACAGCTTCAGCCCAAAACCCATTTGGCAGTTGTGCATTAGACAACATACTTCTGACCTTCTCTTGTATGGTCCTATTCATCCTCTCAGCACCACCATTTTGAGGAGGATTGTAAGGAGCAGTAAGTTCACGTTTTATACCTTTTGACTCACAAAAGTCCTGAAAGGCCTTTGAAACATACTCTCCACCATTGTCAGTGCGTAAGCATTTAAGCTTCTTGCCACTCTGATTCTCCACAAGTGTCACAAATGTTTTGAAAACGCTAAACGCTTCATCCTTGTGCTTGAGAAAGTAAACCCATACTTTCCTCGAGTAATTATCTATAAATGTCATAAAGTAAGAAGCTCCCCCTAGAGATAGGTTAGGCATAGGTCCACACAAATCACTATGAACAAGTGCCAACTGTGTATCTCTTCTACTGCTTCTATGCTTATGTGGCTGCTGTGTTTTCTTACCATACAGACAATGTTCACAGAATTCAAAATCATTAAATGAAAAGCCAGGAAAATAACTAGAACGAGACAAGATTTCCATTCCCTTCTTGGACATATGTCCTAACCGGTTATGCCACAAAGAAACGTTCGGCTGCTCGGTTACATTGATTACATTTTTAGAGACATTTGATACATAAATCATGTAAAGTCCTGCAGACTTTACTCCATGTGCTACTGTCATAGAACCCTTGGATATCTTCCACATGTTCTGTCCAAAAGTGGTGACGTAGCCAGCATCATCAAGTAAATCTGTGCTGATCAAGCTCTTTGTAATTGCGGGAACATGTCTCACATTCTTCAGCGTGAAAGAAGAGCCATTCTGAAACTTCAATTGAACATCTCCAACACCTAAGATCTCACATGTCTGCCCATTGCCTAGCCGAACATGATCTTTAGTGGTCACATAAGAGGTAAACCACTCCTTGTTTGGAGACACATGAAGTGATGCCCCTGAGTCTATAATCCAGTCACTCAGTGCATTTCCATCAGATGCTGTAAGAAGAGCTGAGTCCATTGTATTCTTCAAGAAGTAGATGTCTCCTGACACTAGACTGTCATCCTCTGCAACAGTGTTTGTCACATTTATTTCTTGAATCTTCACTGAGGACTTGTTCTTCTCACCATGGTCTTCAACTTTCTCTTTGCCTTTTTCTGCTTTCCATTCTCTGCAGTCTCTTTTCATGTGACCCTTCTTGCCACAATGGTAGCATTCTATGTCACTCTTGCCTTCAGCACTGCGGGACTTGCTACGAGATTGATTCCTCTTTCCACCTTTGTACTTTTCTTTGGTCCTTCCCCTGACAACTAAGGCCGTTCCTTTGCCTTTGTCCATTGTCTTTCTATTGGTTTCTTCAGTAAGCAGACTTCCTTCTACACCTGCTATGTTCAAACCATCTGGAGGTGCAGAATTACTCAAAGCTGTGCGAAAAGTGTCCCAACTTTCCGGCAATGTGATCAACAGGAACATAGCTCTAACAGGTTCATCAAACTTGACACCTTGAGCTGACAATTGACTATAGATTGTGTTGAATTCATAATGATTGGACATAGGTGTCCCTTCTTTCATCTTCAAGTCAACAAGCTTCTTAAGCCAGTATACCTGTGAAGCTGCACTCTGCTTCTCATAAAGATCACTGAGCTTTAACCATGCTTGATAAGCCGACATCTCGTCTGCTACATTGAAGTAAACGCTTTCTGCCAAAGTCAGCATAATGGTAGAAAGTGCCAATTCATCCATTTCGCTCCATTGATCTTCGTCCATATCTTCTGGTTTTATCCCCTTGAGATTTATAGGTTTTATCTGCTTCTTTTGTACCAACACGTGCCAAATCTGCTTCTTCCACAATGGGAAATTGGTTCCATCCAGCTTCTTGATATTGTAAAGAGCAGTGTCCTGTGATCCAGCCATAGCTACGCTTCACAGTGGTTTACTTTCCTGGGAAAAATTTGGCAGAGTTTCCCCTGTAAACTGACCTCTGAACCAATATCAACCTGTCAAATGAACCAAGAAAGCTTCAGATTCTGCATAAATTTCCGCAGAGTCTCCTTTGTAAAATGGCTATGGTGTACTCAAAAACAGACCAAAAAATAGCTCAAAAGACACTGTCTCTCTGACACTGTAATGTGTGGGTAAACCTGTCCTGCACCTGTACTGTCTCTCACTGTCCTGTCACTGTCCTATAAGCATAGACTGCGACAATGCCTCAACGGCAGTAAAGCAAAGATGCAATCCCAACTGTCTAACTCACAATCAATACATCCTAGCTGCCTATCTAAGGGTGCTCGAGGGATCGCTCCAAGACCTGTATCACCGAAAGGATCTCAACATTCGAGAATCCCCCAGCTCAATAAAACCTCACTCGACCCTCAACAAAGGCTGCAGTAAATCTGACAGTACATAGACTTCCCACAAAGTCATACATCCACAAATTTCCCACTGTATGCTGTAACCGCTGCGGCGGTTGTTTGCTGCGTGACTCACATCTAGCAAACCCTCAACAGACATACATCATCTTTGACAATACATCCCATGTGAAAGCACCTGCAATGTCAGGATGAAATCTGGAATATCAAGCAGCAAACACAAGCTACCTGATGAACTAGTGGATGTCGCCTACAGTCTGTGTGTAGATGCGCCAGTGTCGTATGTGACACGCCTCCAAGAACTGTGAGCCGTCCTTCGATGTGTAGACAGCCACAAATCAACACTCTGGGAGTGTCGATATCCTCAGCACTTGCAGTCGTAGGCCGAAAACCCCAAATTTGCAGAGTCAGATCTGCACCCGTCGAGACCACGTAGTCGAAAATGGCTTGCGTAGACCTTTGTCGAAGCCGAAGGGTGGCCGAGATGACCTCAGAATGAAATTCTGACAATGAGATTTGGGGCCGTGTCTTTGCCTGTCGAATTTCACTCCAATCTGAGTTGGTGACTCTAGCCTCCTGCAGTGCTGCCCCGAGCCTCGATCTGAGCTCTGATACACGTGATGAAGGAGTACGAGCGGAAGTGCGACGCGAGAGAGAGTGCGAGAAGAAGAGCACGACGATATGGTGACTATGCTCTACTGTAATGTGTAGAGCATAGTGAGTTCTTATTAGGTTTTTACAAAGGAATATGTGTACATACCTGGCGGCTTGCCCACTTACCTAGGCGACCACATTGGGCTTTATACCCCAACACGTGATAGGTGTGACCTCTGTATAGGTCGGTCAGGGTTTTTGTTTGTAGTTCATACTCCCAGTTCTCATTTAGGAACACTCCATCTAGAATTGAGGTACTAGGGGTGTCTTTTGAGCTAGATGCAATGTTTCTTTCTAGGGGTTGGCCCTTAGCGGTTGCTAAGTCAGGAGCACTTGATTGCTCTCTTAGCAAGGATATTGACATAGGGGCTTTCGATTTTAACTCTCTTCGTTGCTCCACCTTACGTAAGCTCTCGAATTCCTTTTCCCGCGCTGCAAAGATATTGCTCAACCTCTTGCACTTTGGCAAGGCTTCTACCATTGGGTAATATGACTTCGGAGGGAAATAACTCTGAAGAGTCAGGAGGTGCAGTGAATGAAGTATTCATGTGAACATTATCTAACGGTATAGGGTATACATTGGTCACGAATGGAGAATTTACTTCTCCACCCCCCTCATTTACATCATCAGCTCCATGTTCTGAGCGAGTGGCTCTACTAAAGGTTTCCTTCAGGCGGCTAAGCACGCTCGGTCCGGACTGCGGGCCCATGGCATGCATGTCTTGGCTTGAGCTATCGGGATTAGGCATTGGGAAACCCTCCATGACGTCGTAGTCAGAGGAAGAGTCACTAGCCGCTATGTTCGGGTCTTGGTTTGTACTACCTTGGGTCCCCGTCGAGGGCCCGGAACCTAAAGTAGGTGGATATTGAGAACTCGTGTAAGTCAAAATTCTCTCTAGTTGTTTCGTCTCTAGCACACGACCAGAGCGCAGATGCATGTTCCTTTGGCACCCTACAAGCCTCGATGAATAACCTCGAAGGTTAACCGCTTACCTTTTTTAAGCGTCCGTTTTCACTCGTGTTTTTTACGTTTTTAATGTTTTTTAAAGTTTGATTTTTTTTATTAAAGTGTGTGATAGCTCGAAACGAATGTATCACTTAGAGGATCGTTTGTGTGCTTTACAACACAATTTTCGGGCATCTGAAGTTCCGTTGGTCCTCAAAAAATCGATTTTTAGCTACGTGTGAAGCTAAAATTCGTAATTTTAAAAGGCGACTGAGGCCTAGGCCTGAGCGTGAGCTTGGGCTTGGGTCTCGGAGATAATCCCCAATCCCGGTCCTACCTTTAATTTTTTTTTTAATAAATTTATAAAGGATAAGGTCGCCGCGGCCTGTGCGAGAGCACACACACACACACTATCTACCTACTTCTAACTAATACACCTACTGTTACACACTAACACACTCTATTAGCTCTCACAGATCTACTTCCTACTTACTGTACACAGAAAACTAACCACCTTAATACACAGAGAATAAACACGGTACCTTTGAAAACTCCATTAACAAAGAAAACTAACAACCTTAATACACAGAGAATCAACACAGTACCTTTGAAAACTCCATTAACAAAAAAAATACGCAGTATAACACAAAATCCTTCTTCTCAACACACACACCCTCCTTCCTTACCTTTCCTAGTGTATAACATTCCCTGGCAGCGGCGCCAAAAATGTGCGCGTATGTCGCACGTGTCAATGCAAGGAACTTGCCGATACACCGTGTGTGAGCCACAAATGGCTTAAAGCACACAACAAGCTTAAACTAGTAAGCTCAAAGATGGTGTTGGTGTGTCACTCACCGCTCTACGCTTGCTTCGTGGAGGATTCCTCGCCACGAAGAAGAGGGAGACGCCGCTACACCACTCTCAACCGCCTCCCCGCCGTCGTGCCGCCTCAATGCTCGATTGCACACACACACACACACACACACACACACACACACACACACACACACACACTCTCTCTCTCTCTCTGTCTCTCTCTCTCTCACGCATACACACAAACATACACACACAAGGAGATGAAGAAGGAGAAGATGGAGATGGAGCAAGAGCACTCTTCAATTGCACAAATGAGAGAATGAGTGAATTTTAGGTTTAGTTGACTTTTATATGAGCTCACCCCATTCACACTTGGGCGCCCATGCTTAGCCAACTAATCCCTTGAATGTTCCAGTTAGAGTGTGCCTCTCATCGGCGATCACTCTTACCCTTTTCCTATTGGACTGACAAGCCCGGTACCTGACTCTACCAAGTAAATAATACAATCATCCATCGTAGGTGATAGGGTGTCCGTGAGCCGTGAGGGTTAACAATATCTCTAACCCTGACCCTAACACCATGGTTAAGCTAAGGCTTCACCCTCCATAGCCTAATGCTATCCATTGTTGATTAACGAGTAAGCTTTTGCAACTAGCCCAACAAGTGGTATCAGAGACAATAAGGTGATTAGCACTTCTTAATCACTCTAATTAGATCATGAGCATAACCCTCTATGCTAGACTCCTTGCTCATCTTGGTTGATTCACTTTCTTTGCATTTTCATGTAGGATAACACTAATCTAGTTGCTAATTACTCTTGTCTTGGGCATGTTCATGGCTTAATGCCTGGAGCCAATACCCTTACATATAAGTAGTTACACTTGCATTTTTGCTAAGTCAAGCAAAAAATCTATTTGATTGTTCTTAAAATTTGTGTGTGCGAGCGTTAATGCGTGGTTTTTCACCTCTAGTGTGGGACGCATGTCTAACATCACCATCCTATCTTATTGTAGTATTAGCGAGAACCACGATTAAATTGTCAATCCATGGGACAAAGCTGACTCGACTAGTGCATAGAGGGTACAAGAGGTTGTCAATCTCTCGAAAAACAACTAACAACTTGCATCTAACTCAGGCTACACTCAAGTGACTGAAATTACCAAAAGCCAATCGCTCAGCATCAAATGACATCCAAACATAACGAAACTTCTAGGACATGTTTATAAGACCTAATCACACATGCTTATGGTCTCAAATCCCACTTAAGGTGAAGTTCCAAAATCGCAATTATTAACAACAGTGGATTTTTGACCTAATCGTTTTCGACCAAGAATGCATCTATGTTGGAATTAGGGTTGCAGAGAAACACACACAGCTTGGAGAAGACGAAGGGAGCTCAAGGCACACAATAGAGAGTGTGTTACTTAGTGTGCAATAGAAAGATAGATAGCCCTAGAGTGATGGGCGTATATACAATGCACGGGGGAAAAAACCTCCTGAAGAGGGAAAAAATGCCCCGGCGGTCCTAGTGTGTTCACACACATCACTACCACATGTATATGGTAACAAATCCCCCCTGGAGTGATGCGGTGAACGAGAGCTGGCACATGAGTAAAGGGAAGTGCCATGCCCTGAGGACAGGATCAGTCCACAAAGGGGAGTAAGCCCAAAGCTTTGCGGAAAGCTTCAAGCTTCTCACGAGACAAAGCCTTTGTGAAAAGATCTGCAAGGTTGTCCTATGTTGGCACATAAGCCAAGCTGATCTCTCCTGCTGAGAGCCTCTCCCTGACATAGTGGTAATGCACCTCAATGTGCTTTGTGCGAGCATGAAAAACTGGGTTCCTCGCAACTGCCAATGCGCTCTGACTGTCAGTGTAGATAGTGTTGGCAGTGTCCTGTCCAACACCCAAGTCAGCCATAAGGCGTCTGAGCCATACACACTCAACCGTAGCTGTGAAGACTGCCCTGTACTCAGCCTCACAACTCGAAGTGGCCACAGTAGGTTGCTTCTTGCTCAACCATGATATACATGAACTGCCAAGCATGAAACAAAAACCACTTGTGGACACTCGTGTGTCAAAACAACCAGCCCAATCTGAGTCCGAAAAAGCATGTAAGTCTGGCGGCAATGATCCCCCCTTGGGATAAAACAAGCCAAGATGTAAAGTGCCACTAAGTTAGTGGAAAATCCTCTTGACAGCCTGCCAATGCTTAGACCCTGGGCTATGCATAAATCTGCTGACCTGCGAGACTGCAAACTGAATATCTGGCCTCGTGTTGCATACATAAATGAGGCAGCCAACAGCAGTTTGGTAAAGAGTGACATCAACAGGATCGCCAGCATCATGTAGACTCAACTTCAAACCTGTTTCCATGGGAGTGGCAATAGGTTTGCAATCCTCAAGTCCAAACTTACATAGCAATGTCTCTATGTAACTTTTCTGACACAAGGCAATACCACCATCACACTGTTTAAACTGTATACCCAAGTAATGATGCAACAGCCCCAAATCTTTCATCTTGAAAGTAGCATTCAAATCAGCCTTAAATTCAGCAATATGTCTCTCATTTGGTCCAGTGATCAGCAAATCATCAACATAAAGAACCACAATGAGAAATACATCATCCTCATGCTTTACATACAATGTGCTTTGTGTTGGACTGTTACGAAAGCCTCGTTTAACCAAATGAGTGTCAGCTTTCTCATACCAAGCACGAGGAGATTGCTTCAACCCATACAAAGCCTTCTTACATTTGCACACTTTGTCCTCTTGTCCTTTTATGACAAAACCGTGAGGCTGCGTTACATAAACTTCCTCAAATATGTCACCATTCAAGAAAGCAGTAACAATGTCTGATTGATGTATATCCCAACCAAAATGAGCTGCCAATGCACATAGAAAACGCACAGTAGTCATACGACAAGTGGGAGCAAAAGTCTCTTCATAATCTATGCCTTTTTGTTGTGCATAACCCTTTGCAACAAGTCTAGCCTTATGGCGATCGATCTCACCATCCGGCTTGCGTTTCAACTTGTAAACCCACTTCGTACCAATGGCCTTTTTGCCAGGAGGCAAATCACATAAAGTCCATGTGTCATTCTCTATAAGTGCATCATATTCTGATTTCATGGCAGCAATCCAATTTTCTGAATTCTGTGCTTCATCAAAAGACAGAGGTTCCTCAACATCATGTAAACTAGACACAGCCAAAGCATAACAATCTGATGCATAAGATGCATGGCGAGAGCCTGAACGAGTACGACTAGATAAAGGTGCATCCAATTTACTGTCACGCAAAGTGTGCACCAGCCATTTTGGCATACCTCTAGCCTACTCATTTTCAGCCCTTTCCTCATCAAGTACATCATGTACATCTGCATCAGTAATAGGCTGTTCTAAAACATTTTCAGAAACCCCCATAGGCTGTACATTTGCCTCATTGGAACTTACATTCGTATTTCCACCACTGAAAAGAGGCAACAAAGTGTCATAAATGTCCTGTGAGCTTACATTACTGTCTCTAGTACATGACAGCAAGGGCTGAACAGAATCTTCCACAAACACTACATCCCGTGAAACCAGAATACGTTTTGTTTGTGGATGATATAACTTGTAACCTTTGCTTTCAGCACTATAGCCAACAAAAATACATTTGACAGCCTTATCATCCAATTTTCTGCGCTGCACTTGTGGCACCAAAGCATATGCCAAACAGCCAAAAACACGCATGTGCTCAATAGAAGGTTTTCTATCATGCCATGCTTCATATGGAGTAATAGACTGCAAAGCTTTCGTAGGACACCTGTTAAGTACATAAGTGGCACACATGATGGCCTCAAGCCAAAAAGAATGCGGAAAAGCTTGACTTTTGACCATACATCGTGCCATTTCCGTACTCAGACATTGGTGTTTTATCCCACGAATAGCCAGAAATGCATTAAATTCATGAGACATATACTCCCCCCCTCGATCGGAACGGAGGGTGCCCATAGTACATTTTGAGACATTTTCAGCCATAGCCAAAAATTGTTTGAAGCACATAAAAACTTCGGACTTCGCTTTAAGCGGAAATACCCACGCATGCCTGGAGTAATCATCAATGAAAGTCACGAAGTACAGGTAATTGCCCAAGGGCGGAGTTTGCATGGGCCCACAAACATCACTATGTAGAAGCTGCAACCTGCATGTGGCCCTAACTGAACCATCCTTTGGAAACTTAGAACGCTGCATTTTACCCAGAATACAGCCTTCACAAACATGTTTGATAGGTGCTTCAAGAGGCGGCAAAGAAGCAACCATATCAGATTTCTGCAAACGCAGCAAACTGGCAAAATTCAGATGACCAAAACGTGCATGCCAAAGTTTTGCATCTGAAATAGCCCTTGAATCTGCAACAGCATTTGCAAAATTTTGTCCACACTTGTCATACAAAGTGAGCTTATACAGCCCACGGCACAAAAGCCCAGATGCAACAATTTCATCACCAAAACTGAGATCATGAACTGTACATCTGTCATCCACAAATTTGACTACAAGTCCAAGTCTAGCAAGTGCGGATACAGACAAGAGATTCTTCTTGATCCCAGGTACATAAAGTGCATCAACAAGTGTGAAGGAACTGCCATTAGCAGCAGTGAGCACAATCTTTCCAACTCCCTGAACTGGATAAGAGGCATTGTTGGCACAAGTGACTGAATTCCCATGAGGGACAGACTCGAGAGAGGTAAACAATTCACGATGTGAGGTAATGTGCTTTGTAGCACCACTGTCGAAATACCACACATGTGAATCTGCAGCAACTGACAAGCATGCATCATGGACAGCAGGATTGTAAGTGCACTCTGCGCTAAAAGCCCATTTTGCATCAACATCAGCATCACAATCTCCTTTCACAGAAGACTCAACAATGGCTGCATTTGTAGTGGACCCAGCATTTGCAGTGGAACCACCCTCTTTCTTCTTAGCCTCTTTGGCCTTCAACTTAGGACACGACTTGATCAAGTGATCATTGGCTTTACAATAATGGCAACACATCTTCTTTTTGCCCTTATCACCAGAATTGCCAGACGAAGTGCTGCCAGCAGAAGCATTAGGAGCAGAATTTTTGCCACTCGCAGCAGAACCATAAGAAGTGGCTGCATTACTGTTACCACCCTTTCTTTGAGAAGCAATAAAAGCCTGTTCAACTGCACGCTGCCTAGTCCTGTTTTTTCTAGAAAGTGACTCTTGCAACAGCAATGTGCATAATGCATCAAACTTGACAACTTCAGGATTTCCTTGGGTCATCAGTCTCCAAGTACTAGCAAAAGTCTGGTAGGAATCTGGTAAGGCATCAAGAACAGTCTGCACAAGGGAACTGTCAGAAATGACTTCACCTGCAGAAATGAGTTGCTCATTGATATCCTTGACACTAGCAAGGAAAGTGTCCATATCATCTTCCTCATGCATAATCTTCGACTCTAGCTCTTTACGCAGCAAAGCAATTTTAGCCTCATTGCGGCTTGCATAAAGACCTGCTAGAATATCCCAAGCCTGTTTTGCAGATTTTGCTGAACGGATGTGAGGAATAATGGTGCGCTTCACAGACAACGCAATCAATGCATGAGCCTGCGCATCCTTAACATCCCAACGAGCTTGTTCTACCGTAGGCAATACAACTCTAACAGCTGCAATCCTTGCAGCAAGACCTGCAACATCCTCAATATCGCCTACATCTTCAGAACCAGGACGTACATCAATACCCTGCACAATGTTCCAGACACCTTTTGACACAAGAACATGTTGCATCATATAAGCCCACACAGGGTAGTTGTCCCCATCCAACCTGTCCTCAGCAGCAAACATCTTGAACACATCTGTGTTGTTGTTGTTAGCCATGGTAAATGCTGCACCTGATGTGAAAACTGCCCGAAAATAGGAGAAATGGAGCGGGAACAACTTGTGCTATATAGCACAAACCGTAGAAGACTATAAGGCACCTGTTATGCAGAAAACGGCACTGACAGAAAATCTGCACAAAATGACAAAATAGCCTGTGCAGTACTGCCCGTAGTGGAAACGGAGGCCGAAATAAGCCCAAATTAAAACTTCGAGCTCCCCCAAAATATTTGTCGACCTGCGAACGCTCGCCAAAGCTCACTGAAATCGGAGAAAGTGAGCAGGCGTGTGCTGGAGCAGCTGGCGACTAAGCCCGGGAAGACGTGACCTGCTCTGATACCAATTGTTGGAATTAGGGTTGCAGAGAAACACACACAGCTTGGAGAAGACGAAGGGAGCTCAACGCACACAATAGAGAGTGTGTTACTTAGTGTGCAATAGAAAGATAGGTAGCCCTAGAGTGATGGGCGTATATACAATGCACGGGGGAAAAAACCTCCTAAAGAGGGAAAAAATGCCCCAGCGGTCCTAGTGTGTTCACACACATCACTACCACATGTATATGGTAACAATCTAAATGCTTAGCAATGATGCCCCAATACCCTAACTATGCTTAGTTTTTGATTTGAAAGTGTAAATTCCTAGTTATGATGAAATTAGGCCGCGGGTCGGTGATGCCAAAAGCTACTAAGATCATAGCATAACCCTTTATTTCCCTCGAGGAATGACATCCACGGGGCGCCTGCTTGCTCTGGCTCATGAAAAACTTCAATACAAGTCAGGAGCATTTGGCATATCTTGTATAACATTGTACAGGAGAGATCTGGTAGACTCTTGAAGAAAGACATGGTGCCCATTAGGATTTTCACCATGTATTCCTCTGTTGCTTGTCCTTTATCTGGAGCTGGCAGTCTTGGGTAGTTCAACCAGGTTGGCTGCTTCTTTGTCAGTGCGTCATGCTCTTGCCATGTCCTTACTCTGAGTACATGACAGAAAGTGGGATATTTTTGTAGGGCTGCAGGTGCTCTTGTGAATAGAATCAGATACCTCGGATTCTTGTTCAACCAACTCAACCTCCACTTTGGGTGGTATTTATCTGCGCCATCTTCTTGCATGTCTTTGTAGAGCCTCTCTTTGACCTATAGTAGTTCCACTTTTATGAGAGGGTATGGCAGGGATTGTTGATGCCATTGTGCATTGATCTGATTGGGAGTGAGTTGAATGACATTGACAGTGTGTAGAACTCTCAACTCCCAATCCATCGCGGCTTTCCACTGCTCATCCACCTCTTGGGTGATCTTCTCTTTCAGTGCGTCCTCTTCAGCTTTTGATAGTTGGACCATAGGCACTGTGTCTGCATCTGTAACCTTAATATGAAAATCCTCTTCACCACTCGGCTCTGGTGTGGACTGTGTCTCCAACTCAGCAAATGAGACCGAGGGTATATCTATCTACGGTGGCTCTGAAGTGCCTGCCTCTTCCCGCGTATCCGGCTTTCGTTTCCCCAGGAGCTGGTTAACTCTCTTGAGATCTGCTATTTCTTTTAAGAGCTCTTCTTCTCTCTAGACCCGCATCAATGCAAGGTCCCTGTGCTGTGATTGCTCTAGCTTTAATTCTAACTCAAGGTTCTTGCTCTTCTTTTCTAGTGCCTTGTATACTTCATCTTTCCCTTTGATTGAGATCGAGGCCACAACTGGATTTTCTCTGATTTGCCATAAGAAGATTGCCTAATCATTTATTCTCTGTTCAGAGTATTGTAAGGACACATTTACAACATCCAATTGCACTTGAATTTTTTGAGCTGACACAGATGTCGTAAGAAGTTCATTTGTAACTTCTGTCAGCTGCTCGTCTTTCACTTTGCATCTGATAATTTGGTGAGCAGTTCACCTAACTCTTCCATTTCTTTCTGCTGACGATCTCTTGCTAGCTGATGTTGTTCAACTTTGGCTTTCATCTCTTGCACTTGCCTCTAAAGATTGGTGATGACAGTCATTCTGTCTTCTAAGTCTCTTTGGAGAGCGTCAATCACCATCTCGAGTTCTTTAGCCTTTGTGTTGCGGCTAAGTGCTGCTGATTGGAGTCTCTCCGTTATATCTTGCATCTGTCTTGCATATTCGTTTACTTGCAATATGACCTCGTCATTAGATTGCTAATCCTCCTGTGTTGCCAACTGACTGGATATGCCTGTAGCCTCTTGTGTATCCTTCTGCTACGTCGCGGTTGCTGGTTCTTCTTGTGTGGAGGTAGAAGATTGGTCTTCTTCGTCTTTGTCTTCTTGAGGCTTTGATGCCTCCGCGGTTTCGTGCTGAGTGGAAGTAGAAGGTGTTGGATCATATTGTGTAGTCTCTTCAGGTACAGGGCTCACTTCCTTCTTTGGTTTAGGTTCTCTCTATTGTTGCTGCTTTTGTGTAGTACTAGCTTCTTGTGTAGATTCATCTATCTTTTGCTTTTTAGGCTTTTGAGTAGCTTCGACACCTTTCTCTTGTTTCGGCTCTGTTTCTTTCTCTTTTTGTTGCTCTTGCTGGTTAGCCTCTTGTGCAGATTCTGTCTCTTTGATGGACTCATATTCTGTGGCTTTCTCTTTCTCAGGTGATGGTGGTGGGCTTGGCATAGGGAGGTCCTGCTGTTCCGTAGGCGGTGAAGTGTGTCTGGGAGACTCATAGCCTTGTTTCTGTGCTTATTCTCTAGCCGTTTCCTCAGCTTGTTTTTGTTCCTCTGCCTCTTTGGCTTTTCTAGCCACTTCTTCGGCTTCTCTAGCCGCTTCTTCGGCTTCTTTCAACTTGAGGGCTTCAGCTTCTTGGCACATTTTCTCCAAAGTCTCTGTCAGATCTTCAGCCTCTTTTCTAGTGTGATGCTTTGTTCTTGGGCCTTTAAGTCTGCTAGGCACCCATTTCTCTGGGTCATTCCCTTGTGCTTGTCGACTGCACTGGTAGGCATGTTTTTCTCTTTCAAAGCGAGCTTGTTTCTGCGCTGGCTCTTCTTGGTGGGCGGCCAAAACTTTTCTCTTCATTTCTTCTCTTCTCTCTCTCTTCTCCTCGTTATCAGAGCTCTCGCTGTTGTCCCTTTCCGGCAAGCTGTCAGCTGATTCTTCATCGGTTTTATAAGATCTCTTTCCTGACCTTGTAGCTCTAGGAGATGGTTGTGCTGCCAATATCCATGTGTTTTGGTCAGTGGCAGGTTGGTAGATTGCCGACCATGCCGATGGCATGGTATGCAATTCTTGTCAAGACTTCTGGCGCACCCAAGTAAGTGATTTTCCCTTCTTTCTTGGTGCCCTTCAAGGTTGTCAAGACACAGTGAGCGTGGTCCATTGGTTGCCTGGTTGTTGATTTGAGAACTTGGATAAATGTGGTGGCAACCGCGTGATTTGGCATAGTGTACCTTGATGGCCTTTTTGCCAAGAAGTGGAAGTGGTGATGGTATAATCGGGCTAGCTCTTCCACTTGTTTGTGAATCAAATCTGCAAAGGTAGCCATGGCGGTCTCTTTAGTAAAAGTCCTTGCTGTTTTCCTGTCTCTTGCTCTCATGGTCATTTCATCTGTAGGTAGTTTGAGTGCCTGTGCCGCACTATATCTTTAGTTATGACCACTTCGACCTTGTTTCCTTGAATGTCAGATATTTGGGCCGTTCCATCCTCTTTACTTGTGGATAAAAGCTCTTAAGCTTTCTGAAAATCAATTCCACAAGGCTCCTATTCATAAAGGTCTCTGAGTCCCAGCCTGCGATTGGCTTCCTTGGTGTCGGACTTCACGGAAACATCATACACTTCCTTAGGTAGGAGTTGCAACTCCACCTGATGTCCCTCTTCACTTTTGAATCTGCCGGTGAAGACTGTGGTATGATGTTCTTCTAGTTGTTCTCTGGTGAGAGGTATGCTACCTCCGCTGCTTTGACTGAATCGGGGTCTAGTTCCTGCCATCAATGCTTGACTTGTTGCCTTCTTGTATGTGGAATAACTGACTGCATTTATTGTAGCTCCTGTGGGGATCAAAGCATTGGTGCTATGATTGTTGAGTTGTACTTTGATGCGCATGTCCATTCCGTGTAACCAATCATCATCTGTTGAAACTGCATCTTTATGTAATTCCCATTGTCGGTTATCTATTTCCAGAGTGTTGATGGGAATCTGTATTTGTTGATTTTTGAGAGCAGCTTTTCTTTTGAGTACCCAAAGCTGATCTTCCTCTTGGGCTTCATCAATAACCTGCTGTCTTTTAATCTTCCTTTGCTTGGCTACATGCATTCTATCTAGCAATTCATTGGTTAGCGGCAAATTTTATTTCTTTAAACGACATCCACTAATCCAATTAGCCATTGGTTCACCATCTAGGGTGGACAATTTTACTGCTCCAGTTGGAGATACATCTTCAATGATAAACAGTCCGTTTTCCTTTTTCTTAAACTTTGGAATGTGTTGCTTAAGGGATTAGAATAAAACTAAGTCCCCTTTCTTGAAGATTTTTGTGATTAAGTGGGAATCAAAAAACTGTTTTTGTTTTCACTTTTGTGCATAGATGTGAGATACAACAGTTAGCCTTTCTATTGGAAGTATGGCATGAAAACCATAAACAAGGTTAAAGGGTGTAGCATTTAAAGCTGTTTTGAATGGAACTCGGTATGCCCATAGAGCAGCATGGAGATTTATTTCCATGTCTGTCCTTCCTGAACTAACCACTTTAGTCAGCTCTGAGCTAAGAATTTTGTTCGGATGCTCAGCTTGTCCGTTTTCTTGTGGGTGATAGGGAGTTGATTCGTTATGGATGACCATAAACTTATTAAGCAAATACTCAATTACCTCATTGAGGAAATGAGTTCCCTGATCACTGACAATTTCCATTGGTAGTCCATATCTCGTGAATACATACTCATATAAGAATGCAACAGTGGTTCTGGCATCATTCTTTTGAGTTGCTTTATTCTCGGCCCACTTCGTCATATAGTCCGTAGCTACAATGATATATTGAGCTTGGGTTCTATAAGTAGGTGGCTGTATTGGACCAACAAAATCTATACCCCATTTTTCAAAAGCTCTAGCCTCCATCATTGGTCTTAAGGGCATGCTATCTACACATGTTGGCATTTTTTCTCGTTGACAAGCATCACACCTTTGAACATATTCCTTGGCATCTGCAAAAAGTGTTGGCCACCATATGCCTGCCATCAAGATTGCTCTTGCGGTGGTCTACTTAGAAAAGTGACCTCCAACTAATCTAGCATGTGCTTGTTCTATAATCGAAATATACTTGTTTTCATTTGCATAGAGACGCAAATGTTGATCTTTATCTCTCTGATATAATTGGTTTCCAATAAGAGCACAGTCTCTTGCTTCAGTTTCAATTGCTCTTTGACGGCGTTTACTCATATCCTCAGGAAATGTACGGCTTGATAAGTAAGTAACTAGATAGTTACTCCACTTAGGAACAGGTGACATTTGAAACAATGTGACATGAGGTATGGGTTAACGAGTAAGCTTTTGCAACTAGCCCAACAAGTGGTATCAGAGACAATAAGGTGATTAGCACTTCTTAATCACTCTAATTAGATCATGAGCATAACCCTCTATGCTAGACTCCTTGCTCATCTTGGTTGATTCACTCTCTTTGCATTTTCATGTAGGATAACACTAATCTAGTTGCTAATTGCTCTTGTCTTGGGCATGTTCATGGCTTAATGCCTGGAGCCACTACCCTTACATAAGTAGTTACACTTGCATTTTTGGTAAATCAAGCAACAAATCTATTTGATGGTTCTTAAAATTTGTGTGTGCGAGCATTAATGCGTGGTTTTTCACTTCTAGTGTGGGACGCATGTCTAACCTCACCATCCTATCTTATTGTAGTATTAGCGAGAACCACGATTAAATTGTCAATCCATGAGACGAAGCTGACTCGACTAGTGCATACAGGATACAAGAGGTTGTCAATCTCTCGGAAAACAACTAACAACTTGCATCTAACTCAGGCTACACTCAAGTGACTGAAATCACCAAAAGCCAATCGCTCACAAATCACATTCGTTACAGCATCAAATGACATCCAAACATAGTAAAACTTCTAGGACATGTTTATAAGACCTAAGCACACATGCTTATGGTCTCAAACCCCACTTTAGGTCAAGTTCCAAAACCGCAATTATAAACAATAGTGGATTTTTTACCTAGACGTTTTCGACCAAGAATGCATCTACATGCTTAGCAATGATACCCCAATACCCTGACTATACTTAGTTTTTGATTTGAAAGTGTAAATTCCTAGTTATGATGAAATTAGGCCGTGGGTTGGCGATGCCAAAAGCTACTAAGATCATAGCATAACCCTTTATTTACCTCGAGGAATGACATCCACGGGGCGCCTGCTTGCTCTGGCTCATGAAAAACATCAATACAAGTGAGGAGCATTTGGCATATCTTGTATAACATTGCACACGAGAGATCCGGTAGACTCTTGAAGAAAGACATGGTGCCCATTAGGATTTTCACCATGTATTCCTCTATTGCTTATCCTTTTGCTGGAGCTGGCAGTCTTGGGTAGTTCAACCAGGTTGGCCGCTTCTTTGTCAATGCCTCATGCTCTTGCCACATCCTTACTCTAGGTACATGACAGAAAGTGGGATCTTTTTGTAGGGCTGCAAGTGCTCTTGTGAATAGAATCAGATACCTCGGATTCTTGTTCAACCAACTCAACCTCCACTTTGGGTGGTATTTATCTGCACCATCTTCTTGTATGTCTTTGTAGAGCATCTCTTTTACCTATAGTAGTTCCACTTTTATGAGAGGGTATGGCAGGGATTGCTGATGCCATTGTGCATTGATCTGATTGGGAGTGAGTTGAATGACATTGACAGTGTGTAGAACTCTCAACTCCCAATCCATCGCGGCTTTCCACTACTCATCCACCTCTTGGGTGATCTTCTCTTTCAGTGCGTCCTCTTCAGCTTTTGATAGCTGGACCATAGGAACTATGTCTACATCTGTAACGTTAATATGAAAATCCTCTTCACCACTTGGCTCTGTTGTGGACTGTGTCTCCAACTTAGCAAATGAGATATCTATCTGTGGTGGCTCTGAAGTGCCTGCCTCTTCTTGCGTATCCGGCTGTCGTTTCCCCAAGAGCTGGTTAACTCTCTTGAGCTCTGCTATTTCTTTCAAGAGCTCTTCTTCTCTCTAAACCCGCATCAATGCCAGTTCCCTGCGATGTGATTTCTCTAGCTTTAATTCTAACTCGAGGTTCTTGCTCTTCTTTTCTAGTGCCTTGTATACTTCATCTGTCCCTTTGATCGAGGCCACGACTAGATTTTCTCTGATTTGCCATAAGAAGATTGCCGAATCATTTATTCTCTGTTTAGAGTATTGTAAGGAAGCATTTGCAACATCCAATTGCACTTGAATTATTTGAGCTGATAGGGATTTTGTAAGAAGTTCTTTTGTAACTTCTGTCAGCTGCTCGTCTTTCACTTTGCAAGCATCTGATAATTTGGTGAGCAGTTCACCTAACTCTTCCATTTCTTTCTGCTGACGATCTCCTGCTAACTGATGTTGTTGAGCTTCGGCTTTCATTTCCTGCACTTGCCTCTAAAGATTGGTGATGACAGTCATTCTGTCTTCTAACTCTCTTTGGAGAGCTTCAATCACCATCTCGAGTTCTTTAGCCTTTGTGCTGCGGCTAAGTGCTGCTGATTGGAGTCTCTCCGTTATATCTTGCATATGTCTTGCATATTCGTTTACTTGCAATATGACCTCTTCATTAGATTGCTAATCCTCCTGTCTTGCCAGCTGACTGGATATACCTGTAGCCTCTTGTGTATCCTTCTGCTGCGTCGCGGTTGCTGGTTCTTCTTGCGTGGAGGTAGAAGGTTGGTCTTCTTCTTCTTTGTCCTCTTGAGGCTTTGATGCCTCGGCCTTTTCGTGCTGAATTGAAGTAGAAGGTGTTGGCTCATACTGTGTAGTCTCTTCAGGTAAAGGGCTCACTTCCTTCTTTGGCTTAGGTTCTCTCTGTTGTTGCTACTTTTGTGTAGTACTGGCTTCTTGTGTAGATTCTGCTTCTTTCTCTTTTTGTTGCTCTTGCTGGTTAGCCTCTTGTGCAGATTCTGTCTCTTTGGTGGACTCATATTCTATGTCTTTCTCTTTCTCAGGTGATGGTGGTGGGCTTGGCATAGGGAGATCCTGCTGTTCCGTAGGCGGTGAAGTGGGTCTGGGAGACTCATAGCCTTGTTCCTGTGCTTCTTCTCTAGCCGTTTCCTCAGCTTGTTTTTGTTCCTTTGCCTCTTTGGCTTTTCTAGCCACTTCTTCGGCTTCTCTAGCCGCTTCTTCGGCTTCTTTCAGCTTGAGGGCTTCAGCTTCTTGGCACATTTTCTCCAACATCTCTGTCAGATCTTCAGCCTCTTTTCTGGTGTGATGCTTTGTTCTGGGTCATTCCCTTGTGCTTGTTGACTGCACTGGTAGGCAGGTTTTTCTCTTTCAAAGCGAGCTTGTTTCTGCGCTGGCTCTTCTTGGTGGGCGGCCAAAACTTTTCTCTTCATTTCTTCTCTTCTCTCTCTCTTCTCCTCGTTATCAGAGCTCTCGTTGATGTCCCTTTCCGGCAAGCTGTCAGCTGATTCTTCATCGGTTTTATAAGATCTCTTTCCTGACCTTGTAGCTCTAGGAGATGGTTGTGCTGCCAATATCCATGTGTTTTGGTCAGTGGCAGGTTGGTAGATTGCCGACCATGCCGATGGCATGGTATGCAATTCTTGTCAAGACTTCTGGCGCACCCAAGTAAGTGATTTTCCCTTCTTTCTTGGTGCCCTTCAAGGTTGTCAAGACACACTGAGCGTGGTCCATTGGTTGCCTGGTTGTTGATTTGAGAACTTGGATAAATGTGGTGGCAACCGCGTGATTTGGCATAGTGTACCTTGATGGCCTTTTTGCCAAGAAGTGGAAGTGGTGATGGTATAATCGGGCTAGCTCTTCCACTTGTTTGTGAATCAAATCTGCAAAGGTAGCCATGGCGGTCTCTTTGGTAAAAGTCCCTGCTATTTTCCTGTCTCTTGCTCTCATGGTCATTGCATCTGTAGGCAGTCTGAGTGCCTCTGCCGCACTATATCTTTAGTTATGACCACTTCGACCTTGTTTCCCTGAATGTCAGATATTTGGGCCGTTCCATCCTCTTTAATTGTGGATAAAAGCTCTTAAGCTTTCTGAAAATCAACTCCGCAAGGCTCCTATTCATAAAGGACTCTGAGTCCCAGCTTGCGATTGGCTTCCGTGGTGTCGGACTTCACGGCAACATCATATACTTCTTTAGGTAGGAGTTGCAATTCCACCTGATGTCCCTCTTCACTTTTGAATCTTCTAGTTGTTCTCTGGTGAGAGGTATGCTGCCTTGGCTGCTTTGACTGAATCGGGGTCTAGTTGATATGCGGGTAGTTCCTGCAACTTCTCCTTTTGGTTGAGCTTCTTCTTGGCCCTCTCTGCTGCTTGCATGGCTCCTGTTCAGTGAATAAAGTGCAAAGTTAGTAGATTTGTCGGAATTTTCTCTGTAATGTCCTTTAGTCTGAAATGCTGACAATTTTGGTCCAAGTTGCTCCAAATCAATTTTTGAACAAGCATAGATGCATAAAAACATGCAAGGAACAAAACTGTAAATTCAAAAAAAAAAATTGTAACCGAAGTAAATATTTGCGATTATTTACAGATGAGCAAAATTTTCAACTTTTTGCAAACTTGGCTTCATAGGCTTGAAGTATATACCAACTACATACTCTTAGTGGAATATGGGCTAATTTGGATGCATAGGGTGAAAATGGTACCAAATTTTGGCTTTAGGTCTCTAAAACAGTAGATATAAAGGAAATTTGAGATTTTGAGCTCCAAATTGGTTCAAGTTTGGCTAGTGGGCTTAACACATCATGTACTTTGGATGTGTGATGGAAAAATATCAAAACTCCCCAATTTTGGCTAGAAAGTAAATAATCGCGAGTAGTAGCTTTTCTACCGATATCAATATTTTTTGCTACAACTTGGTTCTAGGCATTGTATAGACCCTGTGTATGAGATATGAGGTGATTTGGATCAAGAAATTGTTACCATATACATTTGGTAGTGATGTGTGTGAACACACACATCACTATTAACTTTTCTACCAAAATCAATATCTTTTGGTACAACTTGGTTCTAGGCATTGTATAGACCCTGTGTATGATATATGAGGTGATTTGGATCAAGAAATTGTTACCATATACATGTGGTAGTGATGTGTGTGAACACACTAGGACCGCCGGGGCATTTTTTTCCCTCTTTAGGAGGTTTTTTCCCCCGTGCATTGTATATACGCCCATCACTCTAGGGCTATCCATCTTTCCATTGCATACTGAGAAACACACTCTCTATTGTGTGCCTTGAGCTTCCTTCTTCTTCTCCAAGTTGTGTGCGTTTCTCTGCAACCGTAATTCCAACAATAACTTATCAGAGCAGGTTGCGTCCTCCCGGGCTTAGTCGCCAACTGCTCCAGCACGCGCCTGCTCACTTTCTCCAATTTTAGTGAGCTTTGGCAAGCGTTCGCAGGTCGACAAATATTTTGGGAGAGCTAGTAAAGCTTGGTCTGCTCAGAATTTTGATTTGGGCTCATTTCGGCCTCCGTTTCCACTACAGGCAGTACTGCACAGGCTATTTTGTCGTTTTGTGCAAAATTTTTGTCAGTGCCGTTTTCTGCATAACACGTGCCTTATAGTTTTCTACGGTTTGTGCTATATAGAACAGGTTGTTCCTGCTCCATTTCTCCTATTTTCGGACAGTTTTCACATCATGTGCAACATTTACTATGGCTGACAACAACAACACAGATGTGTTCAAGATGTTTGCTGTTGAGGACAAGTGGGATGGGGACAACTACCCTATGTGGGCTTATATTATGCAACATGTTCTTGTGTCAAAGGATGTCTGGAACATTGTGCAAGGCATTGATGTACGTCCTGGTTCTAAGGATGTATGCGATGTTGAGGATGTTGCAGGTCTTGATGCAAGGATTGCAACAGTTAGAGTTGTTTTGCCTACGACAGAACAAGCTCATTGGGATGTTAAGGATGCGTAGGCTCATGCATTGATTGTGTTGTCTGTGAAGCGTACCATTGTTCCTCACATCCGTTCAGCAAAATCCGCAAAACAGACTTGGGATATTATAGCAGGTCTTTATGCAAGCCGCAATGAGGCTAAAATTCACTACAAGAGGCTCTTCACATTAGCGACGCTCACACAGCGACGCTCAAAAAAAAAATTCCCGGCGTCGCTATGAGCGTCGCTATAAGCGTCGCTATGAGCGTCGCAAATTTCTTTGTAAATTTGCGACGCTCATAGCGACGCTCATAGCGACGCCAGCTGGGGTAAAAAAAATAACCGAGCGCGCCCAAAAACTCAGATCTCAGATCTGAGTTTTTCGGCGCCCTCAAGCAAAGAGCAGGTAACGCTCTCCCTCACTCTCTCTCTCTCTCTCTCTCTCTCTTTTTCTTTTACACACACACACACACACACACACACACACACACACGCACGAGGAGAGGAAGGAGAGACAGGTATGCTCCTTCCCTCTCCTCATTCTCATGTTCCCTTCCTTTCTTTCTCTCTCCCTCGCTCTCTCTCTCACACACACACACATACACACACACATATAGTGTTTTTGAGAGAGAGAGAGAGAGAGAGAGAGAGAGAGAGAGAGAGAGAGTGCAAAAACGCACACACATACATAAACAAAGAATGCACACACACATTGAAAGAGAAAAAGAGAGAGAGAGCATGCATAAACAAAAAACGCACGCATTGAGAGAGGAAAAGAGAGAGAGAACATGCATAAACAAAAAACGCACACATTGAGAGAGGAAAAGAGAAAGAAAACATGCATACGATCCAAAAAAACGCACACACATTGAAAGAGAAAGAAAGAGAAACTAAGGGAGCGTCGTAGGAAACTAATTAAAATTAAAAGACCTAAAGATCTAACCGACGAGGAGTTGAACTGAAGACCTATTATTCAAGAGAGAAATGGCATAATCAATCTATCATACTTGGCATGGGTGATAGAAAGGTTATACCATTTATCTCTTTTTATTGGCACACACATCCACACACGCGCACACACACAGGAAGAAGAGAGTTATAACGTCGTAGGAAACTATTTTAAAAGACGTTAAAGATTAGGTTATATGTAGACTTACATTAAATTAGATTTAGGTTTATTTTTAACTAGATTTACATTTATTTAAGCTAGATTTAGATTTATGTTATATTAGATTAGATGCGGGTCTCCATAGACTGCGATGCCTGCATGAAGCGGGTGAAGAAAGCCCTCAATGGAATATAGGGTATTGCTGCCTTCTCTCATAGTGGGCTCCGTCGATCCAAAAGTACTGGTGAAATGTCTTCAGAAGATAGGGAAGAAGGTGGATCTTCAGGGCGGCAAGAGTCACTACATCCCCGACACAATGACCATCTAGACAACCTCTAGTCATTAGACTTACGTTAAATTAGATTTAGCTTTATTTTTAGTTAGATTTACGTTTATTTAGATTTACGCTTATTTACGTTAGATCGAGTCCACGCAAGAATTACTTACGGTTTAGGGTTTAGAGTTAGACGAACAGTGAAAAGATCTACTGTGAAAAGATGTTAAGATGAAGTGAAGTGCTACAGCTAGAGAAGAGGCAAAGGGATTTTGTCCACTACATGCAGTATCATGTAGACGTGGGTGTCTAGATTTCTTGTACCCACAAATATAGGTATTGACCAATAAAGACGAGATTATAACCCGGTGGTTCTGATCTCCGTGCACCTCTAGACCGAGGTGTGCGGGGATTGGACATGACTAGAGAATGTGAGGTAAAGAGAGAGAGAGAGAGAGAGAGAGAGAGATAAGACGAAGAATGCCAATAGAATATTAAATTTGTTGTCTAGGTTATAAGTTTTTTATCCTCATTATGAGTAGCGACGAGGATGTGGGACCGTCCAACCGAAACACCTATCTCTCAACGAGGGTCTTATGTCCTTGTAATCAATGCAAGCATGCTGTGCGACGGACAAGACGTGTTTCTTTGCAGCACGTTCGTGAATTTGGCGAGTTCGATCCATCTATTATAGATCGAGTTGTTGCCAATTATAACTCGTCGGACTCTGACGCTGGCCAACAAGCAGCAATCTTGCAACCCAATAGACGTATTCGCAGGCGCTTTGGTCAAGCAGCATATGTGAGGCCACAAGATGTAGCCTCTGACAGCTCGGGGGATGATCATGCAGAGCACATTCCCAACGAGGCAATGTTTGAGCCCGAGATTGATGAAATGATCGAGACGATCATGGATTCAGAAAGGCTTATCTATGATGATATGAAAAGTGAAGCCGATACATCATTGTATAATGGAGCACGTATGTCTAGATTGAAAGCACTCCTGGTTCTTCTCAACATGCAGGCAAAGTTTGGATGGAGTGACACTAGCGTCACAGCGCTTTTCAGGTGATCTATTACAATTAGTTTACTTTAATAGAACTCATGGTGTATAATGATCTGATAGATTTTTACACGACTGTATCATATTTTTATGTTGTGTAGATTGCTGAAAGAGCACATTCTACCAGCTGACAATGTGATGCCAGATTCCCGAGATGAAGCAAGAAAGATTTTGCGAAACTTGGGGATGGATTACAATTCTATCCACGCTTGTCCTAATGACTGCATTCTTTTCAGAGGGGAATACACAGACATGGAGAAGTGTCCGAAATGTGATTCCGAAAGATATCGAGTAGATCTCCACGGGACAAAAATTCCACAAAAGGTTTTGCGACATTTTCCTTTGCTTCCTCGCATCAAGCATTTCTTCGAATGTAAGTCCATGGCCGCCCTAGCATCATGGCATGAGGAGAATAAATCTTCGGATGGTGTGCTACGAATTCCTGCAGATTGCGCAGCCTGGAAACATATAGATGGAACATGGTCGGATTTTGCCAGGGAAGCTCGAAATTTGCGCTTAGGCCTGGCTATGGATGGCGTAAATCCATTTGGTCAAAGATCAACATCTTACAGTGTATGGCCCGTTGTCATCGTCAACTACAACATTCCCCCGTGGTTGACTACGAAGAAGGGGCACCTATGGCTAAGCTTGATTGTGCCAGGGCGATATAAAGTGGGGAATATGGATGTGTATCTTCGTCCACTATTGGAAGAGCTACAACAATTGTGGATTGGCATAGAGGTGGTGGATATGAGCCGACACACAGGACGACGGAATGCTTTGATCAGAGGTATTCTAATGTGGACCATGCATGACTATCCCGGGCTAACAGAATGCTCAGGTGATCTATTGACACTCCTCTCTCAGACACTGTAAATCTGGTTTTTCCCCATAGTTGATCTATTATCATGTGTATACATGCAGGGCTTCAAACAAGCGGATACAGAGCATGTGTCACATGTGGACCTAGACTGAATGCACGTAGGGCACCCTCACTGAAGAAGCAAATCTACGAAGGTCATCAAGCGTATCTTCCGGAGAATCATGTGTTACGCGACGGCTTTTTGGGAAGAGAGCCACCAAGGATGTCTGCACAAGCATGGTTAGAGCAGAAGGAGATGTGCGATGACGGATTGCCTCCAGGGATGAAGAGACTATCTCTATGGTACGAGTTACCATACTGGCCTCGACTCGTGATCAATCACTTGCTCGATCCAATGCACATATTCAAGAATGTGGGTAATCTACTATGGGACCATTTGACCGGCAAGAAAGATACTTTGGGAGCCAGAGTTGACCTTAGAAATGTGGATCGTATGGAGCAATATTGGCCGCAAACAGCGTCTGATGGATCGATAAAACTTCCTAAAGCACCATGGATTTTCACAGGAGCCCAAGAACGCAAAGTAAAAGAGGCCATTCGATCTTTGCGGACCCCCATTGGCGTAATGCACTCGCTCCGAACGTGTTTTACTAAAGAAGGAAAGCTTACCGGTTTGAAGTCACACGATTGGCATAAAATGTGTCAGGTACGTTCATAGTGGACTTTAATATCATTGCATAAAATGTGGACTTTAATATCATTGCTGCACATACTTTACAGTTTATTTTACCGGTTGCCATTGAGGGATGTTTGTCTCTCGACATCCGTAACACAATCTACAAACTTGCAAAGCTGGTGCAATGGATCTCACAAAAGGAGATCGACGTAGACTCCATACCATTCGCCAAACTAAATGCTGCGGAGCTTGTGTGCATGTTTGAGAAACATTTTCCTACTACAATGCTAACCATTCAGGTGCATCTTCTTATTCACATAGTTGATGAGGTGGAAATAGCTGGCACAGTTCATTCCAGATGGATGTTCTTCTTAGAGCGTTTCATGAAAACGCTTAAGGGATATGTGCGTCAAAAGGCACGTCCGGAGGGTAGCATGGCAGAAGGTTGGTTGGTATCAGAGTCCCTAGTGTACATTGGAGAGTGGCTAGACGGATTTGATAAATCCCGGGACACGCTATGGCGAACCATAGATGATGAGCGCATATCTGGGATTGTCATGTGCAATCTCGGTGTTGAGAAGAAGATGACGGAAGATCTAGAGGCTAAAATCAACCGATTTTGCATGCTTCACAATCCAGTGATGCAAAAGTGGATTTCACAATATGAGGATGCAAAGCAAGAGCGACAAAGGGCACGAATCGAGTGGAGACGGGGAAGACGACCACCGATGCACTATCCAGCGGTTCTGGAGAGCCTACCAACCTTCATGAGCTTAAGATGGTTGCACAACCAATTGAAAAGCGCACAACAATGCGGTGACGAAGTGACTGAAGAAGAGTGGGAGTACTCTCGGGGTTGCGCGACCAAGGTAAGTTTGCAATGTACGACTAGCAAGTGACTTTATTTATAAACGTTTGAACGGCCACTCATAATCTTTGTTCGTTGTAGTATAAGTCATACACAGCAGCATGGTGTAAAGGTCGACATTTTAGGGTGGAACGAATCGACAAAAAGCGTTTTACTCAAGATTGTGGAATCATGGCAAAATTTGAACAGTCTAGTCGACGACGTTCCTCTGATGCAGATCCCGTGGTGGCGGAACTCACTTACTTCGGCACGCTGCAAGAGATTTTGAGGATCGATTACAGAGGATTTTTTGTCGACTTGTTCGACGTGCAATGGTTCAAGATAATCATGGAGGGTCGAAACGCTACTGTGCGTAGAGGAGAGTCTGGTTTTCTTGAGGTGGATTCTACTAAGAAATGGACTGACCTAAGAGACACTTTCGTACTACCCGAGCATTGTGAACAAGTAAGTATATAAATAGTTAACATCCCCCTTTTACAAGTTATGTGCTTGAAAGCTCTCATGTAAGTTATGTGGCTTTGGCAGGTAGTATTTCATCCTACAAAGTCTACATCAAACTGGTGGTACGTCATAGAGTTAGCCCCTCGTAGTGCAAGGACGTATGAAGGCTACCATGTGCCAATCACAACGACATCAATGGAGGAGATCAGAGAAGATGCTCAATCAGAAGCCGCTGCGGTGGTGCCAGACGAGCATCAAGATGCTACTGCTCTATATGGGGTGCATGCAGAGGAGCTACAAAATGAAACAGAGGATATGTGTTTAAACGGAGAGCTCTATATAGATATAGGAAGTTATGCTGAGTTATGCGAGGATGAGAGAGAGATCTCTTAAAGCCACAAATATTGTATTTGAACAATTTTGCTCCGTGCTGTAAAAGCTCTAGCTCTCTAAGTAGCTTCCATGGTGTGTAACGCTCTTTTCTACTCGCGCTCACATCTTTTGATTGAAAATTCTGAGTTTTCGACTTGCCTCTTCTACCACTCGATTCATTGCGTCATTGTATTTATATGCGTCATTACGTCATTGTATTTAATGGTCTTTGCGTCATTGTCTACTCTATTCATTCAATATTAAGTTTAAATATTCGTGTGTTTAATGCAGGTATGGATGATGAGGAGTTTCTTTCTTCTTTGTCACCGCAGCAGAGACAGTGGTACGTGGAGCGTCATCGCTCTGGCGCATCATCGCGCGTTCCTACACCATCCGCATCTCCCTCTCTTTCGGAGCATTCGGCGCGCTCCGAAGCTTCGGCGTCGACGAGACGAGCGTCACACTCTTCTAGACACCGGCGCTCTAGTGGTGGAGGTGGCGGTTGTTGTGGGGATTCCGCCACCGATGCCTCCACACCGCCTCGTGTTCGACGAGGCTCTTTACCCTCCCCTTCTTTGCCCGCCCCCACACCAGCCACAGCATCGCCGTCTACGCCAGGTTTTGCACGGCTGACTGTTCCTAGAAGCTACACACCTCTACCTACTCCGCCAGGAGCCACCCCACTCGACACTCCTCGCTTCGGGGCCCAGACGCCGGTGGAGACACCTGACGTCCGTACCCCCATCGACACGCCGCTAGAGACCCCTGCCGGGACACCCAGGTTCACGCGTCACCGGCCAGAGGGCTTGCCTTACTCCGTCGACATCAGCGGCGGCATCATCATGGATGATGACGGCAAGAAGGTGATCTCGCGCATGCGTGGTCTTTGCTCTCAGCTGTTTAGACACTATATACTAAACAAATGGAGTGAAGTACCAAGTGATTTAAAAAACAGAGTCATCAGCATACTTCATGATGAGTTTCCCGTTCCAACACGGGATCAGCGCTTCAATGAAGACCTGATGAAGATTCGAATGCGCGAATACTGCAAACACAAGCGTTCCGAAGTGCAAAAAGCAATCAAGAATGGGTGGAATAGGCCAGATTGGCTGGCCAAAGAAGATTGGAAGAATGCGAAGAAAGCAGCGCGCGAGAATCCCGACAAGTGGAAGCAACAAAAGGATGCAGCCAGAGCGCGAGTAGAGGCAGGGAGCTCGCACCACTTGGGGAGCGGTGGATGGGCATCATTTGAGGCCGATTTTGTAAGTCTTTTCACATTGCTCTTTATGCATGTTCGATAGTTTAGGGTTTATGAGTTTTTTAGTTCTAACATAATGAAATCTTTGTATGTTTTGACAGTGGTCGATGACAGGACATGATCCCACACCGTACGAGCGCGAGTACGCAGGCAGGAAGGGCTTAAACGCCCTGATGGACATTCTCAGTTCTCGCAGCGGCATGGTTAGTATTAGGGTTTACTCTTTTTTATTTTTTGTATTGTTTTATAAATGTCGTTATATGTTTATACTTACTGAAAACTGTCTTATTGTCTTTTTTTGCAGAATCCGACAGATACGCCGCTTGGACGCGATGAGACGTCTGATTAGACGACGTCAGTTTAGCCGTATCTAGATAGCATTAGTTTAGGGTTTCTCATAGCTTATGTATCATGAGACGGATTTTATACGTCTTTTTGAACCATGTATATTATTACATTTGTCACCGCAATTCCTTTTGCCAATCAATTCTTTATGCCTATGATGTTGTACAATTGTCATTATTACATTTGCCAATCAATTCAGTTTGTCTATGATGTGTACAATTGTCAATTTTGCAAACAATGCGTCTTGTGGGTGACTATTTTGGGTCTATTATTTACCTTTGCACTTTTTTTAAAAAGTGAATCAAGTACAATATGGTTGATGGGTGGCAGGCATTCAATGCCCTGCCACCAAAAAAATATTCTCTCAGGCGTCGCTATATGCGTCGCTATTTATGGCTCTGTAGCGTCGCTATATGCGTCGCTATACTCTTCTGTGAGAGCGTCGCTATAAGCGTCGCTATAGGCGTCGCTATGAGCGTCGCTATATAGCGACGCTCATAGCGACGCATATAGCGATGCATATAGCAACGCTCTCGTAGCGACGCTTTTAGCGACGCCGGGGGTTATAAAAACCCAGTGTATTTCCGTCGCTAAGAGCGTCACAAGAGCACATAACCTCTTGTAGTGATTTCTTTGCTGCGTGAAGAGCTGGAGTGGAAGATTATGCATGAGGAAGATGATATGGACACTTTCCTTGCTAGTGTCAAGGATATCAATGAGCAACTTATTTCTGCAGGCAAAGTCATTTCAGACAGTTCCCTTGTGCAGACTGTTCTTGATGCCTTACCAGAATCTTACCAGACTGTTCTTGATGCCTTACCAGAATCTTACCAGTTGTCAAGTTTGATGCATTATGCACATTGCTGTTGCAAGAGTCACTTTCTAGAAAAAACAGGACTAGACAGCGTGCAGTTGAACAGGCTTTTATTGCTTCTCAAAGAAAGGGTGGTAACAACAATGCATCCACTTCTTATGGTTTTGCTGCGAGTGGAAAAAATTATGTTCCTAATGCTTCTACTGGCAACAATTCATCTGCTCTAGTGATAAGGGCAAAAAGAAGATGCGTTGCCATTATTGTAAAGACAATGATCACTTGATCAAGTCGTGTCCTAAGTTGAAGGCCAAAGAGGCTAAGAAGAAAGAGGGTGGTTCCACTGCAAATGCTGGTTCCACTACAAACGCAGCCATTGTTGAGTCTTCTGTGAAAGGAGACTGTGTTGCTGATGTTGATGCAGAATGGGCTTTTAGCGCATAGTGCACTTACAATCCTGTTGTCCATGATCCATGCTAGTCAGTTGTTGCAGATTCACATGTGTGGTATTTCGACAGTGGTGCTACAAAGCACATTACCTCACATCGTGAATTGTTTACCTCTCTCGAGTCTGTCCCTCATGGGAATTCAGTCACTTGTGCCAACAACACCTCTTATCCAGTTCAGGGAGTTGGAAAGATTGTGCTTACTGCTGCAAATGGCAGTTCCTTCACACTTGTTGATGCAATTTATGTACCTGGGATCAAGAAGAATCTCTTGTCTGTATCCGCACTTGCTAGACTTGGACTTGTAGTCAAATGTGTGGATGACAGATGTACAATTCATGATCTCAGTTTTGGTGATGAAATTGTTGCATGTGGGCTTTTGTGCCGTGGGCTGTGTAAGCTCACTTTGTATGACAAGTGTGGACAAAATTTTGCAAATGCTGTTGCAGATTCAAGGGCTATTTCAGATGCAAAACTTTGGCATGCACGTTTTGGTCATCTGAATTTTGCCAGTTCGCTGTGTTTGCAGAAATCTGATATGGTTGCTTCTTTGCCGCCTCTTGAAGCACCTGTCAAACATGTTTGTGAAGGCTGTATTTTGGGTAAGATGTAGCATTCTAAATTTCCAAAGGATGGTTCAGTTAGGGCCACATGCAGGTTGCAGCTTGTGCATAGTGATGTATGTGGGCCCATGCAAACTCCGTCCTTGGGAAATTACCTGTACTTAGTGACTATAATTGATGATTACTCCAGGCATGCATGGGTATTTTCGCTTAAAGAGAATTCCGAAGTTTTTATGTGCTTCAAACAATTTTTGGCTATGGCTGAAAATGTCTCGAAATGTACTATTGGCTAATGCATTTTTGGCTAGTCGTGGGATAAAACACCAATGTACAGTGCCTTATACACCTCAGAAAAATTGTGTTGCTAAGAGGAAAAACAGGTCACTGACGGAAATGGCACGATGTATGGTCCAAAGTCAAGCTTTTCCGCATTCCTTTTGGCTTGAGGCCATCATGTGTGCCACTTATGTACTAAACAGGTGTCCTACGAAAACTTTGCAGTCTATTACTCCATATGAAGCATGGCATGATAGAAAGACTTCTAGTCAGTACATGAGTGTTTTTGGTTGTTTGGCATATGCTTTGGTGCCACAAGTGCAACACAAAAAATTGGATGATAAGGCTGTCAAATGTATTTTTGTTGGCTATAGTGCTGAAAGCAAAGTTTACAAGTTGTATCATCCACAAACAAAACGTATTTTGGTTTCTCGGGATGTAGTGTTTGTGGAAGATTCTGTTCCGCCCTTGCTGTCATGTACTAGAGACAGTAACGTAAGCTCACAGGACATTTATGACACTTTGTTGCCTCTTTTCAGTGGTGGAAATACGAATGTAAGTTCCAATGATGCAAATGTACAGCCTATGGGGGTTTCTGAAAATGTTTTAGATCAGCCTATTACTGATGCGGATGTACATGATGTACTTGATGAGGAAAGGGCTGAAAATGAGCAAGCTAGAGGTATGCCAAAATGGCTGGTGCAGACTTTGCGTGACAGTAAATTGGATGCACCTTTGTCTAGTCGTACTCGTTCAGGCTCTTGCCATGCATCTTATGCATCAGATTGTTATGCTTTGGCTGTGTCTAGCCTACATGATGTTGAGGAGCCTCTGTCTTTTGATGAAGCACAAAATTCATAAAATTGGATGGCTGCCATGCAATCAGAATATGATGCACTCATAGAAAATGACACATGGACTTTATGTGATTTGCCTCCTGGAAAAAAGGCCATTGGTACGAAGTGGGTTTACAAGTTGAAACGCAAGCCGGATGGTGAGATTGATCGCCATAAGGCTCGACTTGTTGCAAAGGGTTATGCACAGCAAAAAGGCATAGATTATGAAGAGACTTTTGCTCCCACTTGTCGTATGACTTTTGTGCGTTTTCTATGTGCATTGGCAGCTCATTTTGGTTGGGATGTACATCAATCAGACATTGTTACTGCTTTCTTGAATGGTGTCACGGCTAGGGACTTGCTACGCGCTGTGTGCGAGCCACAAAGGCTCCTAGCACACAGTCATACAACAGACAAGCTCACAAGGAAGAACGGTGTGTCACTCACCTTCGTGCGTAGTTGCGAATGAAGGATTCCCGCGCCACGAAGAAGAGGGAAACGCCGCTACGCCGCGCTCAACCGCCTCGCCGCCATCGTGCCGCCGCAACGCTCGATCACACACACACTCTCACACACGTACACACACACACACACACGCAAGGAGATGGTGAAGGAGAACGTGGAGATGGAGCAAGAGCAGCTTCTATTGCACAATGAGAGAATGAGTAAAAATTAGGTTTAGTGGCTTTTATATGAGCTCACCCCATTCACACTTGGGCGCCCATACTTAGCCAACTAACTCCTTGAATATTCCAGTTAGAGTGCGCCTGTCATCGGCGATCACCCTTACCCTGTTCCTATTGGTTCGACAAGCCCGGTACCTGACTCTAAATAATACAACGTTTATAGATCATAGGGTGTCCGTGTGCCGTGAGGGTTAACATGCCCCCCTTCCTGATGTAGATTCCGTCCTCGGAAGCTATCCAGTTGAAGCTCGTTCGTCGAGATGGGAGAGCAGTCGACATGGATGTGTTAAGACCTCAATCACTGCAAAATCAAACAACATTGCCACAGTAATTGCATTCTCATATACAATTAAAAATCATATGCAATAGACAGACAAATTGATTGGTAATAGAATTTTAGACAATTTGTCAGCAATAAACATTAAATTGAATATAATCAAATGCATAAACATATGTAAAGGTAAAAAATTAAACAAGTCCGGGGTCGCTAATTTAACGGTCAAAAGGCACTAGAGCTCGACTATTAATACCATGGGCAACTTCTCAATTTTTTCTGGTCAATTAAGTTGTTTAATCGCGAGAGCCAAGTATTTGATGTTCGAGGGCTGACTAGAGGCTATACCTAGAAGACCTTGTAGTTAAGCTACGATAAAAGGAATTTCTCATGAAATCATAGCCTAACTGATTACCTTTTCTTTGACCCCCCAAAGTCTTTTCAAATTGATTCAATTTTGATGTGTGTGCTTATTTTGTATGCCTTGGGTTTTTTGCTTTTCAAGGAAAAGCGCCCACACTGGGAACCTCTAGGGCTCTAGTACCATAGGCGATACATGTGAGTGAAGTACCAATTTAAGCAGGGATTTCTCTTCCAGCTTAAAATTTTACATTGTGGCACTTTGATTTTTTGTTTGTTCATTTTCAGCATTTTAATTTTGTAACTTTGGGGGGTCATATAACACTGTTACCCTCCCCAGGCTCATCACATTAGTAAACTCCCTTTAAAATACTTAAGCTAAAGGTCAATAGGGTTAAGCCCACTAGAAAACCCTAGTACATTTCACACAATGCTGCCTAAATTGGATTAAGAACCTAAGTAACCATTGCTTATTAGGAAGGCATTCCCCATGGTATTAAGAGAAGATTTCTAATACCTAGCTTGGTCAAACTAGCTTAGTCGGACTGCTTGATTTTTAAACCTAGACAAGTGATTATGACAAAACATTACATTGAATTAAATGTTTGATACTAAGCAAATACGCTGAATATTATGCTACCAATCACAATCAAAGCAGACAAACATGGATGCAAAAAGATAAGGGCAATGCTAATGTACATAAAACACCTGTTTGTGTTGATGGTCGCGCTTGATTTGAAGTGGGAACGAGAGAAAGGTTCCATGAAGGTCCAAATCCTATCAATAGCAACATGCTCCTGTACACACTAGGAAACAAAAGGAATACCTCCAGGAGGCACATTAGTGGGAAAAGGTACCAACACTTATTGAACACAAAAAAAAACATAAGGAACCCTAACCTAATTATTTGCACTCCCCCTAAAGAGTCAAGGGAATAGGATATTGTAGAGGTTGGGGGGAAACCCTAAGGCTAAACCCCTATCCTCGTCGTCGAGATAAACAAAGTCATCATCCATGAGACCATATGTGCCATCCGTATAGTCATGTAAATTTTCTTCTTCATCGTAGGTGCCCATGTTTACTAAGATGGTCACTAGACGCCTATAGTCATCTTGGTCAAAAGGGTAGGCTTGTGCAATGGGAGAAACGCTCTCTACTAAGTATGGATCAGACGTGGTCAAGAGACGTATCAGCCATTCTAACCTCCTCAAAATTCCTCTCACATGCTAGCGTACCTATCAAATCCCATTCACATGCAAGCACTGGAAAGACCATGTGAAACATTTGTGAAAAGTAACGAGGGTACCTCTCACCCAAGGCAGGAGTGGATGACTCTAGCGTACTAGCAATATCTGTACACGCAAATAGATGATGGTTAGAGTGCAAATATTACAAGGGTCGTGTTCTTGTGCATAATTTGTTTTTATGATTTGTGTGATGGCTCTTGCTCTTTTACTTTTTTATCTTGTTTTTGTGAGTATAAGGCTTTATATATACATTCCCTAAGATCGGAGATTAAGAGGTCAGGGAGAAAGGTTGAGAGGGAAGCAAGTGAATGATGGATGCCCACAAACACTCCCCCCTTCCTTGGGTAGATCATACCGTTTGAAATGAGCTTGTCATCCTTTGAAACCAATTGTTCTAGTTGGTAATAGGTGAGGATTTTTGCCAGTAGTTTTGTATTACCCTAGGTGCCTTGTCAAGTTGCAAGGGTGGTAAGGTACTCTCCCAGGATCGAACTTGAAGTGGTTTATCAGGTGATTCTTGAACACTGGGAGGTGTGGATTCTTTTGTAGCTTCATTGAGGTCCATTACTATAGATGGAGGCTGTGTAGAAGCTTTTAACTCTATGGATGTATTACATGAGGAGCTAGAAGCTTCATGGAACTCCCCCCTTCTTGAGCTAGGTGGAATAAATTGGGTTTGCCTTGGAGTCCAATCTAGCTCTGGACTAGGTGTGTAGCATTCTGTGATATTTCCCTTCCCACGGTCTGCCATTGGCTTTAGCGTTACACTGTTTGACTCATATGGGTTTGTTGTCGATAGGGAAGGACACATTTTACGTTTAGGTACCCAAATTTGCTCATTTCCATCATAGTATCCTTGGGCTTTTAATAGTCGTTTAGGAATCCAGCACCACGTTTTCTTACATTTCTTGGAGCGAGTGGGACGTTTCTTACGAGGCTTCCGTTTTTTAGCATCAGCCATGGTTGCTAAAGAAGCTTTAGGGACCCACTTGTATGCTTTCTTTGTTATATTAGGATGGTTCTTGTGTGTCTCAAGCTTTCTTTCAACTACATCAGTTGAAGATCTAGAGAGTTGGGCTATGGGGACGTATGGTTCAACCTCTTGGACATGCAATGTCTTGGGTTTTATTTCCTTAGGCAATATCTCAGGGACTATGGCTTGAGTGGTAGGGATAAGAGTTGGTTTTTGCGTTGTGACACCCCCAGTCCCCCAATCAATAGTGCATTTGGTGGCTATCATCCACATGCGTCCTAGGTTTATATTACCCTCCATAGTTCCAGTAGGCATGACCAAAAAGTCTTGAGCTACAATTCCATTGTCATAACTGACAAAAGTGTGCCAGATTCCAAAAACCGTAGTTTTTTTCTTGTTGACACCCTTGACTTGGATAATACTCTCAGATAGAGGTGGCTTCCCTAACTGACACCACACCCCATAGGATAGCAGATTATATTTAGCACCCGTGTCCAATAAGGCGTTATATGGCACTTTTCCATAGGCACTATTTAACTCAATAGGGTATCGTAGAGGTGTGTCAGAGTCCAACCAATCCTCTTCGATTTCCACGTGGAATGCATTTGTGACTCGAAGGTTAGCCTCTCGTTTTTGTCTTATACGTTGTTGTCGCTCCTTAGCCTCAGCTTGAGCTTGTATCTTGTTTAACTCGGTTTGTGCTTTGGCGGCCTTCTTTTGATGAATGGCCCATAGTTCTTCTTGGCTTAAAGGATCATAATATCTTTTGAATTTACTCCCATTGAGGAATCCAATGGTTTCAACTCCATCAAGAGTTTCCACACGAAGGGTACCTTGTGGGGTAATTTCACATACTCTATATGGTCCTTTACCAGCATATTTCAACTTTTTCTTCTCTTTACGTACTCCATACATAAGGACTTTATCACCAACTTTGATGTCCTTCTCCTTCACATGGCGATCAAACCACTTCTTTCTCCTATCCTTTTCAACAAGAGCATTTTGCACAGCCAACTATCTCTCTTCGTCTAGTTTTTCTAAGATATACAAACGCTCGGTTAAGGGGTTACCATTCCATCCTTCTTACGAAGCTACCCTAAGACTAGGAATGACAAAGTCCCAAGGCATAACCGCTTCTTGTCCGTATACCATTTTGAATGGCGTACAGTTAATAGCCACTTTATAAGCAGCACGATAAGCCCATAGAGCAGATGTCAACTTCAAATCCCAATCAATGCGATGAGCTTCTACCGTCTTGGTTAAAATAGAGATTAGAGTCTTGTTGGTGCTCTTGGCTTGTCCATTAGCTTGCGGGTAATAAGGTGTAGACTTATGGTGGGATATCATAAAGGTCGTGGTAAGCTCTCTTATTACCTCATTGATAAAATGGGTACCATTATCACGAACAATTTCAAAAGGGCAACCAAATCTTGTGATAATGTTTTCAAAAAGAAACTTAGTTGTTGTCCTCACGTTAGCTTTTTGTGAAGCCTAATCTTCAGCCCACTTTGTTACATAGTCCGTAGCAACTAGAATATATCGAGATTGAGTGTTGCGAGCTGCGGGACTAATTGGACCTACAAAGTCTAAGCCCCATTTTTCAAATGGTTGGGTTACTTTAATAGGATGTAAGGGCATTCTGTCTTTGCGCTGTGTGGTCTTGTAACGTTGGCACTCATCACACCCTTTTGTAAAAAGTGATGCATCCTTAAATAAATTTGGCCACCAATAGCCTGATTGAAGCACCTTTCTAGCAGTCAGGTCTCCTGAAAAATGTCCTCCTGCTATGCCCATATGTGCTTCTTGCAAGATATACAAATATTCATCCTCGCGGGCACAATGCCTAAGAATATCGTCCTTGCCTAGTCTATACAGAGTTCCAGCAATCAAACAATAGGGTTCACATTCTTTTACTAGCCTTCGAGCGATATCCTTACGAAGTTCCTTGGGTGGAAAACCATTAACTAAAAAGTTAACAATGTTCTCACTCCATTCAGGCATAGTCTCAACTATGAATAGGGAAGTATCGGGTAATTCATCATCAACTCTTGTAGGGGATTCACCATTGGGTATGCGAGACAAATGATCAGCCATGACGTGCCTTTTATCGGGTCTCACTACACTCGTGAAATCAAACTCCAGAAGAATTAACAACCATCGTGTGATTCTTCCTGTGGAGCATGGCTTGTTTACCAGATACAGCAACGCTTGATGATCCACATAAAATACAAACTTGTTTGCCAGAAGGTAGTAGCGAAATTTCTTTACTGCATAAACCATTGCTAAACCTTCTCGCTCTGTAGTGGTGTAGTTCCTTTCAGCATCGTTCAATTGACGGCTTGCAAAGCTAATGGGATAGTCCAATTTATGTTCTCTTGGTTGAGTGAGAACACACCCAATAGCAAAGTTTGATGCATCAATATGCACATGGAAAATGACATCCCAGTTAGGTGTCCTTAAAATCGGAGCACTTGCTAGTGTTTTCTTCAATTGTTCATAGGCCTGGTCACACTCTTCAGTCCATTTAAATTCAATGAGAAGCTTGTACAAGGACGTGCTATCTCAACGAAAAATAAAATAAATCGTCGATAATAACTCACTTGTCCCATGAACCTTTGAACTCCCTTGTAATTGGTTGGTGGTGATAACTCTAGAATCACTTTAATTTTGCTCTCATCGGTTGAGATACCATTCTTAGATACTATATGCCCTAAAATAACTCCATGCTTGACCCAAAATTGGCATTTGAACGGGTTCAATGAGATACGATATAACCTACACTTTTCAAACACCTTCCGCAAACATGATAGATGTTCTTTCCAAGAAGAGTAAACACAAAGGTCGTCTAAGAAAGCTTCACAAAACTCTCTCAAATATTCTTTAAAAGCAGTGTTTATTAATCGTTGGAATGTAGCAGGGGCATTTGTTAAGCCAAACGCCATCACACGAAATGCAAACACGCCAAATTCTGTGATGAAGGCAGGTTTAGCTTGGTCCTCTAGCGCTATCGTGATTTGGTTGTAGCCTGAGTACCCATCTAGAAAGCTATAAGCTTCCTTGCCTGCAACTCTTTCGAGTACATGTTCGGAATATGGTAGGGGGTAATGGTCTCTTCTAGTAGCTGCATTAACTTTTTTGAGGTCCACGCACACCCTGAGTTTCCCATTCTTTTTTGGCACGATAACTATTGGAGACACCCATTCAGAGTGTTCAATAGGATATATGAACCCACATTTGATAAGATTTTCTAGTTCTTCTTGAATGATCCGTGCGTACTTAGGATTCATCGGGTAGGGTCTTTGTTGTACGGGCTTCATAGGGATTGTATGTTGGACCACAGAAGGTGGAACACCTTTCATATCATGGTATGTCCAAGCGAATATGTCCTTGAATTCCTTGAGAAGCTCTTTGAGGACCGCCTCTTCAACTTCTGTGAGGTCTTGGGCAATAAAAACAGGTTTTGATTCTTCACCGGGGTCGGCTAATTCTATTTCTTTAACTATTGCCGGACCATCATAGATTCCATTATTCCCATCGATAGGTATTCTTTGGGCTTTTGTGTACACAACTTTTGCTTCCCCCGTGGTGTAAGATTTGAAATGTTCTGGTACAGGATGCAAGTCTGTGGATTCTGGTTGTGCTTTGGTCTGTGCTTCCATTTCTACTTTCTTGTGTTGTCGAGCTAACTCTTGGTTTTGACGCCTCCTTGAAGTGCGGCTCAACTTTGGCTTGTCTATGATCTCTAACTGGGCTATGTCATGGGGTCGTGGTCTACACCACATAACATTTTGGAGATATTCACCCCAATCGTCTACCAATTTTCGATGAGCATCACATGCTCTTATATAACTGAGCCATTCTGCTGAGGATCTCTTCTTTTTTATCCTAGCACGTACATTGGCTCGATATCGACGCCTCTTAAAGTTTTTCTTTTTCTTATTTGAGACCTGCTTTTGATTTGCATTTAGATCTGGCTCACTAAAGGAGTCCTCGTTGGTGTCCTCTTCACTCTCGGAGGAGCTATCATCGGTTGATGTGCTCGGTCCTTCCGAATGTTTTGACTCTGAACTTGCTCCACTCTCTAATTCATGAGATTCAGAATCCGTTTCACTCTAGGAGTCCGTGTCTGAATCGTGTTGGTCAAAGTCTTCTATTGAGCTATCGGTGTCACTGTCAGATTGGTCTACAATTGCCTTGCCCTTAGAAGATGCATGTATGGCACTTATCATGTTCAGAGGTGCAATTTGTGGTACCTCTTCCCCCTCTAGTGTGACCCAAGTGGTTACTCTATTTCCCTAGGTATCTATGGTTGCAGCTAGGTGTACCCAGTCTACGTTGTCTGATTCCGTCATACCCGGTAACACATCCATGTAAGGAGAATCTCGGCCAATGTCTGTATCCTTCTTACAAGTGTAACAATATTGTAGTGGGGCCGAGTGAACTGTGGTGTTAGAGCGATGATCAATAATGGTTTTACTCCCTAAGGGGTGTACCTTACCAGTCACCAAATCCACTCTAAGGACAGAGTCTTGGAATTGCAAATAGACATGATTTTTAGACCAATCGTGAACAATTTGTGCTTCCCTCATGAATGGTCGTCCTAAAATCATTTCATATGACATAAGGTGTTTAGAGAAATCCATTACAATGAACGTATGTCGTACCTTGTGTCCTAGAACTTTGATCTTAAGATCCTTGAGTATCCCCATAGGTTTGGCTATGGTACCATTTTCCATCCTTACCACAATGTTAGTAACACTGAGGCGGGGTTTTCCCATGGATTCCCAACAATCTTTTGTAACGATGCTAACTCCCGCACCACCATCAAGAATTCCCTTTATAGTTAATCCCTTGGTAGTGATGGGTAGGGTCGCATTAGACTCGTCGCCTTCAAAATACTGCCCTAATTCGTTATTGGGTACCTCGATCATAGACTCGTGTCCATCTAAGTCAAGTGATTGCACATGATTTTCCTCATCAATCATAATCGAGTCAGGCCTATTTGGTTGCGCAAACTGCGGTAATCCCGTTTGTAGCTCTCCGTTAAGGAATGCTCGAAGTGCAAAGAATAACTCAGGATCTCCATACAGCTTTGCTATGATCGTGGTTTGGACCTCAGAAGACATGAAGTCCACTAGTTTGGCAACATTCATTGGCATTTTGCAGGGTGTAGGTCCTTGACTAGGAACTGGTGAGGATGGAATCTCATATTCCTCAATGGGATCAGGTATTCCTTCGTTATCCTTTCCAACAAGAAAGGTGTATGCTCACTTTCTGATGTCCCGTCCTCACTCCCTTCTTGGATGATACTAGATATGGCTAACGGTCTATGGTTCATGTGGGGTGGATGAACTTGCGTGGGAAACACTGTGTCATGAATTTTGACATGCATGGGTTCTGGTTCTAGTTTCCTTTGAGTCTCCTCCACTAAACCTCTTAGATGTTTCACCTGCTCAATCTCGTCTACTGGGTTTGGGTACATCCCAATCTTCTTCTTACGATTCTTCCCTTTTTTCCCCTGTGGTTTATCTTTGGGGTCTTGGATTGGATTTGGAAACACTTGTGGTGTTTTCAGAGGCTCTTTATGGTTTTCTCTTATTCGGTTTTCATTTGGTTCCATGTTACGGTTTTCTTGGTCGGTCTTTCCCTTTGTGGTATTGGTTCTAGTCTCCATTGTCTCGACTGAATCTGAATCATCCTCGAGGTCATTCATATACACGGGGTCATCTCCTGTTCCTATGTTTGTTTTGGAACTTGGCTTTGAGTTTCCCATATTCTACGACCTCTTCCTTCGTGTCTTCTTTTTCTTTGCTTGGATATCTGACGCGGTATCTCTCTCTTCGAGGATATGGCCTGGCCCTTGAAGCATGGACCGTGTAATCGCATAAGCGGGTGCGACGGGTGGTATTGGCGATGTCACACTAGCAATTTCGACCAAATTTAGGGGTGTGATTTTAGGTGCATTTGGGTTATAGGGGCATTGGGCAATCAAGTGATCTATGCCACAACGATTACATGTGAGTATTGGCATTGCAGACGTGCTCCCTTGATTCATTTGCATCTGTGCAACATTCTTTTGCAGCCTAATAGGGCACTCCGCTGCCCGATGTGGTCCACCACACTCGTAGCATTGAAGAGGTGGCCTCCTAGCCTGGGTGTTGATATTTTGACCTCTGGATGCGAGAGCAGCAGCTTGATAAACCGGCTTGACTTGCCCCCAACAATCTTCCATGTAGTATATAGGACACTCTTCCAATGTATCAAGTCCGTAGGCAATACTAGTGTCTATTTCCTCCTCACAGCCATCTGCATAAGCATTAGGTGGCTCGCAACCCACTTGGTTCATAGGGGCGACTCTTGGATGCGGGGGCTGCGGTCCTAGCACAGGAGGTGGTAGCGGTGTAGCTTGTACAACATTTCGAGATCTAGGGACCACGTGTTGCAGTAGTTGCTCAACAGGTGGAGCAGGCATCAATATAGGAGCTCGAGGTGCATCCATCCAGGCTACAGGTGGTCTATTTGCCATCATACGTTTGATCATTAAACAATCCTTAGCTTGGTGACCATACCTACCACATGCGTTGCAAGTTCCATTAAATTTTACTCTAAACGTAGGGCACTCACTAGTGCTATGTGGACCTAAGCAAATGGAACACCATTGTTGCTCCCTTCTTGGATACATGTGACTATTTTGAGGGGGTCGATTATCCTTAAGAGACTCTTGGATTGCCTTGGTGAGGTCTGTCAAGAATGTCTCAAATACCTTTGGCTCATTGGCAATGGGCTTTGCAGTCATGGGTTCATACTCAATGGCTTGTGAGGTAGTGGATCTTGTGTCAGTAGACACCCTCATGCCTGCTATCATCAAGTTGTCCTCTAAGTGGATTGCATTGGCAGTGACATCTTCCCAGGTTGTGATACCTCTAATCACTAGTCCATTATAGATTCCTTCATTCCTCAACCCTCGAATGAATTGATCAATCAGTTGGTTATTGTTGAAGCGCTCATTTACAGGGTAGCGAGAGTTTAAGTGCTTTAGACGACTAATGAAGTCCCTTACTGACTCTCCTTCCTTACGTTCGGCTTTCTGTAGCTGAGATGCTACACCCCAAAGCACACCTTCTCGTATGTACTCCTTTAGAAACAACCTTCGAAGGGTAGGGTAGATTGTTTTCTCGTCCACCCTTAGGGTTCTATATCAATCTCCAGCCTTCCCACTTAATGTCAAGCTTAAGGCATTCCACTTATGTAGTTTGTTGCGTTCCCCTAAGGAATCACATACTTGTTCAAACACTTCAATGTGTTTTCTAGCATCTTCGTCCCCATTGAATTTTTGCGTGAGTTTGGCAATTTGTACTGCCTTACTTCTAGGCTCTCTATCAGATGCATGACGCATATTTTCCGCGATAGATCGACCTATGGTTTGAGCAAACGCTGCCAAGTCACCTATGTGAGGAGGCAGGGCCGGTGGAGGTACTCTTGGAATCATATGTGGGAGAGGGATGGGTACCGGTCTTGGCATATGTGTGGATGATGCAGGATATGGAACATAACTGGGCATAGGTCCACTCGGATAAGGGCTAGGGAGCGGCACTCGAGGAGCATAAACAAGTGGTACAATTGGAGGTGTGGGGGCCATGTGTGCATAAGGGGCTAGAGGCACATACGGTCGAGGCCCCATATTAGGTACTACCACACTAGGTAGTGGCACTGCGCTAACCGTAGATGTCATCGGTACATTCTCTGTCAGGCTTATCCCTGGAGTGAGCACTGTGTTTTCCTTAATAGAGGGTTGAGCCAAGTTAGGGAAGCTAAAGTTGTCGCTCGGAGGCTCAGATTGCATAGAGACCCCAGGTGAAATGACATAAGATGGGTCCATGGGGCTCATTAGAGGAGTCTCCATTTGTGATAGAGTAGGCTGTTGAGCCTTGCTCGTATCCAGAAATCTCATGGGGCCAGTTGAGAGTATATTTACCCCTCGGTTTTGCCTTTCTGATTGAATAATGCCATGGATAACATTACAGATCATTTTCTGTTGATCTTCGATGCTCGTGGCACTAGAGGTGGATTGTACAATCTCTATCCATCCTACATGGTAGGCATGGCCAGAGTGTAGATCCGTCAACACCTCAGTGTGGAGGACGTATGTCCAATGATCATTAATGAACAATCCTTCTAGAGTTGACGTGTTAACGGTTTCTTGTGAGGTAGAAGCAATGTTTCTCCCCGTGGTTTTACTTGTCACCAACGGTACTCTAGAGGGAACTTCTGAAGGAGGCAGCTCAACAGGGCCTTCTTGGTAAGAAGTTGGCAGGATATCCACATGGACACTCTTTGGGGGTGTGGGGTCCACGTGCGATGTGAAAGGAGAGTCCACTTCCCCACCCCCTTCGTGTGCTTCATTTGCATCAGGTTCCGAGCGAGTAGCTCTACCTAATGTTTCCATGAAACGGCTAAACATACTAGTACTAGGCTGTGGAGCTTCGGGAGGTGCATGGCCTTCTCTCTCAGTGTTTTGGGTAGGGTATGCTTCCATGATTTCTGAGTCGGAGGAGGAATCACTAGCGGCTATTTTAGGGTCTTGGGTGGTGCTACCTTGGTTCCCCGCTGAGGGTCTAGAGCCTATCGTGGATGGGTAAGGGGTGTCCGTATGAACAGAGGCACCCTCAATATGCTCGTGTTCTAGCACCCGCCCAGACCGTAAGTGCATGTGCTTTTGATACCCTCAGGTGTCAAAAAGCTGCTCTAGGAGGCCTTGTGACTAGTTTTTTGCGTGTTTTTTGTTTGTTTTTTCGCTAGATTTTTTAGAGCGTGTCGTGGAATGGGCCGTGTGATAGGTCAAAATGAGCGTATCGCTAGGAGGGACGCGCTGTGCTTTACAGCCCACCGTTGGTTCTATTTTGCTCCAAAAAATCCCGAAACAGTCTTTTCCTAGCTGGGGAACTAGGCTCCAAATAGCAAGTCTAAGGGTGCAAGTGGGAAGAGAAGGGAGGAGAGTGGAGGACTTGCCCCACATGCTCTCATTCCCTCTTGAGGGGGTAGGGTATATATATAAGAGTGAGTCTAGTATATATCATAAGACTGAGGACTAAGGCCTGGGCCTGGGCTTGGGCTTGGGCAAATGATCCCGATCCCGATCAAAATTTTAGTGATCCCTAGTCCTATCCGTTTTTATAACCTCCTCGCTCACGTTTTTATTTTTCGATTTTTTACTTTTTAATTTTTTTTTTTAATATTATTTGGTACACGTTTTGGTGCGCGTTGACCTCACCTAACTATTTACTGTCCCACCTACCTACTGACCTCCTAATCAGTGGTTCACCTAATTACTAACCTGCTTAATTAACTAACTGTGCGCCTAACTGTGCACAAACCAGAAAACACAGAAAATGCAAAAAATTGAAACTTGACAGAACTGTGCAGTGCAAACCAGAAAATGCAGAAACGCAGAAACGCAAGAAATGCTAACTATGTAAGCTGAAATCTGAGCTTAATAGAACTAACAAAACAGAGCTTAACTGAACACAGAAAACTTCAATGCAGTCAACAACATTGTGTCTTTCTCTGCTGTTTTTGCATAACAACAATAATCAAACTTAAGCCGCGCCTTTCCTACATAAAAAATAGCTTCAATACAATTTATAGGTCACCATTGGAGCTTCACGTGCAGCAGCTCCCCGGCAGCGGCGCCAAAAATGTCACGGCTAGGGACTTGCTACGCACCGTGTGCGAGCCACAAAGGCTCCTAGCACACAGTCATACAACAGACAAGCTCACAAGGAAGAACGGTGTGTCACTCACCTTCCTACGTAGTTGCGAATGAAGGATTCCCGCGCCGCGAAGAAGAGGGAGACGCCGCTACGCCGCGCTCAACCGCCTCGCCGCCGTCGTGCCGCCGCAATGCTCGATCACACACACACTCTCACACACTCTCTCTCTCTCTCTCTCTCTCTCTCTCTCTCTCACGCACACACACACACACACACAAGGAGATGGTGAAGGAGAAGGTGGAGATGGAGCAAGAGCAGCTTCTATTGCACAATGAGAGAATGAGTAAAAATTAGGTTTAGTGGCTTTTATATGAGCTCACCCCATTCACACTTGGGCGCCCATACTTAGCCAACTAACTCCTTGAATATTCCAGTTAGAGTGCGCCTGTCATCGGCGATCACCCTTACCCTGTTCCTATTGGTCCGACAAGCCCGGTACTTGACTCTAAATAATACAACGTTTATAGATCATAGGGTGTCCGTGTGCCGTGAGGGTTAACACATGGTGACATATTTTGAGGAAGTTTATGTAACGCAACCTCGCGGTTTTGTCATAAAAGGCTAAGAGGACAAAGTGTGCAAATGTAACAAGGCTTGCTTTGTATGGGTTGAAGCAATCTCCTCGTGCTTGGTATAAGAAAGCTGACACTCATTTGGTCAAACAAGGCTTTCGTAACAGTCCAACAGAAAGCACATTGTATGTAAAGCATGAGGGTGATGTACTTCTCATTGTGGTTCTTTATGTTGATGATTTGCTGATCACTGGACCAAATGAGAGACATATTGCTGAATTTAAGGATGATTTGAATGCTACTTTCAAGATGAAATATTTGGGGCTGTTGCATCATTACTCGGGTATATAGTTTAAGCAGTGTGGTGGTGGTATTGCCTTGTGTCAGAAAAGTTACATAGAGACATTGCTATGTAAGTTTGGACTTGAGGATTGCAAACCTATTGCCTCTCCCATGGAAACAGGTTTGAAGTTGAGTCTACATGATGCTGGCGATCCTGCTGATGTCACTCTTTATGAAACTTTTGTTGGCTGCCTCATTTATGTATGCAACACGAGGCCGGATATTCAGTTTGCAGTCTCATAGGTCAGCAAATTTATGCATAGCCCAGGGTCTAAGCATTGGCAGGCTGTCAAGAGGATTTTCCGCTACCTTAGTGACACTTTACATCTTGGCTTGTTTTATCCCAAGGGGGGATCATTTCCGCCAGACTTACATGCTTTTTCAGACTCAAATTGGGCTGGTTGTCTTGACACGAGAGTTTCCACAAGTGGTTTTTGTTTCATGCTTGGCAGTTCATGTATATCACGGTTGAGCAAGAAACAACCTACTGTGGCCACTTCGAGTTGTGAGGCTGAGTACAGGGCAGTCTTCACAGCTACGGTTGAGTGTGTATGGCTCAGACACCTTATGGCTGATTTGGGTGTTGGATAGGACACTACCAACACTATCTACACTGACAGTCAGAGCGCATTGGCAGTTGCGAGGAACCCATTTTTTCATGCTCGCACAAAGCACATTGAGGTGCATTAGCACTATGTCAGGGAGAGGCTCTAAGCAAGAGAGATAAGCTTGGCTTATGTGCCAACAGAGGACAACCTTGCAGATCTTTTGACAAAGGCATTATCTCGTGAGAAGCTTGAAGCTTTCCACAAAGCTCTGGGCCTACTCCCCTTTGTGGATTGATCATGTCCTTAGGGCATGGCACTTCCCTTTACTCATGTGCCAGCTCTCGTTCACAGCATCACTCCAGGGCGGATTTGTTACCATATACATGTGGTAGTGATGTGTGTGAACACACTAGGACCGCCAGGGCATTTTTTCCCTCTTTAGGAGGTTTTTTCCCCCGTGCATTGTATATATTCCCATCACTCTAGGGCTATCCATCTTTCCATTGCATACTAAGAAACACACTCTCTATTGTGTGCCTTGAGCTTCCTTCGTGTTCTCCAAGCTATGCGTGTTTCTTTGTAACCCTAATTCCAACAGAAATATTGTCCATAACCCAAAAAATTGGCTTGCAAATACTTCTTTGCATTTTTTGGCAATTTTCCAAGTTATAGGTGCTCATTTTTGCTCATATTTGATTTTTGGCATGTATTAGGTGTGTACACATGATAGGTGGGGTGATGTGACAATTTCCAAGCAAAATTGATGCAAAACTAAATAATCGTGATTATTTACAATAGTGACAAATTCTTTGCAAAACTTACAACTTTTGACCTAGACATATTATATACACCTAAAACAAGTCCTAAATTGAATTTGGTCAAATTTGGTCATGTCGACGCTGAAATCACCGTTTTCTGTGACTACACTGCCTGTTGGGTTGGTCAGTCAACTTTGAGGCTTTGGACTTGTTCGCAACATAGTCGTGAAGCAACTCGTCCAATTCTGGCTCATTTGGAGTCAGTTGACCCCGTATGTCGAATTTGACGCTTTGTAACCTTCGAGCCGTTTTTTGCTTTTCAAGGGCTTTGCTTGATTGATTTCACTAAAATAATCAAATACATTGTATATGAACCTCGTAGGAAAGCTATCTGTGGAGTCAGATCGAAATTCTTGCATTTGCCAAAAACCTAGCTTTTCTACTGGGGACCCCCTCGACCCCTGCCGAATGGTCAACTGATGATATAAAAAGGTTCTATTATGTTAGGGTATGCTATGGTTCAAATCCCATCAGATTTGGTCGAGCTGACATGCTGCTATGGTCAGTTTTTGGTCGTAGGTTTTCGTGCATTGCTCGGTTTCTAGGGTTTTTTGTAGGGCTTTAGACTAGCTACCGGTCGTACAAAATGGATCATTGACAAGTAAAGAACTTACCCCTCATGTCTCGTGTGAGATGGCATTGAAAATGGTCAACTGTGGACTCCAAAAAAGACGCGAGAAAGAGGTCGAAAGCTCGCTCTGCAAAGGCTGCAAGTGGAAATAAGGTGGTTTTAGCTTAACTTGGATATCTATACCTGGACTTCCCGAACCAAATTTCCCCAGATTCTCCCATTAGTCCTACTAGGCGGTGAAATCTATGTTAGACTCAAAAATTTCCCTGATCAGATTCCTGTAGCTCATTCTGCAAGAATTTTGCAAAAGTAGGACTGGCCGCCTAATTTAGGCTTCCCGCTTCCATCTTCTAATTTCATTGAAAATTTTTGTGCTTGTCCGCTTTGTCTAATTATTATTATTAATTTTTGTGCTTGTCCGCCTTGTGCTATTTATTATTAATTTTTGACCTGTTTATTTGAAAAAATTCAAAAAATAGCAAAATGCTCTAAAAAGGTAAAGTGAAAATCCAATAATTAAGAAAATCCATTGAAAAACACAGCTTTATTGTTTTTTGTTGAATTTTTCTATTTTTAAGCCTCGTTATCGATAAAAGTGATGAAAAATACCCAATAAAGGACTATTTTTGATGATTTTCTGATAGTATATACACTATTTACACTCATTGGGAAGATATTATCAATGAATTTTTCCATGATGATGAATTATAAGAGAATTATTAGGTAATTTTTCAAAAAATCACACGTTAACATCAAACTTTTTCCTCCCTCTTCAAATATTGCCCTTAAGTACTTAGTGCCCTTCCACCCCTCCTAGATGGCGTACTCCGGGACGACTGTGTACATGGGTTGAAGAATTGTGCCTATGTATAGTCGTGGTTGGCTCTACCATGATTTGAAGATCAATGCAATTCAAACCAATATGCTGTGCAAGAGCTGGGTCTTGAGTAATTAACTCAAGGGTTTCTGATGTCGAGGTTTGTTGCTGATGTCTTTCAAAGAGAAAATCGTGTAGCTTGTGTGCTCTCTGTTTAATTGTACCATAAGGATGCTTCAACACACTAATTGCTTGAGTTGTTGGTAGCACTTTTGACTGTTGTCGAGCTTTTTCTCGCCATTGGTAGCTTGGCCTGCTTGGTGTTGTATGGTGTGGTGGAGTCTTTTGAGACTTAACTCGCCATTGCCTGATTGGTTTTACAGTATGTGGAGAAGATAAGTGCTCTTTTTTCTTCCAAACCAATTTCATGTTAGGTTCCTTGCTCGAAGACGCTCGTCTCTGTGTTTTAGCCCTCGGAACCTTCTTTTGTTTTGTCGGTGAAGTTTTAGGCACCCACATCTAAATCAGTTTATTCTTAAGCTGTGCTTTTGGTACCTAAATTTTCCTGACTCCTTGCATGCTACTTGTACCGTTTTCTTGTCGAGGGGATAGAGAAGATTGACTACTTCATGGTTTGGTCTGCTGATTGCTTCTTTTCCATTCCTCCTTGCTTGGTGCAATTGGAACAATGAGTTGCCCGCCTTTAGGTGATAGCTTTAGCTGATTTGTACCCCAATCTGGTACTGCTTTGTATGTCCGCATCCAGGAAATTCCAAGAATCATCGTCTCATTCATGTGTTCATCTAGTAAGCATACAAACTGATAAGGACATGAACATCCATGTACTATCACGTTCAAGTTGACTACTCCCAATGTTGGAGTTGGGTTCTTATTGCATCCTTTGATTGTCGCTATTCCTGCCATCAATGCTTGACTTGTTGCCTTCTTGTATGTGGAATAACTGACTGCATTTATTGTAGCTCCTGTGGGATCAAAGCATTGGTGCTATGATTGTTGAGTTGTACTTTGATGCGCAGGTCCATTCCGTCTAACCAATCATCATCTGTTGAAACTGCATCTTTATGTAATTCCCATTGTCGGTTATCTATTTCCAGAGTGTTGATGGGAATCTGTATTTGTTGATTTTTGAGAGCAGCTTTTCTTTTGAGTACCCGAAGCTGATCTTCCTCTTGGGCTTCATCAATAACCTGCTGTCTTTTAATCTTCCTTTGCTTGGCTACATGCATTCTATCTAGCAATTCATTGGTTAGCGGCAAATTGTATTTCTTTAAACGACATCCACTAATCCAATTAGCCATTGGTTCACCATCTAGGGTGGACAATTTTACTGCTCCAGTTGGAGATACATCTTCAATGATAAACAGTCCGTTTTCCTTTTTCTTAAACTTTGGAATGTGTTGCTTAAGGGAATAGACTAAAACTAAGTCCCCTTTCTTGAAGATTTTTGTGATTAAGTGGGAATCAAAAAACTGTTTTTGTTTTCACTTTTGTGCATAGATGTGAGATACAACAGTTAGCCTTTCTATTGGAAGTATGGCATGAAAACCATAAACAAGGTTAAAGGGTGTAGCATTTAAAGCTGTTTTGAATGGAGCTCGGTATGCCCATAGAGCAGCATGGAGATTTATTTCCCAGTCTGTCCTTCCTGAACTAACCACTTTAGTCAGCTCTGAGCTAAGAATTTTGTTCGGATGCTCAGCTTGTCCGTTTTCTTGTGGGTGATAGGGAGTTGATTCGTTATGGATGACCATAAACTTATTAAGCAAATACTCAATTACCTCATTGAGGAAATGAGTTCCCTGATCACTGACAATTTCCATTGGTAGTCCATATCTCGTGAATACATACTCATATAAGAATGCAACAGTGGTTCTGGCATCATTCTTTTGAGTTGCTTTATTCTCGGCCCACTTCTTCATATAGGCCGTAGCTACAATGATATATTGAGCTTGGGTTCTATAAGTAGGTGGCTGTATTGGCCCAAGAAAATCTATACCCCATTTTTCAAAAGCTCTAGCCTCCATCATTGGTCTTAAGGGCATGCTATCTACACATGTTGGCATTTTTTCTCGTTGACAAGCATCACACCTTTGAACATATTCCTTGGCATCTGCAAAAAGTGTTGGCCACCATATGCCTGCCATCAAGATTGCTCTTGCGGTGGTGTACTTAGAAAAGTGACCTCCAACTAATCTAGCATGTGCTTGTTCTATAATCGGAATATACTTGTTTTCATTTGCATAGAGACGCAAATGTTGATCTTTATCTCTCTGATATAATTGGTTTCCAATAAGAGCACAGTCTCTTGCTTCAGTTTCAATTGCTCTTTGACGGCGTTTACTCATATCCTCAGGAAATGTACGGCTTGATAAGTAAGTAACTAGATAGTTACTCCACTTAGGAACAGGTGACATTTGAAACAATGTGACATGAGGTATGGGTTAACGAGTAAGCTTTTGCAACTAGCCCAACAAGTGGTATCAGAGACAATAAGGTGATTAGCACTTCTTAATCACTCTAATTAGATCATGAGCATAACCCTCTATGCTAGACTCCTTGCTCATCTTGGTTGATTCACTCTCTTTGCATTTTCATGTAGGATAACACTAATCTAGTTGCTAATTACTCTTGTCTTGGGCATGTTCATGGCTTAATGCCTGGAGCCACTACCCTTACATAAGTAGTTACACTTGCATTTTTGGTAAATCAAGCAACAAATCTATTTGATCGTTCTTAAAATTTGTGTGTGCGAGCATTAATGCGTGGTTTTTCACTTCTAGTGTGGGACGCATGTCTAACCTCACCATCCTATCTTATTGGAGTATTAGCGAGAACCACGATTAAATTGTGAATCCATGAGACAAAGCTGACTCGACTAGTGCATAGAGGATACAAGAGGTTGTCAATCTCTCGGAAAACAACTAACAACTTGCATCTAACTCAGGCTACACTCAAGTGACTGAAATCACCAAAAGCCAATCGCTCACAAATCACATTCGTTACAGCATCAAATGACATCCAAACATAGTAAAACTTCTAGGACATGTTTATAAGACCTAAGCACACATGCTTATGGTCTCAAACCCAACTTTAGGTCAAGTTCCAAAACCGCAATTATTAACAATAGTGGATTTTTTACCTAGTCGTTTTCGACCAAGAATGCATCTACATGCTTAGCAATGATACCCCAATACCCTAACTATACTTAGTTTTTGATTTGAAAGTGTAAATTCCTAGTTACGATGAAATTAGGCCGTGGGTTGGCGATGCCAAAAGCTACTAAGATCATAGCATAGCCCTTTATTTCCCTCGAGGAATGACATCCACGGGGCGCCTGCTTGCTCTGGCTCATGAAAAACATCAATACAAGTGAGGAGCATTTGGCATATCTTGTATAACATTGCACACGAGAGATCCGGTAGACTCTTGAAGAAAGACATGGTGCCCATTAGGATTTTCACCATGTATTCCTCTATTGCTTATCCTTTTGCTGGAGCTGGCAGTCTTGGGTAGTTCAACCAGGTTGGCCGCTTCTTTGTCAATGCCTCATGCTCTTGCCACGTCCTTACTCTAGGTACATGACAGAAAGTGGGATCTTTTTGTAGGGCTGCAAGTGCTCTTGTGAATAGAATCAGATACCTCGGATTCTTGTTCAACCAACTCAACCTCCACTTTGGGTGGTATTTATCTGCACCATCTTCTTGTATGTCTTTGTAGAGCCTCTCTTTTACCTATAGTAGTTCCACTTTTATGAGAGGGTATGGCAGGGATTGCTGATGCCATTGTGCATTGATCTGATTGGGAGTGAGTTGAATGACGTTGACAGTGTGTAGAACTCTCAACTCCCAATCCATCGCGGCTTTCCACTACTCATCCACCTCTTGGGTGATCTTCTCTTTCAGTGCATCCTCTTTAGCTTTTGATAGCTGGACCATAGGAACTATGTCTACATCTGTAATGTTAATATGAAAATCCTCTTCACCACTTGGCTCTGTTGTGGACTGTGTCTCCAACTTAGCAAATGAGATATCTATTTGTGGTGGCTCTGAAGTGCCTGCCTCTTCCTGCGTATCCGGCTTTCGTTTCCCCAAGAGCTGGTTAACTCTCTTGAGCTCTGCTATTTCTTTCAAGAGCTCTTCTTCTCTCTAAACCCGCATCAATGCCAGTTCCCTGCGATGTGATTTCTCTAGCTTTAATTCTAACTCGAGGTTCTTGCTCTTCTTTTCTAGTGCCTTGTATACTTCATCTGTCCCTTTGATCGAGGCCACGACTAGATTTTCTCTGATTTGCCATAAGAAGATTGCCGAATCATTTATTCTCTGTCTAGAGTATTGTAAGGAAGCATTTGCAACATCCAATTGCACTTGAATTATTTGAGCTGATAGGGATTTTGTAAGAAGTTCATTTGTAACTTCTGTCAGCTGCTCGTCTTTCACTTTGCAAGCATCTGATAATTTGGTGAGCAGTTCACCTAACTCTTCCATTTCTTTCTGCTGACCATCTCCTACTAGCTGATGTTGTTGAGCTTCGGCTTTCATTTCCTGCACTTGCCTCTAAAGATTGGTGATGACAGCCATTCTGTCTTCTAACTCTCTTTGGAGAGCTTCAATCACCATCTCGAGTTCTTTAGCCTTTGTGCTGCGGCTAAGTGCTGCTGATTGGAGTCTCTCCGTTATATCTTGCATATGTCTTGCATATTCGTTTACTTGCAATATGACCTCTTCATTAGATTGCTAATCCTCCTGTCTTGCCAGTTGACTGGATATGCCTGTAGCCTCTTGTGTATCCTTCTGCTGCGTCGCGGTTGCTGGTTCTTCTTGCGTGGAGGTAGAAGGTTGGCCTTCTTCTTCTTTGTCTTCTTGAGGCTTTGATGCCTTGGCCTTTTCGTGCTGAATTGAAGTAGAAGGTGTTGGCTCATACTGTGTAGTCTCTTCAGGTAAAGGGCTCACTTCCTTCTTTGGCTTAGGTTCTCTCTGTTGTTGCTGCTTTTGTGTAGTACTGGCTTCTTGTGTAGATTCATCTATCTTTTGCTTTTCAAGCTTTTGAGTAGCTTTGACAACTTCCTCTTATTCCGGATATGCTTCTTTCTCTTTTTGTTGCTCTTGCTGGTTAGCCTCTTGTGCAGATTCTGTCTCTTTGGTGGACTCATATTCTATGGCTTTCTCTTTCTCAGGTGATGGTGGTGGGCTTGGCATAGGGAGGTCCTGCTGTTCCGTAGGCGGTGAAGTGGGTCTGGGAGACTCATAGCCTTGTTCCTGTGCTTCTTCTCTAGCCGTTTCCTCAGCTTGTTTTTGTTCCTTTGCCTCTTTGGCTTTTCTAGCCACTTCTTCGGCTTCTCTAGCCGCTTCTTCGGCTTCTTTCAGCTTGAGGGATTCAGCTTCTTGGCACATTTTCTCCAATGTCTCTGTCAGATCTTCAGCCTCTTTTGTAGTGTGATGCTTTGTTCTGGGTCATTCCCTTGTGCTTGTTGACTGCACTGGTAGGCATTTTTTTCTCTTTCAAAGCGAGCTTGTTTCTGCGCTGGCTCTTCTTGGTGGGCGGCCAAAACTTTTCTCTTCATTTCTTCTCTTCTCTCTCTCTTCTCCTCTTCTCATCATACTTTGGATGTATGATGGCAAAAGATCAAAACTCCTCAATTTTGGCTAGAAAGTAAATAATCGCGATTATTAACTTTTCTACCAAAATCAATATTTTTTGCTACAACTTGGTTCTAGGCATTGTATAGACCCTGTGTATGAGACATGAGGTGATTTGGATCAAGAAATTGTTACCATATACATGTGGTAGTGATGTGTGTGAACACATCACTACCACATGTGAACACACTAGGACCGCCGGGACATTTTTTCCCTCTTTAGGAGGTTTTTTCCCCCGTGCATTGTATATACGCCCATCACTCTAGGGCTATCCATCTTTCCATTGCATACTAAGAAACACACTCTCTATTGTGTGCCTTGAGCTTCCTTCGTCTTCTCCAAGCTGTGTGCGTTTCTCTACAACCCTAATTCCAACAATTGGTATCAGAGTAGGTTGCGTCCTCCCTGGCTTAGTCGCCAACTGCTCCAGCACACGCCTACTCACTTTTTCCGATTTTAGTGATCTTTGGCAAGCGTTCGCAGGTCGACAAATATTTTGGGAGAGCTAGTGGAGCTCCGTCTGCTCAGAATTTTGATTGGGCTCATTTCGGCCTCCGTTTCCACTACAGGCAATACTGCACATGCTATTTTGTCATTTTGTGCAGAATTTCTATCAGTGTTGTTTTCTGCATAACAGGTGCCTTATAGTCTTCTACGGTTTGTGCTATATAGCACAGGTTGTTCCTGCTCCATTTCTCCTATTTTCGGATAGTTTTCACATCAGGTGCAGCATGTACCATGGCTGACAACAACAACACAGATGTGTTCAAGATGTTTGCTGCTGAGGACAAGTTGGATGGGGACAAATACCCTATGTGGGCTTATATGATGCAACATGTTCTTGTGTCAAAGGGTGTCTGGAACATTGTGCAAGGCATTGATGTACATCCTGGTTCTAAGGATGTAGGCGATGTTGAGGATGTTGCAGGTCTTGCTGCAAGGACTGCAGCAGTTAGAGTTGTTTTGCCTACGGCAGAACAAGCTCGTTGGGATGTTAAGGATGCGCAGGCTCATGCATTGATTGTGTTTTCTGTGAAGCGCACCATTGTTCCTCACATCCGTTCAACAAAATCCACAAAACAGACTTGGGATATTCTAGCAAGTCTTTATGCAAGCCGCAATGAGGCTAAAATTGCTTTGCTACGTAAAGAGCTGGAGTTGAAGATTATGCATGAGTAAGATGATATGGACACTTTCCTTGCTAGTGTCAAGGATATCAATGAGCAACTTATTTCTGTAGGCGAAGTCATTTCAGACAGTTTCCTTGTGCAGACTGTTCTTCATGCCTTACCAGATTCTTACCACACTTTTGCTAGTACTTGGAGACTTATGACCCAAGGAAATCCAGAAGTTGTCAAGTTTGATACATTATGCACATTGCTGTTGCAAGAGTCACTTTCTAGAAAAAAGAGGACTAGACAGCGTGCAGTTGAACAGGCTTTTATTGCTTCTCAAAGAAAGGGTGGTAACAGCAATGCAGCCACTTCTTATGGTTTTGTTGCGAGTGGCAAAAATTCTGTTCCTAATGCTTCTACTGGCAGCAATTCGTCTGCAAATTCTGGTGATAAGGGAAAAAAGAGATGCGTTGCCATTATTGTAAATCCAATGATCACTTGATCAAGTCGTGTCCTAAGTTGAAGGCCAAAGAGGCTAAGAAGAAAGAGGGTGGTTCCACTGCAAATGCTGGTTCCACTACAAATGCAGCCATTGTTGAGTCTTCTGTGAAAGGAGACTGTGTTGTTGATGTTGATGCAGAATGGGATTTTAGCGCAGAGTGCACTTACAATCCTGTTGTCCATGATGCATGTTTGTTAGTTGCTGCAGATTCACATGTGTGGTATTTCCACAGTGGTGCTACAAAGCACTATACCTCACATCGTGAATTGTTTACCTCTCTCGAGTCTGTCCCTCATGGGAATTCAGTCACTTGTGCCAACAACGCCTCTTATCCAGTTCAGGGAGTTGGAAAGATTGTGCTTACTGCTGCAAATGGCAGTTCCTTCACACTTGTTGATGCACTTTATGTACTGGGATCAAGAAGAATCTCTTGTTTGTATCCGCACTTGCCAGACTTGGACTTGTAGTCAAATTTGTGGATGACAGATGTACATTTCATGATCTCAGTTTTGGTGATGATATTGTTGCATCTGGGCTTTTGTGCCGTGGGCTGTGTAAGCTCACTTTGTATGACAAGTGTGGACAAAATTTTGCAAATGCTGTTGCAGATTCAAGGGCTATTTCAGATGCAAAACTTTGGCATGCACGTTTTGGTCATCTGAATTTGCCAGTTTGCTGCGTTTGCAAAAATTTGATATGGTTGCTTCTTTGCCGCCTCTTGAAGCACCTGTCAAACATGTTTGTGAAGGCTGTATTTTGGGTAAGATGCAGCGTTCTAAATTTCCAAAGGATGGTTCAGTTCGGGCCACATGCAGGTTGCAGCTTGTGCATAGTGATGTTTGTGTTGGGATCGAAGAGCACACACACACAGAGCCAGCACGAAGAAGGAGATAGACACAGTGTGTGGCGGGGCGGTACTCACACTACAATGTGTAGTTATGAGTATAGTTATTATGAATGAGTAAAAGAATGGCTGTACATGGGCGGCTGAACAACGGGCAGCCAGGCACACGGGCCTTTAACCCAACAATCTCCCACTTAAAGGCAGTGTGCCTTTAAAGTGGCCAAAGTACAGCAAAAGAAGTCAAGCCATACCCATCAGCGATCTGCAGTGTGCAAACCGCTGTGAGGCTAACGACTTCGTGAGTAGGTCAGCAGGGTTATCGTCAGTGTGTACCTTGACAAGCTCTATGCGCTTGTCCTCTAGCACCTCTCGTATGAAGTGATACTTCACCTCAATGTGCTTTGTCTTCGCATGGAAGACAGGATACCGTGCCAACGCTATGGCACTCTGGCTATCACAATGTAGCATCGGAGCATCACCAGCCATACCAAGATCTCCCACTAGTCGTGAGAGCCATATGGCCTCCTTGGCAACCTCAGTGGAAGCCATATATTCAGCATCTATAGTGCTCAAAGCAACGCATGGCTGTAAACGTGATGCCCACGAAACCGGTCCACCTGCAACTGTGAACACATAGCCACTAGTAGACTTCCTCGAGTCCACTGACCCTGCATAGTCTGAATCTGTATATCCACAAACAGACATATCCTTCTCACCATAACATAGGGACAACTCTGAAGTCCCTCTCAAGTATCTGAGAATACCTCTCACTGCATCCCAATGACGCTTGCCCGGGTTAGACATGTACCTGCTAACCACACCAACTGCATGAGCAAGATCTGGACGCGTAGCCACCATGGCATACATCAAGGAACCAACAGATGACGCATAGGGAATCTGAGACATTTGTGCAGTCTCCAAATCTGTATGAGGGTAGTCATCATGGCTGATTTTTACATATGGAGGCAACGGGGTACTAATGGCCTTCCCCCCTTCCATATGAAAACGCTCAAGCACCCTGTCAATGTACTCTATCTGACTAAGAAAGAGCACCCTGCGAGAACGATCACGATTGATCCGCATACCCAAAACATGACTGGCATCCCCAAGATCCTTCATGGCAAATGTTTCATGTAGCCTATGTTTCAAGGCATTCACATCAGAAATACACTTCCATGTGATCAACATGTCATCCACATACAAAACCAAAACAATAAGACTTCCATCTGCAGCCTTGCGAGTATAGAGGCATGGGTCCTCATAACTGCGTACATAGCCCAATGAACTCATGAATGCATCAAACTTACGATACCATTCACGAGGTGATTGCTTCAGCCCATACAAGGTCTTAAGAAGCCGGCATACCATCTTCTTTGAGCCATGAATAACAAACCCACTTGGTTGCTCCATGTACAAATCCTCGTGCAAGTCCGGATGTAAGAAAGCTGTCTTTACATCCATTTGCTTCAACTCCATGTCTTCTGTAGCTACCAAAGCAAACAAAATACGCAAAGTAGACATCTTCACCACTGGGGAGAAGATCTCATCAAAATCAATTCCCTTCTATTGCTTGAATCCTTTAGCCACAAGCCTTGATTTGTACCTAGGCTTTGCATCCATTGAACACAATTTTATCTTGTAAACCCACTTGCATGGTAGTGCCTTCTAACCCTTTGGCAAAGGAGTAAGCTCCCACGTATCATTTTGGATCAACGAATCCATCTCTGACTGCATATCCTGCTCCCACTTGAGCTTGTCAACACTAGACATGGCCTCATCATAACATGATGGCTCCCCGCAATCAGTCAACAATACATAATCCATAGAAGGCACAAAACGCTGAGGCTGTCTTGCACGCCGCTCTGAACACCTCAAAAACTGTGCAGGAGGTGCATCTGGCTGTCCCACATCTACATGATCTCCCAACAAGGGCTGATCTCCCACCTGAGGGCCAATGGGCTGCCCACGAGCAGCCATGGGACCATCATACCGATGACCATCCTCCTCAAATATCACACACCGAACCTCAACCGTTTGTGGTGATGCTCTATACATAGAGTACTCATGAAAAACAACATCATGGATGCGCACAATCTTCCTGTCAATAGGATCCCACAATCGATAACTCATCTCACCAGAGCTACCATAACCCAAGAAGATACATCTCTTGCTCTTTGGATCCAATTTGCTGCGTTTTGCCTTAGGTACATGTACATAAGCTTCACAGCCAAAAACACGAAGGTGACCATACGAAGGTGGCAAACCTGTCCATACCTCTTCTGGGACTTTGAAGCCCAAAGGAACACCAGGTGAACGAGTTATCAAATGCACAGAAGTGGCAACTTCTTCAGCCCAAAATCCATCTGACAAACCAGCCATAGAAATCATACTACTGACTTTCTCCTGTATAGTCCTGTTCATGCGCTCTGCCACACCATTTTGAGGAGGTGTATAGGGATCACTAAGCTCACGCCGTATACCCTTCTCAACACATAATGTAGTGAAAGCATGAGACATAAATTCACCCCCATTGTCCGTACGTAAGCACTTCAACTTACAACCTGATTGGTTCTCAACAAGAGCCAACCATTGCTTAAATATATCAAACACCATATCCTTCTTACGAATGGGGTATGCCCATACCTTCCTGCTAGCATCATCAATGAACGTAACAAAGTACATAGCACCTCCAAGAGAAGCATTGGGCATCGGCTCACATACATCACTATGCACCAAAGCTAGCTTTTCCAAAGATCTGTGTGGAACACTCTTCTTATGAGAAGACCGAGCATGTCGACCATAAAGGCAATGATTACAAAACTCAAAACCACCAAAATCTGAAACGGGAATGTAATCGGCACATGCCAACAACTTCAAACCTTTCAGTGACATATGCCCCAAACGTTGATGCCATAAAGAAGCAGGAGGTTGCTCAGTGATCCCCACAATGTGATCAACCACACTAGCTACACAAAGGGAATACAACGTATTCTTCTTAGCACCTTTAACCAAAACAAGGCTGCCCTTAGTGAGCTTCCAACCTCCGTCACCAAAAGATACATTGAAACCAAGTGAATCCAACTGACCCACACTAATCAAGCTTTTTTCAAGAGCCGGCACATGATGTACACTATGCAAGACAAACGTAGTAGAGTTTGGCAAAGCCAAATGAATATCCCCAATGCCATGAATCTGCATAGAACGCCCATCGGCAATCCTGACGGTACCTGTGCTCGAAGCATCATAGTCATGAAACCACGACCTATGAGGCATAACATGAAAAGAAGCACCACTGTCAATGACCCAATCCATAGGCATACTACTCTCATGAGTGAGAAGAAAAGCATCATCAAAATAGGATGCAAGCAACACATCACCAAGCTCTTCACTAGTAGCACTAGTCGGAGCACATACATGGTCATCTTGAGAGCTACACTCTCCCTGTGTTGCATTTAACTCCTCAATATTGAAATTGGACTTAAGCTTGTCCTTAGCATCATGGTCTTTCTTCTTACCATCTCCATTTTCCCTTTTCCACTTGTAGCAATCCTTTTTGAAATGGCCTTTTCTACCACAATGAAAACATTCTACATCCTTTTTACTTGTGCCTGCACGGGACTTGCTTCTAGATTTACCCCTGTTGGACTTATACTTGTCCATAGTCCTACCTTTGACAACCATTGCACTAGAAGACTTACTACCTGCATTATTCTTTCGATTAATCTCTTCCGTGAGAAGACTAGACTCCACATTAGTACTTGTCAACTCATCTGCATGAACCGAGTTACTTATGGCTGTCCTAAATGTGTCCCATGAATCAGGCAACGTGACAAGTAAAAAAATATATTTTACATTGTCCTCAAACGTAATTTTCTGCGTAGCAAGTTGGTTGAAAATTGTATTGAACTCATTCAAATGCGCATTCATGGAAGCACCTTCCTCCATTCGCAAATCAATAAGCTTTTTAATCCAATACACCATAGAAGCAGCCGAATGCTTATCATACATATCGCAAATCCGCTTCCATCGCTCATAAGCTCCACCCTGTGCATCTTTCACATTGTAATAAATAGACTTTGAAAGGGAAAGCCTAATGGTAGACCTGCACATCTCATCCAAATCCTCCCAATCATCCCTCTCCATGTTCTCTGGCTTAACTCCCTGCAACTTTAGAGGTCGAATCTGTTTCTTCTGCACCAAGACATCCCAAATCTGATCTTTCCAATATGAAAAGTTAGCACCATCCAACTTCTCAATATTGAAAACTGTGTCCTCTTTAGTGCCCATTACAACAAGAATGCAACAATCAGAAATCTGTAACCAACCAACAAACTGCCACAACAAAGTAGTGCTGCAAATCCGACAACACTTGCTGCTCAATCAAAGAGCAAACGCATAGAGTATAAATTAGCCCATAATATGGTCAAAAAACGTACGTAGAAATCCACAAACAAATGCATAAACCTGTGACACCTGTAACTCAACCGGCCTAGGCAAACCGTGCCACAAAATGCATTAACAATGAGCTGCCATAGAGGCATAAACATACTCCATGTCTGAATAACCACAATAGAGACATAAGCTGACCAAGCTTACACAAATCCGTGAGCATAAATGGATCCAAGTGAGCATATAACCAATGCACAAGCTCAACGAAGTCCAATCTCTATTGTCAACCAAGTACCTGTCTGTACTCAAACCGCAACACTGCAAGCAAGAGCAAACCCGCTCTATGTATAAGTGAACCAAATCTCCACAATATTGTTGGAATTAGGGTTGCAGAGAAACACACACAGCTTGGAGAAGACGAAGGAAGCTCAAGGCACACAATAGAGAGTGTGTTACTTAGTGTGCAATGGAAAGATAGATAGCCCTAGAGTGATGGGCGTATATACAATGCACGGGGGAAAAAACCTCCTAAAGAGGGAAAAAATGCCCCGGCGGTCCTAGTGTGTTCACACACATCACTACCACATGTATATGGTAACAAATCCCCCCTGGAGTGATGCGGTGAACGAGAGCTGGCACATGAGTAAAGGGAAGTGCCATGGGATCAGTCCACAAAGGGGAGTAAGCCCAAAGCTTTGCGGAAAGCTTCAAGCTTCTCACGAGACAATGCCTTTGTGAAAAGATCTGCAAGGTTGTCCTGTGTTGGCACATAAGCCAAGCTGATCTCTCCTGCTGAGAGCCTCTCCCTGACATAGTGGTAATGCACCTCAATGTGCTTTGTGCGAGCATGAAAAACTGGGTTCCTCGCAACTGCCAATGCGCTCTGACTGTCAGTGTAGATAGTGTTGGCAGTGTCCTGTCCAACACCCAAGTCAGCCATAAGGCGTTTGAGCCATACACACTCAACCGTAGCTGTGAAGACTGCCCTGTACTCAGCCTCACAACTCGAAGTGGCCACAGTAGGTTGCTTCTTGCTCAACCATGATATACATGAACTGCCAAGCATGAAACAAAAACCACTTGTGGACACTTGCGTGTCAAAACAACCAGCCCAATCTGAGTCCGAAAAAGCATGTAAGTCTGGCGGCAATGATCCCCCCTTGGGATAAAACAAGCCAATATGTAAAGTGCCACTAAGGTAGCGGAAAATCCTCTTGATAGCCTGCCAATGCTTAGACCCTGGGCTATGCATAAATCTGCTGACCTGCGAGACTGCAAACTGAATATCTGGCCTCGTGTTGCATACATAAATAAGGCATCCAACAGCAGTTTGGTAAAGAGTGACATCAGCAGGATCGCCAGCTTCATGTAGACTCAACTTCAAACCTGTTTCCATGGGAGTGGCAATAGGTTTGCAATCCTCAAGTCCAAACTTACATAGCAATGTCTCTATGTAACTTTTCTGACACAAGGCAATACCACCATCACACTGCTTAAACTGTATACCCAAGTAATGATGCAACAACCCCAAATCTTTCATCTTGAAAGTAGCATTCACATCAGCCTTAAATTCAGCAATATGTCTCTCATTTGGTCCAGTGATCAGCAAATCATCAACATAAAGAACCACAATGAGAAATATATCATCCTCACGCTTTACATACAATGTGCTTTCTGTTGGACTGTTACGAAAGCCTCGTTTAACCAAATGAGTGTCAGCTTTCTCATACCAAGCACGAGGAGATTGCTTCAACCCATACAAAGCCTTCTTACATTTGCACACTTTTTCCTCTTGTCCTTTTATGACAAAACCGCGAGGCTGCGTTACATAAACTTCCTCAAATATGTCACCATTCAAGAAAGCAGTAACAATGTCTGATTGATGTACATCCCAACCAAAATGAGCTGCCAATGCACATAGAAAATGCACAGTAGTCATACGACAAGTGGGAGCAAAAGTCTCTTCATAATCTATGCCTTTTTGTTGTGCATAACCTTTTGCAACAAGTCGAGCCTTATGGCGATCGATCTCACCATCCGGCTTGCGTTTCAACTTGTAAACCCACTTCGTACCAATGGCCTTTTTGCCAGGAGGCAAATCACATAAAGTCCATGTGTCATTCTCTATAAGTGCATCATATTCTGATTTCATGGCAGCAATCCAATTTTTTGAATTCTGTGCTTCATCAAAAGACAGAGGCTCCTCAACATCATGTAAACTAGACACAGCCAAATCATAACAATCTGATGCATAAGATGCATGGCGAGAGCTTGAACGAGTACGACTAGATAAAGGTGCATCCAATTTACTGTCACGCAAAGTGTGCACCAGCCATTTTGGCATACCTCTAGCCTGCTCATTTTCAGCCCTTTCCTCATCAAGTACATCATGTACATCTGCATCAGTAATAGGCTGTTCTAAAACATTTTCAGAAACCCCCATAGGCTGTACATTTGCCTCATTGGAACTTACATTCGTATTTCCACCACTGAAAAGAGGCAACAAAGTGTCATAAATATCCTGTGAGCTTACATTACTGTCTCTAGTACATGACAGCAAGGGCTGAACAGAATCTTCCACAAACACTACATCCCGTGAAACCAGAATACGTTTTGTTTGTGGATGATACAACCTGTAACCTTTGCTTTCAGCACTATAACCAACAAAAATACATTTGACAGCCTTATCATCCAATTTTCTGCGCTGCACTTGTGGCACCAAAGCATATGCCAAACAGCCAAAAACACGCATGTGCTCAATAGAAGGTTTTCTATCATGCCATGCTTCATATGGAGTAATAGACTGCAAAGCTTTCGTAGGACACCTGTTAAGTACATAAGTGGCACACATGATGGCTTCAAGCCAAAAAGAATGCGGCAAAGCTTGACTTTTGACCATACATCGTGCCATTTCCATTAGTGACCTGTTTTTCCTCTCAGCAACACCATTTTGCTGAGGTGTATAAGGCACTGTACATTGGTGTTTTATCCCACGACTAGCCAGAAATGCATTAAATTCATGAGACATATACTCCCCCCCTCGATCGGAACGGAGGGTGCCCATAGTACATTTTGAGACATTTTCAGCCATAGCCAAAAATTGTTTGAAGCACATAAAAACTTCGGACTTCGCTTTAAGCGGAAATACCCATGCATGCCTGGAGTAATCATCAATGAAAGTCACGAAGTACAGGTAATTGCCCAAGGACGGAGTTTGCATGGGCCCACAAACATCACTATGCACAAGCTGCAACCTGCATGTGGCCCTAACTGAACCATCCTTTGGAAACTTAGAACGCTGCATTTTACCCAGAATACAGCCTTCACAAACATGTTTGACAGGTGCTTCAAGAGGCGGCAAAGAAGCAACCATATCAGATTTTTGCAAACGCAGTAAACTGGCAAAATTCAGATGACCAAAACGTGCATGCCAAAGTTTTGCATCTGAAATAGCCCTTGAATCTGCAACAGCATTTGCAAAATTTTGTCCACACTTGTCATACAAAGTGAGCTTATACAGCCCACGGCACAAAAGCCCAGATGCAACAATTTCATCACCAAAACTGAGATCATGAACTGTACATTTGTCATCCACAAATTTGACTACAAGTCCAAGTCTAGCAAGTGCGGATACAGACAAGAGATTCTTCTTGATCCCAGTACATAAAGTGCATCAACAAGTGTGAAGGAACTGCCATTAACAGCAGTGAGCACAATCTTTCCAACTCCCTGAACTGGATAAGAGACATTGTTGGCACAAGTGACTGAATTCCCATGAGGGACAGACTCGAGAGAGGTAAACAATTCACGATGTGAGGTAATGTGCTTTGTAGCACCACTGTCGAAATACCACACATGTGAATCTGCAGCAACTGACAAGCATGCATCATGGACAACAGGATTGTAAGTGCACTCTGCGCTAAAAGCCCATTCTGCATCAACATCAGCATCACAATCTCCTTTCACAGAAGACTCAACAATGGCTGCATTTGTAGTGGAACCAGCATTTGCAGTGGAACCACTCTCTTTCTTCTTAGCCTCTTTGGCCTTCAACTTAGGACACGACTTGATCAAGTGATCATTGGCTTTACAATAATGGCAACGCATCTTCTTTTTGCCCTTATCACCAGAATTGCCAGACGAAGTGCTGCCAGCAGAAGCATTAGGAACAGAATTTTTGCCACTCGCAGCAGAACCATAAGAAGTGGCTGCATTACTGTTACCACCCTTTCTTTGAGAAGCAATAAAAGCCTGTTCAACTGCACGCTGCCTAGTCCTGTTTTTTCTAGAAAGTGACTCTTGCAACAGCAATGTGCATAATGCATCAAACTTGACAACTTCAGGATTTCCTTGGGTCATCAGTCTCCAAGTACTAGCAAAAGTCTGGTAGGAATCTGGTAAGGCATCAAGAACAGTCTGCACAAGGGAACTGTCCGAAATGACTTCACCTGCAGAAATGAGTTGCTCATTAATATCCTTGACACTAGCAAGGAAAGTGTCCATATCATCTTCCTCATGCATAATCTTCGACTCTAGCTCTTTACGCAGCAAAGCAATTTTAGCCTCATTGCGGCTTGCATAAAGACCTACTAGAATATCCCAAGCCTGTTTTGCAGATTTTGCTGAACGGATGTGAGGAATAATGGTGCGCTTCACAGACAACGCAATCAGTGCATGAGCCTGTGCATCCTTAACATCCCAACGAGCTTGTTCTGCCGTAGGCAAAACAACTCTAACAGCTGCAATCCTTGCAGCAAGACGTGCAACATCCTCAAGATCGCCTACATCTTTAGAACTAGGACGTACCTCAATGCCCTGCACAATGTTCCAGACACCTTTTGACACAAGAACATGTTGCATCATATAAGCCCACATAGGGTAGTTGTCCCCATCCAACCTGTCCTCAGCAGCAAACATCTTGAACACATCTGTGTTGTTGTTGTCAGCCATGGTAAATGCTGCACCTGATGTGATAACTGCCTGAAAATAGGAGAAATGGAGCGGGAACAACTTGTGCTATATAGCACAAACCGTAGAAGACTATAAGGCACCTGTTATGCAGGAAACGGCACTGACAGAAAATCTGCACAAAATGACGAAATAGCCTGTGCAGTACTGCCCGTAGTGGAAACGGAGGCCGAAATGAGCCCAAATCAAAATTCTGAGCAGACCATGCTCTTCGAGCTCACCCAAAATATTTGTCGACCTACGAACGCTCGCCAAAGCTCACTGAAATAGGAGAAAGTGAGCAGGCGTGAGCTGGAGCAGCTGGCGACTAAGCCCGGGAGGACGTGACCTGCTCTGATACCAATTGTTGGAATTAGGGTTGCAGAGAAACACACACAGCTTGGAGAAGACGAAGGAAGCTCAAGGCACACAATAGAGAGTGTGTTACTTAGTGTGCAATGGAAAGATAGATAGCCCTAGAGTGATGGGCGTATATACAATGCACGGGGGAAAAAACCTCCTAAAGAGGGAAAAAATGCCCCGGCGGTCCTAGTGTGTTCACACACATCACTACCACATGTATATGGTAACAAATATCATGCATAAAGAGTGTCTTTCAAACTGCCATATCCACATCCATCAACATACATAGATGATGTAAACCTGTAGCTCAAGAACACGCATAAACAGACTGCCTAGAAAAGTAGAAGCTCCCACTCAAACCACAACCATATACATGGATGTCCCGCAGTCAAAATACATGTTTTGTAACCACAGAAGAAACCTGTATCCAAAGCTCCCTATAACCTGTACCTGTACCTGTAGTTGAAGAAGACAATGCCGCCAAACTCCCACTCTATCTGTGTGTATGAGTCCACTCCAAGAAGAGGCTTCACACTCTCAAATGAGTTGTGGGCTCACGTAAGTGGAAGACACTGCAGCAATGGCACCTGTAATGGCTATGGAAGCTCTGGCAGCAGAAAACTACCAAAGAGAGCTGGAAAACTTAGCTCCTAGTCTGTAGCTCGGATGGGATTTTTGATCGCACGAATGGCTCCGAAAGGGGGGTTAAACCCCAGGACACCTACTGAAAATACTCGCGGAGTGCTGAACCTTCCAATGCCAAGCTCAGAAAAACCTTCTGCTCTTTAGAAATGCGCGCGTGCACGAGACCGAAAAACGGCAATGAAACAGCAGCAATTTCGAGCACACTCAACAATGATGATGAAGCTCTCAATGCTCTCACTACCAAGCTTTGATACCACTTGTTGGGATCGAAGAGCACACACACACACAGCCAACACGAAGAAGGAGATAGACACAGTGTGTGGCGGGGCGGTACTCTCACTACAATGTGTAGTTATGAGTATAGTTATTATGAATGAGTAAAAGAATGGCCGTAGATGGGCGGATGAACAACGGGCAGCCGGGCACACGGGCCTTTAACCCAACAGTTTGTGGGCCCATGCAAACTCCATCCTTGGGCAATTACCTGTACTTCGTGACTTTCATTGATGATTACTCCAGGCATGCATGGGTATTTCAGCTTAAAGCGAATTCCAAAGTTTTTATGTGCTTCAAACAATTTTTGGCTATGGCTGAAAATGTCTCGAAATGTTCTATGGGCATCTGTTCCGATCAAGGGGGGGAGTATATGTCTCATGAATTTAATGCATTTTTGGCTAGTCGTGGGATAAAACACCAATGTACAGTGCCTTATACACCTCAACAAAATGGTGTTGCTAAGAGGAAAAACAGGTCACTAACGGAAATGGCACGATGTATGGTCAAAAGTCAAGCTTTGCCGCATTCTTTTTGGCTTGAGGCCATCATGTGTGCCACTTATGTACTAAACAGGTGTCCTACGAAAGCTTTGCAGTCTATTACTCCATATGAAGCATGGCATGATAGAAAGCCTTCTATTCAACACATGAGTGTTTTTAATTGTTTGGCATATGCTTTGGAGCCACAAGTGCAACGTAGAAAATTGGATGATAAGGCTGTCAAATGTATTTTTGTTGGCTATAGTGCTGAAAGCAAAGGTTACAAGTTATATCATCCACAAACAAAACGTATTCTGGTTTCTCGGGATGTAGTGTTTGTGGAAGATTCTATTCCGCCCTTGCTGTCATGTACTAGAGATAGTAACGTAAGCTCACATGACATTTATGACACTTTGTTGCCTCTTTTCAGTGGTGGAAATACGAATGTAAGTTCCAATGAGGGAAATGTACAGCCTATGGGGGTTTCTGAAAATGTTTTAGATCATCCTATTGCTGATGCAGATGTACATGATGTACTTGATGAGGAAAGGTCTGAAAATGAGCAGGCTAGAGGTATGTCAAAATGGCTGGTGCACACTTTGCGTGACAGTAAATTGGATGCACCTTTGTCTAGTCGTACTCGTTCAGGCTCTCGCCATGCATCTTATGCATCAGATTGTTATGCTTTGGCTATGTCTAGCCTACATGATGTTGAGGAGCCTCTTTCTTTTGATGAAGCACAGAATTCATAAAATTGGATGGCTGCCGTGCAGTCAGAATATGATGCACTCATAGAAAATGACACATGGACTTTATGTGATTTTCCTCCTAGCAAAAAGGCCATTGGTACGAAGTGGGTTTACAAGTTGAAATGCAAGCCGGATGGTGAGATTGATCGCCATAAGGCTCGACTTGTTGCAATGGGTTATGCACAGCAAAAAGGCATAGATTATGAAGAGACTTTTTCTCCCACTTGTCGTATAACCACTATGCGTTTTCTATGTGCATTGGCAGCTCATTTTGGTTGGGATGTACATCAATCAGACATTGTTACTGCTTTCTTGAATGGTGACATATTTTGAGGAAGTTTATGTAACGCAACCTCGCGGTTTTGTCATAAAAGGCCAAGAGGACAAAGTGTGCAAATGTAACAAGGCTTGCTTTGTATGGGTTGAAGCAATCTCCTCGTGCTTGGTATAAGAAAGCTGACACTCATTTGGTCAAACAAGGCTTTCGTAACAGTCCAACAGAAAGCACATTGTATGTAAAGCATGAGGGTGATGTACTTCTCATTGTGGTTCTTTATGTTGATGATTTGCTGATCACTGGACCAAATGAGAGACATATTGCTGAATTTAAGGCTGATTTGAATGCTACTTTCAAGATGAAAGATTTGGGGCTGTTGCATCATTACTCGGGTATATAGTTTAAGCAGTGTGATGGTGGTATTGCCTTGTGTCAGAAAAGTTACATAGAGACATTGCTATGTAAGTTTGGACTTGAGGATTGCAAACGTATTGCCTCTCCCATGGAAACAGGTTTGAGGTTGAGTCTACATGATGATGGCGATCCTGCTGATGTCACTCTTTATCAAACTGTTGTTGTCTGCCTCATTTATGTATGCAACATGAGGCCGGATATTCAATTTGCAGTCTCATAGGTCAGCAAATTTATGCATAGCCCAGGGTCTAAGCATTGGCAGGCTGTCAAGAGGATTTTCCGCTACCTTAGTGACACTTTACATCTTGGCTTGTTTTATCCCAAGAGGAGATCATTGACGCCAAACTTACACGTTTTTTCGAACTCAAATTGGGCTGGTTGTTTTGACACGAGAGTGTCCACAGGTGGTTTTTGTTTCATGCTTGGCAGTTCATTTTGTTAAGTATGGAGCCTGATTTACCCTTGTAATTTTCTGTGATAAAAGCGCACATTTGTAAGGCCCCCATTATGAGGAGAAGCCATCGTGCGTGAAGGAAAATCACTCACCGGAAACCAAAATTTTCACGGACAAGAATCAGGGGCAACTTTAAAGGCCTCGGGGGCGGAGGCCCCCGAGACTTTTTTTTTCGCCGGAATATTATGGCCGGACGGCGGCCGGAAAGTGGTCGGAAAACAACCGGTCGGTTGGCCGGTGGCCGGTAGTCAATGGCCGATGGCCGGTGGTCGGAAGTCAATGGCCGGTGGCCGGTGGCCGAATTCAATGGCTGGTGGCCGAATTCAAAAGCGGACTTGTCTTCTCAAGGGCGGCCACACATGGGCGGATTGGAGGGTCCGATTTGGACTTATTCGCACAAGGGCGGCTACACATGGCTGTCTCTCATAAGAGAGGGCAGCCCTTTTGGCCTATAAAAGGAGGCCATTTCTACACACATTATATAGTGTGAAGTTGATGCAACAAGGTGAGTGTGAGGTGGTGAGAGTGAAGCAAGGTGGGAGCTCCATTAAGGGTATAATCCCTTTGTAAACTACTTCTTGTTTTGAAGTACTAAAGCCATTGAGTGGCTGCTTTCCCGTGGACGTAGCCCACATTGGGTGAACCACGTATATCGTGTGTACTCTCTCTCTCTCTCTCTACTCTATAATCTCGTGTATGTAAATCTGTCTCTCTCCATTAAGTAATCTACTCAATTATCTAATTAGCTACGTCTTATTTCCTAACAACTGGTATCAGAGCAAGGTTTGCTCGTAGCTAAATTATCTCAAGGAAAGGATTCCTTGAATTGAGTGGGAGTTATGGCGGAGGATGGGAAGCTCAAGATTGAGAAGTTCAACGGCAAAAACTGCCAACATTGGAAGATGCAGATTGAAGACTATCTCTACCAGAAGGACCTCTATTTGCCACTAGGCGGTCTTGCAAACAAGCCCGCAACAATGGCAGATGAAGCATGGATTGTCCTTGATCGAAAGGCACTAGGAACAATCCGGTTAAGCTTGGCGTCAACGGTGGCCTTCAATGTTTCGGAGATGAAGACCACGGAGGACTTGATGAAGTCACTTGACGACTTCTACGAGAAACCATCGGCATCCAATAAGGTATTTCTTATGAAGCGCTTGTTCAATCTAAAGATGGCGGAGAATGGTTCAGTTGCAGAACACCTAAATGACTTTAACACAAACATAAGTCAACTTCGATCAGTGAAAATCAATTTTGATGACGAAGTGCGAGCTCTCCTTATACTATCATCTCTACCGGATAGTTGGGACAGCCTTGTGATGGCTGTAAGTAATTCTATCTCTGGCACAAATACTCTTAAGTTTGATGATGTTGTGGGTGTTCTCCTAAGCGAGGAAATGCGAAGGAGAAGCACAGGAGAATCATCAAGTGCTGCACTATCAGTGAAAACAAGAGGAAGGCTTAAGGAGAGGTTCAAAAACCAAAAGGGTCGTGATCGCTCAAGGCGGAGCAAGTCACGCACAAAGTCAGTTCTTGAATGTTGGAACTGCGGCAAGAAGGGCCACGTCAAGAAGGATTGCTGGTCCAAGAAGAAGAAGGAGACAGAGTCTCAAGACAACAAGCCAACATCGGAGGCCAATGTGGCAGGTAAAGTAGAGCAAGATGCTCTAATTCTCTCATTAGAAAATGTGTCTAATTCCTGGATAGTAGATTCCAGGGCTTCATTCCATGCGACACCACACAAGCAACATTTCCAAGACTACACCAAAGGTAATTTTGGGTATGTATACTTGGGAGATGATGAAGCTTGTGAGATTGTCGGCAAAGGTACAGTTTCTGTCAAAACTGCTAACGGAAATGAATGGAAGCTTAAAGATGCTAGGCATGTTCCTTCTCTTCGCAAAAATTTGATCTCTACAGGACAATTGGACGATGAAGGTCACAACATTGCATTCAGAAACAAACGGTGGAAGATCTCAAAGGGATCTTTGGTGGTTGCCAAGGGTGAAAAAGTCGGTACACTTTACTTATGTACTGCTAGCACGCAACCTTCAGCTTGTGCAGCAACTACAGAAGTTGACACTGCGGTGTGGCACTACCGACTTGGGCATATGAGTGCCAAAGGAATGCAAATCCTTCAAACAAAGAAGCTTCTACCAGGTTTGAAAGAAGTGGACTTAGAGTTCTGTGAAGATTGTGTTTATGGTAAACAAAAGAGGGTAAAATTTCAAAAATCAAGAAATGAAAGAAAAAATAAAAAACTTGAGTTGGTTCATTCTGATGTTTGGGGTCCTGCAAGTACACCATCACTTGGTGGCTCATTGTACTATGTAACATTCATAGACGATGCGACTAGAAAAACATGGGTTTATGTCATGAAGAATAAATCCGATGTATTTTCCATATTTCAAAGGTGGAAAGCCTTTGTGGAGAATGAAACAGGTACCAAGGTTAAATGCCTCAGATCCGACAATGGAGGCGAATATTGCAGCCAAGCTTTTGAAAGCTTTTGTGCTAGCAATGGCATTCGGAGGCAAAGGACAACCCCAAGGACACCTCAACAAAATGGGATTTCGGAAAGGATGAACAGGACAATCATGGAACGAGCACGAAGCATGCGGCTACATGCAGGCCTATCGCTTGAGCTTTGGGCGGAAGCTGTAAGTACGTCTGTGTACTTAATCAATCGGTCACCCTCAACGGCATTGGATGGGGGAGTTCCAGAAGAGGCATGGACAGGTAAACCGGTGAATTATGCATTTCTCAAAGTGTTTGGGTGTGAGGCTTTCATGCACATAGATAGAAGCCTAAGATCAAAGTTAGATGCAAAGTCCAAAAAGTGTTTCTTCATTGGCTATGGAGAAGGAGACTTTGGGTATCGCCTATGGAATCCTGAAGATGGTAAAATCTTAAGGAGTAGGGATGTAATTTTTAACGAAAAAAATATGTACAAAGATTACTTGGAAAGAAAACAAACAAAAGAAACAGGTGATGAGTACATGGAGCTTGAGGACGGTGAAGACTCAAGGACTGCAAACGGTGACAATGTGCAACAACGTCAACCAAATGAGGAGCCTCAACCTATTCCCCGAAGATCTACAAGAGCAAGTAGACCTCCAGAAAGGTTTGTTCCTTCCTTCAACCATCTCTTGATCTCAGATTCTGGAGAGCCGGAATCATATGAAGAAGCTATGCAACATGAATCCAAAGAAGAATGGACGAAGAGCATGCAAGTGGAGATGGACTCACTACATTGCAACCAAACATGGGAGTTGGTTGAGTTGCCTAAAGGTAAGCGGGCACTTCAAAACAAATGGGTGTACAAGCTAAAGGAAGAAGAAGGTGGGAAGAAAAGGTACAAGTCTAGGCTTGTGGTAAAAGGTTTTTCTCAAAAGAAAGGTATTGACTTCAATGAAATATTTTCTCCTGTTGTAAAAATGAACTCAATTAGGCTTGTCTTAAGCCTTGTGGATGCTCATGATCTAAATCTCGAGCAAATGGATGTAAATACGGCATTCCCTCACGGTGACTTAGAGGAGGAAATCTACATGCTTCAACCAAAGGGGTATGAAGTTAAAGGTAAGGAGAAAATGGTTTGCAGATTAAAGAAGAGCTTGTATGGTTTAAAGCAAGCATCAAGACAATGGTACTTGAAGTTTGATCGATGGATGTTGGATCATGGATTCACAAGATGCAACTCGGATCACTGCGTCTACACGGAGAATTTGGGAGATGGGAAATTCATCATCCTAATGTTGTATGTTGATGACATGTTGATTGCAAGTGCTAACATGCAGGACATCAAAGACCTAAAAGAGGAGCTGTCCAAATCTTTTTCAATGAAAGATTTAGGTGCTGCAAAGAGGATACTTGGTATGAAAATATCAAGGGACAGGACGAAGAAGACAATAAAGCTATCTCAAGAAGATTACATCAAGAAGGTACTAGAAAGGTTTGCAATGCAAAATGCAAAACCAGTTTCTACACCTTTGACTGCTCATTTTAAACTAACAAAGGATATGTGTCCAAAGACACAAGAGGAGATAGCCTATATGTCTAAAGTTCCATATGCTGCAGCGGTAGGTTCTCTAATGTATGCTATGGTCTGGACAAGGCCAGACATTGTACATGCAGTGGGAGTTGTGAGTAGGTTCATGGACAACCCAGGTAAAGAGAATTGGCAAGCTGTGAAGTGGATACTTAGGTATCTAAAAGGGACAACAACAAATGCTTTGTATTTTGGAGGAACTGATATTTTTCTAGAAGGGTATGCTGATGCAGATATGGCAGGTGACAAAGATACTCGAAGGAGCACTACTGGCTATGTGTTCACGGTTGGAGGCACAGCAATAAGCTGGGATTCAAAGCTGCAGAAAGTGGTTTTGCTTTCTACCACTGAAGCAGAGTATGTAGCAATGACGGAGGCAAGCAAAGAAATTCTGTGGCTTCACAGATTCTTAGAAGAGCTTGGATTCAAACAAGACAATTGTGTCTTGTACAGTGATAGCCAAAGCGCTATCCATCTTGCAAAGAACTCAGCCTTTCATTCAAGGACAAAGCACATTGAGGTGAGATATCACTTCATACGCACTCTTTTGGAAGAGGGACAACTAAAGCTAGGAAAGGTGCATACAAGTGAAAATCCTGCAGACATGTTTACAAAGGTGGTCAACAAGGAGAAGTTGAGCTTTTGCTCATCTTCAATCGGCATTCAAGGATAAGAAGCCAGAATGGAAAGCAGTCACAGGTTTGGTTTGGAGATCAGTCTTCAAGTGGGAGATTGTTAAGTATGGAGCCTGATTTACCCTTGTAATTTTCTGTGATAAAAGTGCACATTTGTAAGGCCCCCATTATGAGGAGAAGCCATCGTGCGTGAAGGAAAATCACTCACCGGAAACCAAAATTTTCACGGACAAGAATCAGGGGCAACTTTAAAGGCCTCGGGGGCGGAGGCCCCCGAGACTTTTTTTTTCGCCGGAATATTATGGCCGGACGGCGGCCGGAAAGTGGTCGGAAAACAACCGGTCGGTTGGCCGGTGGCCGGTAGTCAATGGCCGATGGCCGGTGGTCGGAAGTCAATGGCCGGTGGCCGGTGGCCGAATTCAATGGCTGGTGGCCGAATTCAAAAGCGGACTTGTCTTCTCAAGGGCGGCCACACATGGGCGGATTGGAGGGTCCGATTTGGACTTATTCGCACAAGGGCGGCTACACATGGCTGTCTCTCATAAGAGAGGGCAGCCCTTTTGGCCTATAAAAGGAGGCCATTTCTACACACATTATATAGTGTGAAGTTGATGCAACAAGGTGAGTGTGAGGTGGTGAGAGTGAAGCAAGGCGGGAGCTCCATTAAGGGTATAATCCCTTTGTAAACTACTTCTTGTTTTGAAGTACTAAAGCCATTGAGTGGCTGCTTTCCCGTGGACGTAGCCCACATTGGGTGAACCACGTATATCGTGTGTACTCTCTCTCTCTCTCTCTACTCTATAATCTCGTGTATGTAAATCTGTCTCTCTCCATTAAGTAATCTACTCAATTATCTAATTAGCTACGTCTTATTTCCTAATTATCTAATCTACTCAATTATCTAATTAGCTACGCCTGTTTATTTGAAAAAAATTTAAAAAAATAGCAAAATGCTCTAAAAAGGTAAAGTGAAAATCCAATAATTAAGAAAATCAATTGAAAAACACAGCTTTATTGGTTTTTGTTGAATTTTTCTATTTTTAAGCCTCGTTATCTATAAAAATGATGAAAAATACCCAATAAAGGACTATTTTTTATGATTTTATGATAGTATATACACTATTTACACTCATCGGGAAGATATTATCAATGAATTTTTCCTTGATGATGAATTATAAGGGCATTATTAGGTAATTTTTCAAAAATCACACGGTAACATCGAACTTTTTCCTCCCTCTTCAAAGATTTCCCTTAAGTACTTAGTGCCCTTCCACCCCTCCTAGATGGCATACTCCGAGACGACTGTGTACATGGGTTGAAGAATTGTGCCTATAAATAGTCGTGGTTGGCTCTACCATGCTTTGAAGATCAATGCAATTCAAACTCAATATGCTGTGCAAGAGCTGGGTCTTGAGTAATTAACTCAAGGGTTTCTGATGTCGAGGTTTGCTGCTGATATCTTTCAAAGAGCAAATCTTGTAGCTTGTGTGCTCTCTGTTTAATTGTACCATCAGGATGCTTCAGCACACTGATTGCTTGAGCTGTTGGTAGCACTTTTGACTGTTGTCGAGCTTTTTCTCGCCATTGGTAGCTTGGTCTGCTTGGTGTTGTATGGTGTGGTGGAGTCTTTTGAGACTTAACTCGCCATTGCCTGATTGGTTTTACAGTATGTGGAAAAGATAAGTGCTCTTTTTTCTTCCAAACCAATTTCATGTTAGGTTCCTTGCTCAAAGATGCTCGTCTCTGTGTTTTAGCCCTTGGAACCTTCTTTTGTTTTGTCGGTGAAGTTTTAGGCACCCACATCTAAATCAGTTTATCCTTAAGATGTGCTTTTGGTACCTAAATTTTCCTGACTCCTTGTATGCTACTTGTAGCATTTTCCTGTCGAGGGGATGGAGAAGATTGACTACTTCATGGTTTGGTCTGCTGATTGCTTCTTTTCCATTCCTCCTTGCTTGGTGCAATTGGAACAATGAGTTGCCCGCCTTTAGGTGATAGCTTTAGCTGATTTGTATCCCAATCTAGTAGTGCTTTGTATGTACGCATCCAGGAAATTCCAAGAATCATCGTCTCATTCATGTGTTCATCTAGTAAGCATACAAACTGATGAGGACATGAACATCCATGTACTATCACATTCAAGTTGACTACTCCCAATGGTGGATTTGGGTTCTTGTTGCATCCTTTGATTGTCGCTATTCCTGCCATCAATGCTTGACTTGTTGCCTTCTTGTATGTGGAATAACTAACTGCATTTACTCTAGCTCCTGTGGGGATCAAAGCATTGGTGCTATGATTGTTCAGTTGTACTTTGATGCACAGGTCCATTCCGTCTAACCAATCATCATCTGTTGAAACTGCATCTTTATGTAATTCCCATTGTCGGTTATCTATTTCCAGAGTGTTGATGGAGATCTGTATGAGTTGATTTTTGAGAGCAGCTTTTCTTTTGAGTACCCGAAGTTGATCTTCCTCTTGGGCTTCATCAATAACCTGCTGTCTTTTAATCTTCCTTTGCTTGGCTGCATACATTCTTTCTAGCAATTCATTGGTTAGCGGAAAATTGTATTTATTTAAACGACATCCACTAATCCAATTAGCCATTGGTTCACCATCTAGGGTGGACAATTTTACTGCTCTAGTTGGAGATACATCTTCAATGATAAACAGTCCGTTTTCCTTTTTCTTAAACTTTGGAATGTGTTGCTTAAGGGAATAGACTAAAACTAAGTCCCCTTTCTTGAAGATTTTTGTGATTAAGTGGGAATCAAAAAACCGTTTTTGTTTTCACTTTTGTGCATAGATGTGAGCTACAACAATTAGCCTTTCTATTGGAAGTATGGCATCAAAACCATAAACAAGGTTAAAGGGTGTAGCATTTAAAGCTGTTTTGAATGGAACTCGGTAAGCCCATAGAGCAGCATGGAGATTTATTTCCCAGTCTGTCCTTCCTGAACTAACCACTTTAGTCAACACTGAGCTAAGAATTTTGTTCGGATGCTCAGCTTGTCCGTTTGCTTGTGGGTGATAGGGAGATGATTCGTTATGGATGACCGTAAACTTATTAAGCAAATACTCAATTATCTCATTGAGGAAATGAGTTCCCTCATCACTGACAATTTCTATTGGCAGTCCATATCTCGTGAATACATACTCATATAAGAATGCAACAGTGGTTCTGGCATCATTCTTTTGAGTTGCTTTAGTCTCGGCCCACTTGGTCATATAGTCCGTAGCTACAATGATATATTGAGCTTGGGTTCTATAAGCAGGTGGCTGTATTGGCCCAACAAAATCTATACCCCATTTTTCAAAAGCTCTAGCCTCCATCATTGGTCTTAAGGGCATGCTATCTACACATGTTGGCATTTTTTCTCGTTGACAAGCATCACACCTTTGAACATATTCCTTGGCATCTGCAAAAAGTGTTGGCCACCATATGCCTGCCATCAAGATTGCTCTTGCAATGGTTTACTTAGAAAAGTGACCTCCAACTAATCTAGCATGTGCTTGTTCTATAATCGAAATATACTTGTTTTCATTTGCATAGAGACGCAAATGTTGATCTTTATCTCTCCGATATAATTGGTTTCCAATAAGAGCACAGTCTCTTGCTTCAATTTCAATTGCTCTTTGACGGCGTTTACTCATATCCTCAGGAAATGTCTAGCTTGATAAGTAAGTAACTAGATAGTTACTCCACTTAGGAACAGGTGACATTTGAAACAATGTGACATGAGGTATGGGTGTTTGTTTTTGACATTGAGGACAATCCTTTACAAAAGATCAAACAGCTCTCCTCATAGTCGGCCAAAACTCCAAGTCTCAGGATTCGTTGCATAGTTTGGTCTTCCACAAAGTGAAGTCCTACTATGGTAACATGTGCTTGACTTAGGTACTGTTCTTTTTCTTCAAGATTAATGCATAAGAGAAATATCCCATCTCGATTTGTTTTGTATAGCCTCCCAGCTAGTAATTGATACATAGTCGATTGCTCAATTAATCTAATCATAATAGGAAGTGGTATTTGTGAATCCACTTGAGCTGTTGTCATCAATGACACAATGTTTTCCAACCATCTAGGTATTCTCTCCATGGAGAACAAATAGGCATCTAGTAGATCATCGTCTACCCCTTTAGGTGATTCTCCTGAAACAATCCTTGACAAATGATCTGCTCATTGATGTGTAGTTCCCTTTTTTACAACCACAGTAAAATCAAATTTCAGAAGAATGATGAACCATCTCACTATTCTTACTGTGTTGCATGTCTTGTTGACCAAATGTAGCAAAGCTTGGTGGTCCACAAAGAACAAAAACTTGTTGGCTAATACGTAATGTCTATACTTTTTAACGGCATAGATAATTACTAATCCTTCCCTTTCGGTGGTGGTGTAATTCTTTTCCACCATGTTCAATTGTCGGCTAGCATAAGAAATAGGAAAGTCAATTTTCCCGTCTCTTGGTTGAGCTAGTATACAACCGATAGCAAAATTGGAAGCATCTACATGTACGTGGAACACCTTATTCCAATCTGGTGCTTTCCATATTGGTGCTGAGGTGAGAGCTTGCTTAAGCTTCATGAAGGATTCTTCACATGACTTGGTCCATTCAAAGTGTGTAATCAAGCTATACATGGGTTTTGCAATTATAGCGTACATGTAGATGAACCGTTGGTAATATCCACAATGCCCCATGAAGGCCTGTACCCCCTTGACTGTTGTTGGTCTAGGCAAATCAGCAATGACATGAATCTTCTCAATATCAGTAGCTATGCCATTTTTAGACACTATATTTTCAAGAAATTTTCCTTGTCTACCCATGAATGTGCACTTTTTAGGATTTAAGCAAATCCTATAAGTCTACATTTTTGGAATAGCTTTTTGAGGTGTTCAAAATGATCGGCCCAGATTGATGAATGTACACATAGATCATCCATATATACTTCTAAGAATTTCCTAAGATATTCTTTGAAAGCATGGTTCATCAACCTTTGAAATGTGGTTGGAGCATTAGTTAACCCAAACGGTATAACCCGATAGGCAAATATACCCCCATTCTGTTGCAAAAGCAGTTTTATGTTGATCTTTTGGGTCAACCAAAAGTTGATTGTATCCCGAAAAGCCGTCTAAGAAGCTATAAGATTCTTTTCCTGCAACTCCTTCCAAAACATGCTTAGTGATTGGAAGAGGAAAGTTGTCTCTAATGGTAGCTGCATTCACCTTTTTGAGATTAACACACTCGTAATTTTTCATTTTTCTTGGGTACTACCACGATTGGAGACACCCAATCTGTGTGTTCGATTTCGTAAATGAATTCACCTTCCTTTAGTTTTTTAATATCTTCTTTCACTTGACTGGCAAATGTTTCATTATAGGTGTATGGCCTTTGTCTACTTGGTTTCGCATCATCTCTCATGGGTATGGTATGTTGACAGATTTCTAGATCAACATCCTTGAAATCCTTGTAAGACCAAGTGAAGATATCTTGGTATTCCTTTAAGAAGCTCAGCAAGAGCTCTTCTTCTTCTTCTGTTAGGTCATTCGCAATGTAACCAGGTCTAGGCTCTTCTCCTGGTTCAGCCAAGTCTATCTGTTTAGTGTTTTCAGACCCTTCGTAAGACTCACCCTGTTTCCGTAGTTCCCTCTAACAGGTTGTTCGACTATGACTTTTTGATCTTGGAGAGTATACTTTTTATAATGGGATGGAACGCTCATTACATATTTACCATCCTCTTTCATGCTTTCCATTTTAGTTGTGTATATCTCCTTTAGAGCTTTTCTCAACTCTTGATATTTATTTTTCCGCTCGACTTGTGTCATGAGTGGTTTCTTATCCTGTGGGTTTTCTTGAGTACCCTTCCTTGTTTTTCTTGATGTTTGAGACATTTTTGAATTTTTTTTTGAAGGATATCTACCAGTTATTTTTTCCTTGACACAATCATTTGCATCAAGAATTGTGTTCTACTGGAGACTGATGGCATAGGTCGTGTTTTCACGTTTCTGGTGTCTCTTTTTCGTCTATACCATTTTTGTCTTCTTGATTTATGGTTTGGAAAGTCAAAAAACTTTTCCTCCTCTCCTTTTAAGAGTATCTTAGCTCTCATATGCTCTTTTTCTGACTCCGAATCTTCTGAGGTAGCTGAGTGTTCATCTAACTCATCAGTTGCATCTTAATAGAGGTATGAAAAGACTTGTTGAGCTTTAATTAAGTCCTTGGGTTCCTCATCTTCGTCTTCGATGTTGAGGATTAAAATCATTTGGATGGGAATCATGTTGTAGCCATCATCATTGCAAAATTGAGTAGGCATAGATGTATTCACACATACATCCATTGTCGCTAAAATTTGAGTCCATTCAAATGGCTCAAACAAATGCTCAAGAAAGGGTTCAGGTACATAGGCTTTGTCTGTGCAGTCCCTTTCTAGGATACAATCTTCTCGTCTTAAGCTTCCATTTTTTGAAGCTCCACACATCCAAATAGGAGTGTCTTTGTTTAACCAGGATGGAAGTTTTTGGTTTCAGCCGAAGAGACTGAATCAAACTCTTGTATGGGTGTTTTCAAGACATCTCTATAAGTGTGATCTTTTAGATTTACTCTTGTTATAGATCCCACTTGCTTCAAGTACACATAATTGTTTCCCCAACCTTGGATAAGCTGCACCTGTCATATGAAAGGTCTTTCCAATATGATTTCATAGTTGAGTTTTTTCCCAAATTCTACTATGGCAAAAGTGTGTTGATATTCAATTCCACAAGAATTGGCTATCACCTTTTCAAGCAGCCCTAAAGGTCTCTCAATGTGTCCGTCATGCAGTTGCAATTTCATTCCAGTTTGTGTAATGGCTGGCTATCCCCAGATTTCCATATTGAGTGGCTATGGCTATGCCAGCTCCACTATCCAGCATCGCCATGGTTTCAATGTCATTATATTTCACTGGGAGGGTGGTGTTTCCTTCTTCCCCTTCATAATATTCTCCAACTTTGATCATGGGAACATATCGAATCTCTTTGTTGTCCATTTCATTTTTCAAATTTTCCAATTTTTTCGAGATTAACCCCGTTATCCCCACCTTCTCTAGGGTTTTTTGTAAATCATTCCACAAGTATGGTGTGAGTTTTAACAGTTCTCCCAAGGTAAGAATGCATTGGATGGGTGTAGACATAATTGAATGAATGTTGTCTACTTTTAGGGTCTATTCAACTCTTTTAACTTGAGTGGTCTTACATAGTATGGATTGATCTTCGTTATCTCCCAAGTAAGAGGGTAATGTTTTCAAGGTCAATGGATTTGACATTACTGAAGCTTCAGATCCGCAATCCCCACACATGGATTGTACATCCATGTTTACATCAGAAGGTAGGTTATCCAACCAGACTTCCTCTATAGGAGCTGACTTTAGAGTTAGGCTCCCATCATTGATCTCTCTCACCTTTTTCCATAAGTGTCTTGGCCAGTCTTCCTCTACGAATGGAATTCCGTCTAAGGCATCTTCACTGTCCGGCACTATACGTGGCTCTTTTGTTTCAAGGTGGGATTCTACCACCACATCAAATTTTTCTTTAGTGTCTCTTATCACAAGCTCTTCAGGTTAAACAATGCTTTCAAGCTTGGGTTTTTGTTTTTCTAGCATTTCTTGCGTGATTCTTACCAAATCTTGATAAGCTTCCAGCTTAGCTACTTCCGTGTCTGGTGAATGATAGTTTTTCCATTTTTTTTCCATGTTTTGGCTTGCTTTAAGTCCTGCTTGGTAGTCTTCCAATGCGGCATTAATAGGCTCAAAAATTTTATCAACCAGAATAGATCCTCCAGATTTCACGGTTGTTTCCTTGAATTCACTTCCAGTTTCTTTCAACTTTTCTTGGAATAGCTCTTTTGATTTCTCCTCGATTTCAACCCGTTGTTTTTGTTTTCTCATCTCATATCTTTTGGTTCTGCTTCTTTTGATTCTTTGAGAGGAAACTTTTGTATTTTTTGAATCATCAGAGGAGTTGTGTTTCTTTTTCTTTGCCTAGGCTCTAGTGATTACCTTGATTGGAACAATCGGTACACTCTCTGATGAGCTACTAGGTATCACTTGGACTATGTTTACTACTATTTTACCTTTGTTTAAAGGATTTTTAGGACAATCTTCCGAAAAGTGTCCTCCCTTTTTGCAACATTGTATGCAATAGGCTTCAATTGGTTTGAGGTTTTTGTCAGGTTCTAGACATTCATTTTTCCAATGATCATCAACACCACAGTTATGACAGTTTCCTGTTCTTGGCTTAATCATGGGAGGTATGACACCTTGATTAGCTACATAATACATTGGTGCAAGCTCTGGTGGAGCATGAGTCATGGTTTCTTCCATTGGTGGTGGATGTGAATTATACCAATCTCCTTCCACCAGTATTGTAGATGGACTAGGCTCCACATAGGGTGTAATAGGCACTAATGCTTGTTTATCTATGACTCCTTCGGAGTGCATGTACTTTACAGGCACTAGATTATGTCCTAGATACAGAGTTGTTGTCCCAACACAGGTTGAGGTCTATCCATTCCCATTGGTGGTCTTTGAGCTTGGGCCATATTAGGCTGATATTTGTACATGGGTTGTCCTTGTGGCCTCATGGGTACGTACTGAACATTCCCATCATACTTTGGTATAAAGTAGCACTCGTGGGTCTCATGGTTGGTCCATTCACCCTCAATTGCACACCATTTTTGTGTCCTAATTGGTTGTCCATGTTGAGGCACCCCTTGTCGTGGTCCCCTCATAGGTGCTTTTTGCATGTTGTTCATCATGTCGTTCATCCTTTTAAGCATATCTTCTATAGTTGAGAGTGGTGCTGCAGAGAAGCCATTCCCACTTGCGCTGGTTTAGTGGACACTGTTTTCTCTCTTTGGTTATCCTTAGGGACATCTTCTTCATTGAAAATATCACAATTGTCTCATAAGTCAATAGCATCTGACACACACTCTTCTAGGGTTTTATGCTTTTTACTATAGAGTATAGCATGAAGTTCTTTGTTTAGCAGTCCCTCTAGAAACAAGGATACAAGTCGTTCTTATGCAGGTATCTCTAGCCATGGGCATCTGGTAATGTATTGTTTCATTTGAGTTGCACAATCCCTAACAGAATCATCATGTTTCTGTTTAAAGCTGTAGATTTGAGCTACCGTATTGTGTTTGATCCCCATTTTGGAACAAGCAGCTACAAATCCTTGAGCTAATGTGTTCAAGTCCATGATTGACCTTGGTGGAATGTTTTGGAACCATGTCAATTCTTTTTCTTCTAATGTCATTACAAACCCCTTGAATTGAGTATGAAAACCAAATATTTGTTCTACTCTTAGCACTTGCTTAAAGCTTGCTAAGTGGTCGTATGGATCCCCTGATCCATTGTATTTTCTAACCACTTTCTGAAAATCAGATGGTCTGACACGTCTGTTTGGTTCAACTCCCAATCTGCTGACAGTTGGTCCTGTTCCGAGTCCTTCAAACCAGTCTGTTGAAAATAGTGACTCATGTAGCCCTGGATTGGCCTTAGTGTCACCTGGTTTTCTACGTGATGAGGTGGTTTCTAGTTTCTTTACATTACTCTTGGATGATCTCTCATGGTGTTCATCTCTTGGAATTGTTTTTGGTCCTTGTCTTAATATCCAATCCCGTATGGAATACCCTTGGTATTTGGTTTTCTCTACCTCCTCAGGAGTCATCATGACAAAGTTGTTGTTATAACAATCCCTAAACAGGTAGGTTGGTAGATCTGCTGACCCCTTATCCTTGATCTTGAAGATATAGATGATCTTCATGGCCGTTAGTTGTCTTGGTTTGGCATGCAAAGTCCACAAAAGATCTTTTGTGTTTCTATCTTTCCAACAACAGACTCTGATTCTAGGATTATCCGTACTAAGCCGTCTCAAAGGCTTCAAATCTACTTGATCGTATCCCTCACATTCTAAAGTTGGTGGTCCTTCTTCTGCTGACATATCTCGGATTATGGTGTTTACTTTTAATCCCCGTTTGTCTACCACACCAGGGTTTTCTACTTATACATACTGAGTTCTATTTCTGTCCATATACATTTTTCCTTGTTTGTTTGCCTAATCTCTTCTTCGAACTCAATACCATGGTCATCAATGCGAATAGCATACTCCTCGTTAGGGTCCAAGTAAACCTGGGCTCTATGACGGTTAGTCTTGTAAAAAGAGAGTATATGCTTGTAGTACATTGTTGTTCTGGTTTTTGAGTGAGCTGAGTAAGAAGACATTTCGGATGTTGAATCTGAAAAAGTGTCCGAGACTTCTTCAAGAATTGTGTGCAAGGAATTGCCTTGATTCACACTTTCTTCGGTGGATACTCTACTGGAGGTTTCTCCAAGTATGCCCTGATTTCCTAGTACACGACCAGATCTAAGGTTCATATAGTCTTATGAAGCCCTGGATAGAGTACTCACGTTTGGATTGATTTGTCATCAATTTCCACTTGATTCGATTGCAACTTTCTGTCAAGCCACTGATTCCTCGTCTGCAACCTGATTTTTGTACAAATTTGATCAAGCTAGCTCTTCTTCTATAAAGACAGTAGATTTTTTGTTAACCCTCGTGATTGGTCTATGTGTATCACTTCAAGTCGAGCTATAGGAGTCAAGAATTGACTTTCAGATTTGACTTTAGCAAAAAATCAAAGGATTAATCTACAACGTGGAAACTAAGTGAACATGTACTAGTTTTGATCCAATTGAACCTAAAATTGCCCGATGGCTTCATATTTTGTTGGTCTAACACTGTATAAGTTCAAAAGTCAAAACTAATGTCTCTAGATAGCAGTAGTAAATAATCACGATTATTTACTTTTGTCAAATTTTTGCACTTTTTGGATTGGTTTGGCAAGTATACAACTTGTTAAAGTTCCTGGACAAGTTTCAACAAGTTTGGACAAAATTTGATCAAGTTTATCAAATTGTTTTGTGTCCGCAGACTCTAATTTCAAGAATCTGGCTTAAGTCTCACTTTTGTGATCCAAATTTCACCAAAATTGATTTGTGAGGTCTACTTGATGTGCTTGACCTTGTGGTATACTCAAATGTGCAAATTTCTCAAGTTTTGAAGTAGATGTAAATAATCGCGATTATTTACTCCAGCTATATTTTTGTAACATTTTGCCCCAACTTTGACACAGATCTGTTAAGCACCTCAAGTTAAGGTCACTAGCTAAGTTTCATCAAGTTTGGACAATTTTTGGTCAAATGGTCATCAATTATCTGTCCGCAGACTAACTTTGTAATTTTGGTCACAATTTTCAATCCAATGATCCAATGCTTACCAAATTTGATTTATGGGCTTATTACAACATGTTAAAACCAATGGTATGCTGACTTGGTCAAAAAAGTTGAAAAATGAGATAGATGTAAATAATCGCGATTATTTACAACTGACAAGTTTTTGCATCTTTTTGATCAATTGAGCATGTATACATGTTTATCACGCCAATATAAGCCTATGAATCAATTTTCAACAAGTTTGGGTAATTTTTTTTTCAATTTACACTCAAGATTCAAAAAGTCAGTACAAAATTTAGTTTTTACCCAGGTTGGTGATCCAAATCTTAGGCCTTTACAAAAGTTGTTTGTACACATGCAATGAGTCAATGGTATGAACCTTGGTCAATTTAGAGCAAGAAGTAAATAATTGTGATTATTAACTTAGGCTTGAAATGAACACTTTTTTGCAATTGTTTCAAAGATAGTCTTCATATGAGCTATTTTAAGCCTATGAATCAAGTCAAAACTTTATTTGGCCTAATATGTCAAGAAAAAGTAAATAATCTGAGTTTTGGCCAACTCTTGAAATTTTTACCTCGAAGTATCTTTGAGCTTACCAACTGGTTCAGACAACTTCTAAGCTTACTCTCCAGTCGGATTGAGTGGTTTCGAGTCTTTTCGAGCTATTTCTAGCCGTAGACCTGAAATTCTACAACTTCCAATAACAAATCACACTTGATTCTTTCAAAGAGAGCAATGTTTTAAAATCTAGCTCGGATCCTACTTACCCCAATCCTAGATTCTCATGCAATGGGGTTCTGGAAAGTGTCCACAAACACTCATTTTCTTGTCTTTTTGGTGTTGATTCCCTACCACCTGCCAATAGTTGGGATCATTTCAGAGCTCGGTTCATGGAGGGAGGTGAAGCGGCCTATCTCAATTAAGTTGGAGGTGTTCTCGTTTGCTCCCTACAAAGTGAAATTTTCTTTGTCAATAGTAGAGTGGAAGTGGATGGGTTGACCGATTGATCCCTACATAGGATCTGATGCTCTGCTAGTCATTTATATTTTTTGATGATATGGTATACCTAAATTTTGCTATTGCATTAATTCACGGTTGCCTATTTCATTTAGAAGGGGCATCAAAGATTATCTTTTTTCATTCTCATGTGTCTCTGTGCACTCTATTTCACCTCTCTCTCTCTCTCTCTATTTTCGCAATGTGTTCTACACATATATTCACCCTCCACCTTGTTATTTTCTTGAGTACGTTTTCATTCATATCACCCATTCAGAGGTAGCTCTAGTTTCTAAGTGCCTTTGGACATAGTCTAGCTCATGGCTTAAACTCCATGCTGAGAGATACCCCTCCCTGGGGTTTGTGCACAAAATATACAATTTACACCTTCATACAATTTTCAATATACATCAGAGTTGCGGAAGCGTTTTCATAGGGGAGGAGCTCTTAGCACCCGACCAAGCATGGAGACCTAGCGACCAGTGCTACCCTTGAATGGGTGTTATGAATGAAAGCATACCCAAGAAAAATATAACATTGTGGAGGGTGAATATATGTGTACACTGCATTGCGGGAAGAGAGAGAGAGAGAGAGAGAGAGAGAGAGAGAGAGAGAGAGAGAGAGAGAGAGAGAGAGAGAGAATATAGTGGAGGATGAAATAGAGTGCACAGAGATATGAGAGAATGACAACAAAGAATATTTAAATTCCCCATCTAAATGAAACATGCAAGCATGTATTAATGCAATGACAAAATCTTGGTATACCATAACATCTGAGGCTGCTTCGCCTCCCTCCATGAACCTAAGCTCTGAAAGGATCCCAAGTACCAGTAGGTGGTAGGGTATCAACATCAACCATCCAGTTTAGGTGCCACGACTCTCCGATGCCCAACATTAGGTGTTTAGGCAAAGCCAAGGCAAAATCTCCAGCGCGTTAGTCGTGTAGGTCATTCAACCCCCAACACACTAACCATGTAGATGAGCCTAGCAAAAAGAAGAAGACCTAGGCAACACCCCCGATCCAGCAAAGCCCTAGATCAACGAACCTTTAGTCTAAGGCTAAGAGATGTAGGTGATCCTAGTCTCGTAGCGACGCTTCCTTGAGAAACATAACAGTGAGTCCAATCACAATAACACTTTTCATATGCACTAACAATCTTTTCCAAGCAGCTAGACTGTATAGGGTCTCTACCCTTACACTCTACCATAAACCATCCAGATCACTTCATGATCTAATCCCAAAACCATAAACCATAATCCAATCACTTCACACAGATGAGCATTCCACCCAACTCCGGTGAGGCACAACCAATCCTGCATAACCACTTTAGAACATAACATGGCTGCAAAAATTTCGGCAGCATAACCATATAAAAAAAAAAAAGCAAGAGCCACACCGGATTCCACCATAAAATCACAACCATAATCCATGAGGGAATATCAGCCCTTAGCCCACAAATCACATTCACATTGAATCAACTTCCACACATGGAGTTTGACATATCCTCTGCAGTCAATCGAGTCCACACGCATATGACTCTTAAGGCATGAGTTTTTCATGCATAAAATAAGTCCGACCAGAAACTAAACATGATATGAAAATCCAATTTTGACAACATCCAACCATGAAAATTTGATGCATCACATCTGCACTTCACCTCTCTAGCACATAGGGCTAGTTTTGACCTAGAAAGGTGGAAAGCAATCATAACCATGATTATGAGGCATCCACATCAATCCATAAGGTTCCATACATCATATGATAACCTTCCATCACCATAAACATGATGGAAAACAACTCCGACCTTTAGGTCAACCATAAACCATAACTTCACACATATGCAAAAACAACGTTTTGACATTTTTGGGAACATGCATAACATGCAAATGAAACTATTTGACCTCAAACAAATGCATCAAGCTCAGCTCCATAATATATACTAGCATTGTATCACATCACTTTCCCCATATGATACACAACAAACGGTAACCCAAACAGAAAGCCACTTTAATCATATTTGCCTATGTGGTTCGGGTTGTCTAACCATATACCCCCACATAAGTTTATAGGCATCTAATAGCGAAAATCAAATCACCAAAACAAACCATAAATCATACATAATTAGCTCAATTAACTCACGATGTCATATGGTACTCCCCCTTAGGTAGCATCCCTATACGCGTAGGTAAAACCGGTTCTGGAATGATTAATAACTCACATAATCGAGGTGATAACGGAAACCTACAAAAAGTTATCATCAAGTCTTATAAAGCTTTTCAATTGGTTAAGTGGGCTTGCCCATGCGGTGAATCTATATAGTGGTTCTCTAAGGAGCTTGGAGTCAAAAAAATTGGTTGTGTAGTGGACATCAAGCTATTTTTGACCATATCTCTTAGCTCGTGTGTGATTTTCATATGACACCAAAGAGAGAAAATGTTCCAAATGATGTCTTTTATCTCTGGTATAAAGGGTTTGGGCTGATTCATAATGGTTTGTGAGTTATAGCCAAAAACAGTGTTCCTACCGCTTCCATGACGTGAAACAAAAAGCACTTTTATGCAAGCACGTGATCATAAACACATGGTGTGCATAAATCCGTGTGTTAAACATGATGAAATAATCATGGGACAACTTCATATGTACTTGGTTAATCCATACATGCACTCGTACATGAAAAAGCAATCACCAAGAGGTTGACTACTCAGAAAAACGACATAGAGAGAGAGATGATGATGGCTATGGAGTTCAGAGCTTCTCGTCGTGCTTTAGAATCGATTAGGGGTTGTCAAAAGGATTCTGGATTTGCAGCAAGAGAGCGGTGATGAGAGCTACATAGAGGTTTTCACCACGAGAGCTTCCGAAGAGCACGTACACCGTGAAACGAGAGAGAAGATAGTAAGCAAGTAGAGAGAGAATATCCTTCTTCTTCTTCCTGTATACGAGAGAGAAGAGCTTATGGAGATGGTGATGAAGAGATTGCACCACTCCATATAATAGATAGGTATAGCCTTGCGGTAGTAGATGCAACAGACGACACTGAAAACTGAGGCTTGCAGGTGATTTTATAGGATCTGCAAAAAGCAAGAGTGAGCCCCAAGCCAGCTATTAGCACCCCCTTCTCACCTAGGAATAGCTCCATGCTTTTGGGAGCTTTTCTAAAACTATGTCTTTGCTTTTGGTGGCCAACTTTTCCACTTACCATTCAATTTTCACAGTAAAATTGATCAATTGAACAATATCCGGCCAACTAATGGAACCTCAGCTAAACTATGCCGCACTGTGATGTCGTGACATAATTATGACTTTCTCGTACTGCCTCGACGTATTTACGGTACCGCTTTATATAAAAATAATTTCCGTAAAAATTCCGTTTGGTCCCTTTTTTTGTCTATGCGATCATTTTTAAATCCGACGGAGACTAAAATCAATATTTTTATGCTTAGGTCATCATAAAAGCACATTGATTTTCAAAAACGCCAAAAAGCACAAAAAGCTAAAAATAACATAATAAACAAAAAAAGTAAAAATTTCTAAAATTGAACCCGGGTTCCCCTTGTCCACTGAAATAAGAAAGCGGACTCGTTTTTCACTTAAAAGCACTAAAAATCATGAAAAGCTAACAATAGCATGAAAAGCACTCAAAAAGTAGATTTTTATAAAATTGAATTATGCTTCCCCGGAACACGTAGATTAAGGATCCGACCTTGCTTTTTGCAAAAAAGCACCTAAAAGCATGAAATAGCTAAAAATAGCGATTTTTTAAAAACTGAATAAAACATTCGTCTAACCTACTGGAACATGGAAATGGATTTGGTTTTTTACTTTAGAACCTTACAATACTGTCAATCAAGCATCTTAAGTCAAAATTTGACAAAATAGATATCAAAAGCTATTTTTAAAAGACCCCCAAAAATTGGGGATCTTACATTTTCCCACACTTGAAAAACTCGAGGTGTCCTCACCTTGACATGAAACGTGGATAATTTAATCTGATTACATCATCACGTTCCCAAGTGGTGTCTTCTTGAGGATATATTGACCATCTAACAAGGTGTCCAATAATGGTCTGATTACGTAGAGGCTTAGTTCTACTTTGAAGTATCACTTTGGGATATACTTGAAAAGTTCCATCGGTAGAGATAAATAATAGAGAATAATCAAGAACGTGTTGTGGATCACGTACATACCTCTTGAGTAAGTTGGCGTGAAAAACATCATGCACTTTTATGTGTGGTGGTAACAAGAGTATGTAAGATTGATCATTAATTCTCTCTGTGATTACAAAAGGTCCACAATATCTGGCACTGAGCTTCTTACACTTGCCCATTGATAAATAACTACGTTTGGGTTTTACTCTCAAAAATACTATATCGCCCTCTTCAAAAAGTCTGACAGATCGTTTTGGGTCAGCATAACTCTTCTATCTATCTTGAGTAGTCTTAATATCGTGTCGTATAAGATTTGTCTGTAGTTGCATTTCATCCAACATTTCCTTGGATGCTTGAACTCATATGAGAGGGTCTGCCCATTTGAGTGGAGTAAGACACTCTTGTCCATACAATGCTTGAAAAGGAGACATCCCAATTGAGCATTGAAATGAGGAATTACACGCAAATTCAACCAAATATAAATATCTAGTGCATTTAATTTGCTCATGCATACAATAAGCTCCTAACATGTCTTCAATGATTTGATTTGTTCTTTCTGTCTACCCATCAGTTTGAGGATGATTAGCATTACTAAAGGCCAACTGGGTTCCTGTAGTAGTTGAGAATAAGGCTTTTCAAAACTTTGAGGTGAACTTTGCATCATGATCAAAAATTATCCGGCGAGGTAAACCATGATACATGAAAACACCTTTCATGAACACTTGATCTATATCCTTAGCCGTAAACATTGTCTTGGCTTGAAACAAATGGGTCATTTTTGTAAGCATATTAACAACCAAAAAAATAGATTCATATCTCATAGATGTAGAAAGTCCTCTGATAAAATCCATGGATATGCATTCCCATTTCATTTGTGGTGCATCAATAGGTTGAAGCTTACCGGGTATCGAACTCGCTCAACTTTAATACATTGACATGTTAAACATCTTGTAACATAGTTCAACACATCACTCTTTAGTCTTGGCCAAAAGAAACTCTTCCTTACTGTAGAGTAAGTCTTAATGTAACCTGGGTGTCCTACTATAGGTATGCCATGAGCTTCCTGTAATATTTGAAGTTTGACTCCACCTTGATTTGGAATACAAAGACAATTAATGAAGTAAAGGTCATCGCCTTCAACGTGGAAGCCTTTCATCTTCCTTTTCTACTTCTCCGTGAAATTATTTAAGTTCGTAAAATACTGGATTTTTATGTAATACAGGTCGTAAGTCATACCTTCTTGAATAAGGTCAATTAAAGAAGTAGTAGAGGTTGTGAACCGCTACAGTACTCTTCTTCCTTAAGGCATTGGTCACAAGTTGTTTCTTCCCAGGTTTACATTTGATTTCAAAATCAATATTTGTATAACAACTCCATCCATCTTCGTTGCCGCATGTTAAGGTCAGGTTGAGTGTAGATCCACTTCAGGCTTTTATGGTCGGTATGTAGTTCAAATCTCCTTCCAAGAAGATAGTGTTGCCATACTTTAAAAGCATGCACAACGGCCAATAGCTCCAAGTCATGTGTAGGATAATTTAACTCATGTATACGTAACTTACGAGATGCATAAGCTACTAGTTTTCCTTCTTGAGACAGAATGCCATCGATTGCTTGTCCACTTGTATCAGTGAGAACAATGAATTTCTTTGAGAAGTCTAGAAGCTGCAGTATTGGAGCATTCACCAAAGCTTCTTTGAGTTTCTCAAAACTAGCTTGAGCACGTTCATTCCAAGTAAATACTTTAGCCTTCTTAAGCGTATTAATAAATGGAGATGCAATCTTAGCGTAGCCTTGAATAAATGTATGATACCATCCTATTAAACCAAGAAAGCCACGTACTTCTCATACTAATTTTGGTGTAGGCCAAGCTATAATAGCTTTGATCTTACTTGGATCATTAGAAAGAGCATCCTTGGATACAATAAATCCCAAATATTCTACCTCAGTGAAGAAGGTGCATTTGCTATGTTTGACATAAAGTTGATTTTGACGGAGAAGTTCAAGTACTTGCCACACATATTGTTCGTGTTCTTCTCTATTTCTTGAGTAAACCAAAATATCATCAAAGAAGACAAGAATAAAATCATCAAGCAGTGCTCTAGAAACATGTCGATCACGAGATGATTAAAAGTTGCAGGAGCATTGGTAAGTCCAAAAGGCATAAGTGTAAATTCATAATGTCCAAAACGAGTATTAAATCATGTCTTTGGTATGTCCTCCTCCTTGATTCAGATTTGGTAATACCCTGACTTAAGATCAATTTTTGTGAAGATAGAAGCTCCATGTAATCGGTCAAGTAGTTCATCAATCCTTGGTATTGCATATTTATTCTTGACTGTTACCTGGTTCAAATTACAATAATCAATACAAAGACATAGAGTACCATCCTTCTTCCGATTAAAGAGAACAAGAGTACTCCACGGAGAAACACTGGGTCGAATAAAGCCTTGTTCAAGAAGTTGAGTTAGTTGCTCCTTGAGTTCCGCAGATTCAGGTACCAACATTTTGTATGGTCTACGGGCAACTGGTTGAGCTCCTGGAGTAAGATCTATCGCATGATCAACATCATGTTCCCGTGGTAATTGTGAAAGTTCTTCAAGAAATACATTATCAAATTCTGTTATCCATTCAGGTTCAGGTGAATCTATTTCTTCTCCTTAGGGTTAAGCTTTACTACGTAAATCCTTTCATTCTTCCTATGACTCTTCATAAGTTTGGTAAAGTTGACTAGTTTGAGCTTAGGATTTTCCCGTTTTCCAGTAATTGTAACCCTAGAGTTTTTGTCATTTTTGAAAGTCAATGAAGCACCTTTTACAATGTATGTGAGCATCATTGGATTTAAGCCAATCCATTCCTAGGATTCCATCATAGATTTCTATGGGTAAGACTTTGAAGTTTGTAGAAGTATTGTGACCATCCAAAACAAAATTCAAGTTACCCATTGAAGTAGAAAATTTAACCTTCCTACCCATAGCTAATTTGACTATAAGGTCTGTATCAGGGTGCATAGATAGAATGAGATTTCTAATGCACTTAGAAGATATGAAAGAATGTGTACTTCCTGAATCAATCAATAAGATAAAATGGTTACCTTGATACTTTGCTAGGGTTTGAATTATTGAAGATTGTTCATTTACCCCTGATGTTCAATTGCAACATGAACATATGCATTTGCATGACTTCCTTCACATCTAGTCCCTTGAGCTCTGTAACTTGAGGTCTTCCTTGAGGTCTTTGATTTCTTCCTCCTCCTGGACGAGGTTGATGGTTAACATTTCCATTGTTGTTATTGTTGGCAGGCGGTCCATTCCCGACAAAAGGTGGATTGCCTGGTATAAAATTCCCTTGGTTTTGAGGTTGTCTCTGGTTTTGGTTAGAGTTCTGTTGATTGAAGCTCCTCTAAATTGTCAATGGTCTAGTTCTGAAATTTCTGAAATTTCGATTTGGGTTGAAGTTTCTACATTCATAATTTTCCACCAATCCTGTAGAGATTGAATTTTTAAATGGGCAATCTCTGGATTGATGACTAGGATCAAGACAAGTGTAGCACAAATGATCTTGTCTGGCCTTCATACATAATAAGTTCTCTCTCCTTTGCTGTGGATTTTCATACCTTTGTCCCTTGTCGGGATGAGGCCTTTTTATTTCACGAACAGAAGCAAGTTCTAGTTTCTTCGTTTGGTAGCAGATAACTCTATTTCAATGGGTTTACCTACATCAAGGACATCTGAAAAATTGTTAAGATGAAGACTCTGGATTCTAGTCTTCATAGGATTATGTAACCTTGACCTTGACCCAAATTGAGCTACCGTGACCTCTTGAGTCATCCCTGCTGGAGCATACTTGACAAGGGTCAAGAAATGTTGATAGTATGATTCCAGATCTCTGGCTCCTTGAGTACAGTCAAGAGACTTATTCATACGTTTGAGTGATAAACTTTATTGTGATAGTTCTTCGTGAGCTGGGTCTTAAGCTAATCCCAAGTTGCAACATTAGGATCAACATTGTTTTTTGTGCAATGGTCTTTCCACCAACGCTTGGCTATTTTCTCTAGTTTGAACTTAGCGATGATAGCTTTGTTTACTGCATATGAATGAGCCAAATCAAAGTAGTCATCCATGCGCTCAATCCAATCTTCAAGAATTTTGCCTACATCTTTGCCTTCCCCATTAAAATTTCCAGGTTGAGACTTGCAAAGCATAGCATCAATGTCTCTATGAATGATGGTGTGTTGAGAAACAATAGGTGCATTTGTGCTAGTAGAAACCACATTTCCCCTAGGAGGCATGTAACTTACTACACCATATCAACCAAGTTCACACTTAGTACAATATTCTAATCCGCTCAAAGTCCTTTAAGCCAAATAGAATAGACAGTTGAGATAAGATGAGAGAGAGAATAGGAGAAATGATAACGAATAAATTAATCCAATATCTATATCACAAAATTTTGGGATTTCAAAAATTCTACAAAGTGTCTTGAAAGTTTCTAATAAATCCTAATGGCTCTGACATAATGCACCCGATAATATCCATTGTGACATTCTTCCACCAATGGAGCATAGCTATCCATTTCTTGAGTATATCAGACAGTTGATCCCAATAATCCCTTTTGATCTTCGATTGAAACATTTCTTCCTTGGCGTGTGAGTCATACCATTGTTGAGTAAGGTATTGGTTAGTTACAAGTACTCCCATTTCGGTGTGAACAATTGCCTTCTTGTACCCGAAGTAGTCATTGAAGTAAGCAGATTCTTTTGGAAACACATCTAGTGTGTCCCACCCATCTGAGCTATGTATGTTCGCACAATCTGTAAGGCACTAGGGTCTGTTATAGGCATTATATACAAATTTTTACATAGTGAGGATTGTGGATTAGTGACTTTCCAAATAAGTCAAAGAAAAACTTCCAAGGTAATGGGCTAAAGGAATTTTGGTCATTGGTTTGGCATTGGTGGCCCCATATATTGAACATAACAATGTTGAAACATCCCGTAGCCATTACTAAGGAAAGTATGTTCCTAGCTATCCATTATTCCTTTGTCGGTCTGAAGGTAAGTTCATAAGCATTTATATACAACACTTGGTTAGTGGCAAAAATATCCTTTCCCAACTTGGATTGTATCCACTCGATACTCCCAGCGGGCGAGGGATTATGTTCAGGTGGGTCTAAATTCAGGGTTCCATGCAGTGTAATGGTACTAAGCTCAGAATGTATTAGGTACAATACAATTTGTGGACATTAATCTTTTATTCTCTTCTCCATTATGCGCACTTCCAGTCCATTTTGAAGATGCTCCTCCACCATAAGGCGGGAGAGTATATCTGCCCATATCCCTCGAGGTAAGATGTCAATCATCTACACACACACCCCATCACTCAAGTTAGTTAGAATGATAAAACCAAGATTCAAACTCAAATATTATGATCTCAAAACAATATGTGTCATATCAAAATCAAATTTTTATAACTATAGAAAACAAAAAAGGTACATAGTGTATTTAGGGAGATACATAAATATGAAAGGGTCCTATGAACCAATTCTTGGTTCCTACAACCGAAGTTCTACCCCTATATTTATTCACATCTCAAGTTTCAAAGTTTAGAATTTCAACTTGTGCACTAAAATTCATGTCTTCCTTTTTGTACCATTCCTCTCCTCATGATACATCCATGGGTGGTAATCCATTAAAGCAGTTTACATACATGAGCATGCCGTTCATTTATATCATCTCTGTAGAAATATCTACTCGACTTCACTTCCATTGGTTGTGCTTGGCCAAAGTCACTAATGCACCTGGGCTTCTCGTAGTCATCAAAGGTAATGGTGACATTGTGAGGATTTTATTTGAGAATAGGCCCATAGACTCTATTGAACCATTCTGGGGTACATAAAGGAATCGATTTCCACCATTTGACTTCTTTCATACTCTGATTATGAACTTTTCACAAAGCCATATATCTTTGGTTTAGCATGATTGCCTTCTTACTAAGCATGAGCTCTCGACTCGGTATGTCCAAAAGTGAACACGGGTTAAGGTAAAGAACATATCTATGTACTTTAATGTCGCCTTCTTGGATCTTTTCCTTGATCCAAAGCTGTGGATTGGTCATAAACCTACCACGAACTTGCATTCAACGTTCAGGTTGGGCTTCAATATATAATTCCCACGCTACGTAAGTGTTTGGAACAAGGTAGTCTCTAGTTCCCTTTGAAGCTCGAACTACTTCAATTCCCCAATGGAAATTGAATCCAATCGCATAATTGAAAAAGACCCTTTGTGCAAAATCACTCGGGAGTTCATGTAGACAATTAAGAAGATCCATCTAAAAACAAGACAAGGAGAGAGAAAACTTAGTACATATGTGAACCAAAACTGAGTGTATGCTTCTTTTATTCATCAAAATTTGATTTTTACAATATTAGGGGTGTCTCGGAGCTAATTCTCTGAATATTCTTTTAACTCTCATGACAGGGTATTCTTTTAGACGTGCCACATGAAACCGTCGTCTATAATTATCTTATAGTTTTTCTTTCCTTATGACAGTTGCAAGAGCTTCAAACTTTCTTAGCAACTTCAGCAATCCTTAACATTTGGGAGCATATAGCCAAGTAGTAGAACATGTCTTTTAGGCCTAACCATACTCTAAGTTGAAGTAGTTTGAGGCTGGTAAACCAATCTCTTGGGCTATCGTCAATGTAGATAAAGAATTGACAAAAGGGTTCTTGGTGTGACGAGTAAGGTAACTACGGTCAACGCTCTTCCAACAAGTTGTGCTTCCTGGCATGCCAAAGACTTTGGTTCCGATTTCTAAGTAAAATAATTCCCTTTCATCCCTTGACAACCGTGCCTCCATATTGTTGAACACTATGGCCAAAACCTCATTCCCCTGGCTAAAGCATTCAGACGTCACTCTGGGAGCCATTTGTTACTACAAAACAAACATTCAAAGAAATTACAATGCCGTTGTTGAACACTTCAACCACTTTACCATAACTAAAACCAAACACTTCCATTCAAGAAGACAAGTCAAGCAAGTATCACCAACCAATGTCACTTATGGATGCGTCATGAATACAATATCCTTTCCCAAACAACATGTGTGAATGCGGGCATGATGCATAACTAACCCAACTAATATCAGGCTTTAGGCCATCCCCATAACCTTAAGCATACGATGTGATACCAGGTGAGAGATACCCCTCCCTGGGGGTCTGTGTACAAAACATACAATTTACACCTTTATATAATTTTCAATATACATTAGAGTTGCGGAAGCATTTGAATTGGGGAGGAGCTCTCAGCACCCGACCATTGGGCGTTTAGGCAAATCCAAGGCAAAATCCCCGACGTGTTAGCCGTGTAGGTCATTCAACCCCTGATGCACTAACCATGTAGAGGAGCCTAACAAAAAGAAGAAGACCTAGACAACACCCACGATCCAAAAAAGCCCCAAGTCAACGACCCTTTAGTCTAAAGCTAAGCGATGTAAGTGATCCTAGTCTTGTAGTGATGCTACCATGAGAAACATAACACGTGAGTCCAATCACAATAGCACTTTCCATATGCACAAATAATCTTTTCCCTGCAGTTAGACTATATAGGGTCTCTACCCTTACACGTCTACAATAAACCATCCAGATCACTTCATGATCTAATCCCAAAAACCATAAACCATAATCCAATTACTTTACACGGGTGACCACTCTACCCAACTCGGGTGAGGCACAACCAATCCTACATAACCACTTTAGAACATTAACATGGCTGCAAAAATTTTGGTAGCATAACCATATCTAGGAAAAAAAAAAGATCCACGCCGGCTTTCACCATAAAATCACAACCATAATCCATGAGGGAATCTCAACCCTTAGCCACAAATCACATTCACACTGAATCAACTCCCACACTTGGAGTTTGACATATCCCTTGTAGTCAATCGGAGTCCACACACATATGACTCTTAAGAGTTTTTCATGCATAAAATAAGTCCAACCAGCAAGGGATGCATAACATGTAAATGAAAGTATTTGATCTCAAACCAATGCATCAAGACCAGCTCCAATATATACTAGCACTGTATCACATCACTTTCCCCATATGATACTCACACAACAAACGGTAACCCAAAAAGAAAGCCACTTTAATCATATACACCTATGCGGTTCGGGTTGACTAACCATATCCCCTCACATAAGTTTATGGGCATCTAACACCGGAAATTACCAAAACAAACCATAAATCATACATAATCAGCTCGGTGAACTCACAACGTCATATGGTACTTCCCTTAGGTAGCATCCCTACAGGTTGGAGAGGGGAATAGGGAACACATCCAGCACACAAAATACTTGCCTTTCTATAGCTGAAGGGATTCCACAACACCCCTAACCTCTCAAATAACACCTTCAAATTGGCTAATTTGCACTAACAACTCCACTTTAGCATACAATAACAACTATTCACACCTTGCAAAAAACACTCCATAGCCCAAATGCACCCACACTCCTCAACTCACCCTTTCCGACTCACAAAACACTCCTAATCTACCCTCTTGGTAGCAACTTTCGAGCTGCAGGAAAAACCTCTGCAAGCAATGGCCAATACACGAAGAGCGAGAGAAAAGGAGGGGATGGGGAGAAGCAACACAAGAGATTGGGGCAAATGAGTGGTATTATTGCAGAGGGAGTAGTACAATCAAGTACGCAACTTCAATGGCAAGCTTAGCAACACACAAGCTTCAAGCTTCCACTCACACACTCAAGCAAAAAAGCCCTCAAATTTTCACATTTACAACCTTTTATAGGAGTGCCTCTAGGAGGTCCAGAAAAGGAAAAAAGGATGAGTTTCTCCTTCCGTGGCCTTCACTTAGAGCTTCTTTTAGAATTTGATTGCATTGCCAACACTTGGCATAGTTCATTTTTGGAAATAATTCCATGGTGTGCACATTGGTCCTTTACCCCTTCCATTTGGCTGCCCGGATCTCCTCTTGGGCTTTTGAGTGCCCTTGGCCTTGCCCTTTAACCGCCCTTGTTGGCACCTCTTTGTAGCGAGACCCCTCCCCTGTCGAGGCAATAGCGGCGATGTCGCTATTGGGGGGGGGGGGGGGTACACCCTTCTCCTCAAAACATTTGACCCTTAGCGGGCGCGAGCATCGACCCTTACTGGCTGCCATGTCATCACCGAAATGCCACATCATGCGGGCACCCACGGGCGCGGCACCTCCCTGCACCGCCAAAATCACCACCAAACCGCCGCCAACAGCCATTGCGCAGCACCAGCCCGCGTGCCATAGCCATGGGAGGAGAGCTCCCCTCTCTCTCCCCTCTTGTGTCCAATGGAGAGCCCATGCTCCCGATTACATACCGCAGCCCCTGGCCCAACCCATGCGCAAGTGGGATATCCGTGCTACCATGTGGCGGCCCCTCACTACCTTGCACTCCAAGGGTCATAAACCCCTTCAAAAAAATATAGAAAAAAACTTTTCTTTTTGGTCCTCTTTCCCCAGATCCCATTCTTTGCTCCAACCTCCTACTGCCAAGCCGCAAAGCCCGACCAAATCTTCACTGTATTGGGTCAGTGTCATGTAAACCTGCCCGCCCTTTGACTTCTCTGAGTTCGCCGTCCAGGGCCGTCAAAAAAGGGGAAATGCACCTGCATGCACATCAACCGCCCGATGATCCTTTTTTCTCCACACTATAACTTGATGCTCGGGGCTCAGAATCACACGCGGTCGATTTTGACTAACTCCACATAGTGCATACTACCTTCAAGAATCTTGGTGAGACTCCAAAGATGCCAGATGGCACATTTTCTAGTGTGGTTAAATGAGCATAGACCCGGCCCCCGAAAAATCTTCAATTGATCATATCTTGCAAACCATAGCTCCGATCCACAATCCGAAAAGACGGGTAGGCTCCATGAATTGAGCTCTACACCCCTGTACCTTGACTTCCCCTTGGACCATCTGTCACCAACTGCCCTGCCCGGCAAGAATTTGCAAACCACTAAAACTTCAACCTCCAATATCTTGGGCTCCGTAGCTCGCTTTGATGAGCCATCTGGACATGTTCCTTTAGCAGTTCAAGCTCTTCATTCCTAGATCCAAATGCTTCACTTTGCATCTCCTTCACTTGCTACCCAAATTAGCCCCTCATGGAGCATTTCCTGGCCTATAAGCCGCATCATGCATACAATTCCGCTGCTACCTGTTATCCCATGAATTTCCTAGTTGCTCCAGTCCTTTGCGATGCTTCTATTTGCCTACATACATCTGTTCATGTCACCTTCTAGAGTCGACACACTTTGGATGCACCATCATTGCCCACCAACCTGTTGAGCATTTATGCTCAACCACAAAAGAGCTTCATTCTCTTTCTAACTGCAAAACCTGGCACACACTATGAGAAAGCTAAAGAACCATATGTACACTGTTTTATTGCACCCTATTGACAAACCTTCAAGTGGGTTGCCCCACCCCCTGCATAAGAATCTGATGCACTGCTGGCACTAACTCCCTTTCAAAGTAGATCTTTAGACGAAGACCATTTATCCTATGTTTAAGAAACCGACCATCTAACCTGACTAGTGCAAAAGTACCATTGGGAAAAAATTGATGAACCTTGTAAGGTCCCATCCACTTTTTCTTGAACTTCTTCTAAAAGGTGAAATCAAGATAACTCTCATATTTTATCACTAGATCGCCCTTCCCAATCTGCTTAGCTGGCAAATTTTGGTTGAACTTTGCTACCATTCTTTCTCGTTGCTTCACATAAAAATATGCCGATGCCTTATGATCCATCTTCAAAGTTTTGAGACTGGTAATCCTATCCTACAAAATATCTTGATGTGTTTTATCAATTCGCTATAGACCTTTGAGAACCCCTAGTTGCACATGCACAAGTAGGATCGCTTCCTTGTCATATACCAACTCGTAGGGAGTGAAATTGGTTGCCACCTTATATGAAGTCCTGTAAGCCCACAAACATTTATCAAGGTTAGATTCCCACTCTTCAACCTGCTGGTATATATACTTCGTAAGCATCTTGACTATCTGCCCATTTTCACTCTCCACCAAACCATTGCATTGCGGGTGGTATGGAGATGAAAATCGGTGTTGAATCCCCAATTTTTCCACCAAAGCACGCACCAACTTACTTCTGAATCCTTGTCCTCGATTTGATATAAGCACCCAAGGCACTCCGAAACGACAACATATGCAATCAAATACAAACCGAGCAACAGTATGCGCATTTACCTCTTTGACTGCTTTAGCCTTGACCCACCGTGTAAGGTAGTCTATGGCCACTACCACATATTTCTTACCGCTTGCTGACTTGGGCAATGGACCAATTGCATCCAAACCCCACTTTTCAAAGGCATCATGTGCAATGATAGACCCTTGTTGCTCGGCTACCAGTCGTCTTTCACCCATCACTTGGCACTGATGGCACGTCTTGCACCAATAATGCACCTCTCGCACAACAGAAGGCCACCAGAACCCACTTCTTAAGATACGAAACAAAACTTGACTCTTACCTTGATGACCACTTTCCTCGTGGCATTGCTCCAATACCATGTTAATCTCTTCTTTGTAAAGGACATGACGTAGAACCCCATCTCGACCGTGCACCATAAGATCTTCGCCAACAAGAGTGAACCTTTTAGCCTTTTGAACAGTTCTCCTCCTTTGTAGCTTGGAAATCTTGTCGGAACATTGATCTGTACTCAAGAAATCATCAATATCCTTCAAAGTCTCTCTACCTATATAAGTGGCCGGCCCCACATACAAACTTGACACTTGAGTCTGAACACGAGTGCTAGCCAACCGATCTGCTTCCTGATTTTGTTCTCTCCTCACATGTTTGAACTACACTGCTTCCAAAAACTTCAACAGCTTCTTTATAGAAAAAAACCAATCCTTGAGAGAATCCCTCTTTACCTGCCATTGGCCCAAAAGTTGTTTGATAACCAGTAGAGCATCACCTTTTACGACCAACCTTTATATGCCAAATTCAATGCATTGCTTGAGCCCCAGGTGTAAAGTAAGATATTCTGCTTCATTGTTGGTATGCACCTCCTCCAAGTGGTAAGCTTTGGAAAAAATGACTGTGCCGTGCGGATCTTAAATGATTACACCTCCACCTACTTTCTGTGTTACTCGTCTATAAGCGCCATCAAACCACATCATGAAGGCCCCTTCCAAATCAGGTTCCTCCTTATCCTCCTCTTGTACCACCCTTGGATAAATTGGTAACTCAACCTCCTTGTTGACTAGGATATCCGCCAAATGAGATCGCCGAGTGTGATCCACTTTGAACTCAAACTCAAACTCTTGAAGCTCGATCACCCACTTCATGATTCACTTCCCTGGCTTCAAGTGTAGCACCACTTCAGGAAAAAGATTGTTAGCAGTCAATTCATAAAACTTCCGAACGACCAAATATAATTTGAACTTTTTGCAGGCAAAGACCAAAGCCATAACCCACTGTTCTGCCTCCGTATAAGTAGCTTCACCCGGGCTAATGACCCTGCTTTCAAAATAAATAGGCTTATAACTCCTTCCTACCTTTTGTAGCAATACTGCTCTGATAGCCATCGTTCCCACCGTTATAGAAATATAAAGATTATCTTCATGATTAGGAGGACACACTGTAGGCAACTGACATAGAATACCTTTCACTTTATCAAAGGCCTCTTGAGCTTCCTCATTCTACTGAAATCCATGCACCTTTTGAGCCCTTTTCTGAAGAGGGTAGACATATTGAGATAACATCCAAAAAAAGCGGGATAAATATTTTAACTTATGCACGAATGACGCCAATTTCGTTGCACTGGTTGGAGGCTCCATAAGAACCAACGCTTTCACCTTCTCTGGATCTGCTTCAATTCCACATGACCTAGCAACTGAACCCTTGGTTGTGCTAGCTTGCACTTCTTTGGATTCAATTGACCTCCTTCTTCATCTAGCCTTTGAAAACATAGCCTTAACTTGGACAAATGTTTTGCCCTGGAACTATAGAAACCAATATCATCCATAAACACTCTGATGAACTTACCCAAGTAAGGTCCGAACACCTTGTTCATCCAACCTTGAAAAGTCGCATACGCATTCACCAGTCCAAAAGGCATCCTGCATAGGCAAAGCAGCCCCATGGAGAAATGAAGGTAGTCTTCAACTGGTCCTCCAAAGAAATACCGATCTGAAAATACCCTAAAAACCCATCCATAACAGAATAGCGTTCATGTCCGGCAACCTGTTTTAAAATATCATCTTGAAAAGGCAAAGGGTAATGATTCCGCTTGGTTGCAGCATTCAAAGGCTTATAATCTAAACATACTCGCCACTTTCCATTCTTCTTCGGGGTAATGACAGCAGGAGAAACCCACTCAGACTCCTTTACTGGATATATAATACCTGCCTTGAGCAACTTGTTGATCTCCTGCCATAGAGCTTCCTTTTGAATATCTCCCAACCTCCTGAGCTTCTGTGCTTTTGGCCTGTATCCTTCTTTAAGTAGAATCTGATGCTCCCCTCCTTTAGCTCCCCTAAGATCCTTATACTCCGTTGCAAATAAGTTAGGGTAGAATGCACATAGGTCCATATAGCCTTCCTTCTCCTGCTTTGTTAAATCAGAACCTAGCATATCTTCCGCCTCTTTAGCTTGCAAACTACAAACATGAACTTGCATACCTCTCCTTGCAGTGGTAGAGTCTAATGTGACTCCGAACAAATCTGTATCCAGCTTTAATAAATCCTCATCACTCTCTTCTTCTTCGACATTGTTCAACCCTTCATCATAAGTAGACTCCATTCCGTACACATAGCTGATATTGAAATCTCGATTATCTCCACCTGCTGAGGGATGAAAGTGACTTTCCTTGGTCTTTAGATCCAACACAATCTGTCCGCCATTTTCTCAATCTGGCAAGGTAAACACCCCGGTCCCCCAATCTTGCTTGGCTCTAATCGCCAACAGCCATGGCCTCCCCAATATCATTGGATAAGAATTCTCACCTGCTTTCATGACAAAAAAATCGATTAAGCATTCAATTCCCATAACCTTTACCTTCACATCCTGTGCTACTCCTAAACAATGATCTTTGGCATGATTAGCCATCCTCATTCTCACATTGGATCTGACAACAGCTTTAATGCCAATATCCCTCATAGCCGACTCCGTAATAACACAGACTTGGGCACCACCATCGATGTAGTCTTGAACCTGTTTCTTCTTCTCGATGAAAACATCCACCACCGGAAGCACATCGATCGGACTCCCCACTTTCAAGGCTAGATGTTGTACTGTATGCACCTCTCCTCCCACTCGAGGAAACCTCGTGCTGACACTGGTTGACCATTGCCTTCTTAACTTAGGGTTTAATGCAAGCAGCTGCCCAAAAGTGTGTTAAAGAATATGATGTTAAAGAATATGCCCATTGTGCTATGGGCGGCTGGACACTGACTATACTATGTTGTAAATATACTTTGGATAATAGTTCAAAGATGAAGAAGAGAAGAGCAGCTCGTTGAATGGCTGCTACAGGGTAACGATTGTGTGTGTGTGTCTCGATTTGTGTTGGTGTGTGTGCGTAGTCTTCTTTCCTACCTTCTCCATCACCTGCACACTCTACAAAGTGGTATCAGAGCTCAGTTTGAGGAGCTACAGTCAACACACAGGTTTCCGCAGCTCCGGAAAACAGCAAAAAAGAGAGGTTTTTTGGTCATAACTCCCTCACCCGAACTCGGAATACAGTGATCCAGGAGTCTATCTTTATGTTTTTGGGCGTTCCGGACGCATTGGCATACTCAGATTTGCCAAAAACTGCAATTTTCTGCAGCAAACAGCCAGTTCACACAAGCATAGGAGATGTCGAGTTTTGCACTCGGCAGTAGATTTACAGGTTACAGGTGAAGAATTCAGCATTTACACAGGTTTTGGAGAGCGACATAGAGCTTTTGCATCATGACATTGTGTTATCGAAGATTATGTTTGGTTGTTGTGGGTCCGTTATGGACAGCCGCCTATGTAAGAAAGGTTGTGGGAAGAAGTTGAGGCGGTTATATTGTCAGATTGAGTACTTTGTGGTTATGTATGGATATGCGGTCAATGTATTTTGGAAAACTGCAGCCTTTGTGAGGGTCGAGTGAGGTTTTTTGAAGCCTTGCCTTGGGAGCTTTGGTACCTTGGCAAGGTGGATTAGGTACTGGAGCGAACCCCCGACTGGCCCCGCGAAAGACCTCATACGTCGTTTACGACTATGGGAAGAAGGTGGATGTATGGATATGTGGTACAGGACAGCGTATGGATTGCATTTGCATACAGGTCCATGTGGACATTGTTTTAGAGTATTTATGCATAGTACTGAGTCAGTCTGTGGCAAAGTGAGTCAGTGGATTTTCCCTTGGCAGTGAGAGATTTTATGTCAGTGTTTATGAGCACTTTGGTTGAGATTGTCACTTGAGATATTGTCCAAATACAAACAAAACTCTGCCGAAATTTTGTCAAAATCCTTTGGAAGAAATTGGGAGAGTGAAGATGGCAGAAAGTTCAACTCAAGTCACACAGATTGTTGGAGAGAAGCTGACCAGAGAGAACTACAGCATATGGTCTTACAGGATGGAGAACTTTATCATGGGCAAAGGTTTATGGGATTATGTTACAGGTGAACAAGAGTGTCCCGAGGTTGGTTTGGAACCAAATAGAGAGAATGTTGAAGCACATAAAACATGGCAAGCAGGAGTAGAAGCTTACAAGAAGTGGATCAAGAATTCAAGGAAAGTGATGCATTGGATTTCACTATGCATTAGTGACTTCTTTATACCACATGTGAAGAAGGCTCAATCTCCAAAGGAAGCATGGGAGATACTAGCAAGAATGAACAGCTCCAATACAGAACCACGAAAAGTTCACTTGAAGCAAAGGTTACATTGTGTATGGCGAGGAAATAGATCCATATCAGATTATGTGACAGAGATAAAGCAAATACAGGAAGATCTTGCGAGCATTAATGTTGAAGTTCCAGATGATGACTTAGTTTCAGTGACATTGAATGGTTTGGGACCGGAATACAAGTCATTGGATACATCTATATCTGTTCGAGGACACATGCCTGATTTTGAAGAGTTAGTAAACCTTTGTTTGCAAGAAGAGGTGAAGTTAGGAAAGTCAGGTCCTTCTACATCAAATAACAATTCCAGAGATCAGGTTTTTTACTCTAGAGGTCGTGGAAACAATAGAGGTGGAAGAGGAAACTATGGTCGTGGAAACAATGTTGGAAGAGGTCAATGGCAAAACCAACAAAGTCAAAGTTACAATGATTATAGCCAAAGAGGCAGGGGGAGAGCCCGAACTCGTGGACGTGGAGGTGGACGATTTGTACATCCTCAAAGAGATGGATATTGTAACAGATGTGGCATTTATGGTCACTTTGAAAGAGAATGTTACACAAGGCTAAATCAAAATCGTGATCGTGGTGGAAGAGGCCGAGGTTATGGCAGACATGGAGGAAACTTTGCTGGATACAATCCTCATGATCAAAATATATATGACAATAGGTCGAGTGGACATTTATTTCCTATGGAGCATGTTGTTGGAAGCATGGTGGAGCCACATCATACAGATGATTGGTATTTAGATAGTGGTGCCACAAATCATATGACATATCATGGTGAATGGTTTGACAGAAAAGAGAAGTTAGAAGAGGATGAGTTTGTCGCTACAGGTGATGATACTATGCATCGGATTACACATGTTGGTTCAGTTCCATTGCTAGAAAAAGACGGGACATACAACACATTGGGAGATGTTCTATATGTGCCTTCAATCACAAAGAATTTAGCATCAGTTGGACAGATGACAGATCAAGGGTTGCAAGTCCGTTTTAATCGTTATGGCTGCTTCATAGAGGAGTTTCACAATGGCAAACCAGGCAAGATATTGGCACGTGGAAGAAAGAAAGGCCGCTTGTTCTCATTGGAAGCTGGAGATCCATGTTTACACAGTGGTATGTATGCAAACAAATCAGCCACTCAAGATGATTGGGCAAATTTATGGCATAAGAGAATCGGTCATGTCAATTTTAGAAGATTAAAGCATATGCAATCAAATCAAATTGTACGTGGATTACCAAAGTTTGGCAGATTGAATTTTGATCATGTTTGTGAAGCTTGTCAATTTGGAAAGCAATCTCGTTTACCATTTCCAAAGAGGGGGAGAATTAGCCAGAGTCCTTTGGAAATTGTTCATTCAGATATTTGGGGACCTTGTGATCATGCTACACCAAATGGTTGTCGATATTTTATCACATTTACGGATGATTACAGCAGAATGACATGGGTTTACTTTCTCAAGGCAAAGTCAGAGGCATTTGAAGTATTTTTGGAGTTCAAAGTTATGGTTGAGAAAGAGAATGGTTGTCAAATTAAATGCCTACGTACAGATGGAGGGGGAGAGTACATGTCACACAGTTTTGATGATTACTTACGTGAACAAGGCATAAGAAGACAGATTACTTGCAGATACACACCACAACAAAATGGAGTTGCTGAGAGAAAGAATAGAGTCATAGCAGAGATTGCAAGAGCCATGATGAATGAGATGAATATGCCATTAACATATTGGGCTGAAGCAGTTCATACAGCAGTACACATTATGAATCGAACACCAACAGCTGCCATTCATGAAATTTCACCTTATGAGAGACTTTATGGGATCAAGCCAACAGTTTCCTACATGAAAGTTTTTGGATGTGTTTGCTATGTTCATGTACCAAATGAAGCAAGAAAGAAGATGGAGCCAAAGGCAGTGAAGTGTATATTCTTGGGCTACCCAGTTGAAAAGAAAGGTTACAAGTGCTATGATCCTACGACAAGACAAGTTTATGTCAGTAGAGATGTCAGATTTTGTGAGCATGAACCATGGTATAAACCAAAGCCAGTGATGATAGAAGATGAGTATGAAGAGCAAGAGAATGTGCGTCATGTTGTTGATAAGCCAGGACCATCAACAAGAACTATTTCAGGACCACATATGGCGGAGGAGAGTACAAGAAGTGTCAACCCATGGAGTGGTCGTTTGCGAGATAAGAAGCAAGACGAGAAAGGCAAGAAGAAAGTGGTTGAAGAGAGTTCTGGAGATGAAAGCCTCGATGAAGAGCATGATTTACCACATTTGAGGACACCTGGTAGTAAGCATATTGAGAAATATGTACCCCCATATGCAAGAGTTGAAGAGAAGAGTGCACCACAGTTGAGAAGATCAGAGAGGGTACGTTATCCAGTTGATAGATTGACATACAACGGTTACATGCGTACACATTATGCATACATGGTTTCACGTGTGCAACATAAAGAGCCTACATGTTTTCAAGAGGCAATTGGAAAATCAGAATGGGAGTCAGCTATGGATGATGAGATGGATGCTCTTGTGAAGAATGACACTTGGGATTTGGTTCGCTTGCCAAGTGGAAAGAAAGCAATTGGTTCAAAATGGGTATACAAAGTCAAGTGCAAGTCAGATGGTAGTGTGGAAAGATACAAAGCGAGGCTTGTTGCTAAAGGTTATGCACAAACAAAAGGTCTTGATTATGATGAGACATTTAGTCCAGTTGCAAAGATGACAACAGTCAGATTGGTGATAGCAATGGCAAGTATGTTCGGTTGGAAGTTACGGCAAATGGATGTAGATAATGCATTCTTGAATGGTGACTTGGAAGAAGAAGTTTATATGATACAGCCAGAGGGTTATCAACATCCAGAGTTCCCATATTATGTGTGTAAGTTGAAGAAAGCATTGTATGGTTTGAAGCAAGCATCTAGAGCTTGGTGTGAAAAGATAACCAGATTCTTGAAGAAGATTGGATTTAAACAATCTATTGCTGATCACTCATTATTTTTGAAGCATGTTGATGGAGAGATCGTCGTTATTGTTATCTATGTTGATGACTTGATTCTCACTGGAAATCATGCTGAGCAAATTTTGCATGTCAAGAAGAGTTTGTTGAGAGAATTCAACATGAAGGACCTTGGTGAGTTGAGATATTTCTTGGGAATTGAAATTGTCAATACTTTATCAGGAATTTGGATGATACAAAGACAATATGCATTGGATATGCTTGAGAAGTATGGAATGACAGCATGCAAACCGGTTGATACACCTCTTGATCAAAATGTGAAGTTGTTTGATGATGGACATTACATTGAGGATGTCACTATGTATCGCAAGATGGTTGGAAGCCTTATTTACTTGACAATAACAAGGCCAGATTTGAGTTATGCAGTGGGTGTTGTGAGTCAATTCATGCAAAAGCCATGTAAAAGTCATCTTGATGCAGTGAGACGGATTATGAGATATGTGAAAGCCACTGTCAGTTATGGAATGTTTTATGAAAAGAATGGGAAGCTTTGTCTTTATGGTTACACAGATGCAGATTGGGCAGGAGATTTTATGGATAGAAGATCTACAAGTGGTTATGCATTTTCCATTGGCAATGGTGTGATAAGTTGGAGTAGCAAGAAGCAATCAACTGTAGCATTATCAAGTACAGAAGCTGAATATCGTGGAGCAGCTTTGGCAACATGTGAAGAGTCATGGTTGAGAGTACTTATGGTAGAATTTGGTTTTGACTATCTTGACAGTGTCATTATATATTGTGACAATATTAGCAGCATCATGTTGGCAAAGAATCCAGTCTACCATGCTCGCACTAAACACATTGAGGTACATTATCACTTCATTAGAGAAAAAGTTTTGGCAAATGAGATTGATTTGGTGTATGTGAAGACAAATGATCAAGTTGCGGATATATTCACAAAAGCTCTTGGAAAGGAGAAGTTTTGCTACTTTCGTGAAGCATTGGGAATCCATCATATGCAAGCTCACTCTGAGCTTGAGGGGGAGTGTTAAAGAATATGATGTTAAAGAATATGCCCATTGTGCTATGGGCGGCTGGACACTGACTATACTATGTTGTAAATATACTTTGGATAATAGTTCAAAGATGAAGAAGAGAAGAGCAGCTCGTTGAATGGCTGCTACAGGGTAACGATTGTGTGTGTGTGTCTCGATTTGTGTTGGTGTGTGTGCGTAGTCTTCTTTCCTACCTTCTCCATCACCTGCACACTCTACAAAGTGATGTTAGACTTTTGATTTTGAACATCTCTTACCAAATCATACTCCGGATTACCGCGTCCCAACTAAAAATCCTTTTGGGTAATTCTCCATCTTCGCCTTCTTCTGCTTGGCTCTGGCTGCTCTCTACCTTCTTTTACCTTCTCTTTCCGCTTCTTTGCTCTAGTTTCACACTCCGTCTCAGTCTCCCTTTCACCTTGTGCTCTTTTGTTGGCCATGATGTCAACCTCCTGCCTGTCAACACCAATAATGTTAACCCTTGGTATTTCATCATTACCTGATGGAGCCACCTGTTCCTGGTTGTCAACCTCTTGTTGCCCTCTTTGGCCATTAAATTGTGCTTGACCACGACCTCGACCAAATAGAGGATACATGCCGCCCTTTTCCCTTGGTGGGTGAGGGCAGTCCGGATCATAGTGGCCCTCCTCTCCACAATTGAAGCATCTGCCAGGCAATTTCCTAGCTCTGCCTCTTCATGTCCTTGCTTGACCTCTGTCCATAACACTTAAACGCAACTCTTGCATTTGCTCAGACAAATCTTGAACTGTACGTACCCATTGTTGAGGAACGGTTGCTGCCCCTCGATTGGGCTGATTCTCTATTTGAACTTCTTCTCTCGGACTCGAAGCCGGATTGGGAATCATCGCCTCATATCCCAATGCACCTTGCTCAATCTTCTTCTTTATTTTACGGCTTTTAGACCGTGCAATAGCGACTGCCCCGTTGTGATTCTCCGGGCCCTCGAAATCCACCTTTTCACGAACTTTGGGATGTAAACAAGACATAAACTTTTCCAGTTTAAAGTACTCACCACCATTGACCAACTGCATGGCCACTACAAAGTCCCTCCAGCACTCTTCGAAGCGGGCAAGGAAGACGCTAAATTCCTCATTCACGTCCTACTTCAAATTTTTCAACCTTGCATCCAAGTCGACAGGAGACACCTCTTTTCGAAACTCTTGCAGGAAGCGGGCTCGCAATGCCGGCCACATAACTCTTGGCTCTCTCTCCAATGCATAGAACCATGTTTTGGCTTTTCCCCGCATCAAGAACGGGATCGTTTGCATCTTGCTAGCTTCATCTGGCATATGCAATGACAGCATATCCAACTCAAAAACGTCCATCCACTCTTCCGGATCTCCTTCTCCGGCAAAAATTGGTCCATAACTATGTGTTGCCATCCGTCCTTAATGGAAATAACCATCTTCAATCAACATTGACGAGCAATCAGCTGCTCCTCAGTGGAGTCACCAGAAGATGGAGAGGGGGAATAGGGAACACATCTAGCACACAAAATACTTGCCTTTCTATAGCCGAAGGGATTCCACAACACCCCTAACCTCTCAAATAACACCTTCAAATTGGCTAATTTGCACTAACAACTCCACTTTAGCATACAATAACAACTATTCACACCTTGCAAAAAACACTCCATAGCCCAAATGCACCCACACTCCTCAACTCACCCTTTTCGACTCACAAAACACTCCTAATCTGCCCTCTTGGTAGCAGCTTTCGAGCTGTAGGAAAAACCTCTGCAAGCAATGGCCAATACACGAAGAGCGAGAGAAAAGGAGGGGATGGGGAGAAGCAACACAAGAGATTGGGGCAAATGAGTGGTATTATTGCAGAGGGAGTAGTACAATCAAGTACGCAACTTCAATGGCAAGCTTAGCAACACACAAGCTTCAAGCTTCCACTCACACACTCAAGCAAAAAAGCCCTCAAATTTTCACATTTACAACCTTTTATAGGAGTGCCTCTAGGAGGTCCAAAAAAGGAAAAAAGGATGAGTTTCTCCTCCCATGGCCTTCACTTAGAGCTTCTTTTAGAATTTGATTGCATTGCCAACACTTGGCATAGTTCATTTTTGGAAATAATTCCATGGTGTGCACATTGGTCCTTTACCCCTTCCATTTGGCCGCCCGGATCTCCTCTTGGGATTTTGAGTGCCCTTGGCCCTGCCCTTTAACCGCCCTTGTCGGCACCTCTTTGCAGCTAGACCCCTCCCCTATCGAGGCAATAGCGATGTCGCTATTGGGGGGGGGGGGGGGGGGGGGGGGGGGGAGGAAACACCCCTTCTCCTCAAAAAATTTGACCTTAGCGGGCGCGGGCACCGACCCTTACTAGCTGCCACATCATCATCAAAATGCCACATCACGCGGGTGCCCACGATCATGGCACCTCCCTACACCACCAAACCGCCGCCAACGGCCACTGCGCAGCACAGGCCCACGCGCCATAGCCATGGGAGGGAAGCTCCCCTCTCTCTGCCCTCTTGTGTCCAATGGAGAGCCCACGCTCCCGATTACATACCGCAGCCCCTGGCCCAATCCATGCGCATGTGGGATATCCACGCTGCCACGTGGCGGCCCCTCACTTCCTTGCACCCCAAGGGTCATAAACCCCTTCAAAAAAATATAGAAAAAAACTTTTCTTTTTGGTCCTCTTTCCCCAGATCCCATTCTCTGCTCCAACCTCCTACTGCCAAGCCGCAAAGCCCGACCAAATCTTCATTGTATCTGGTCAGTGCCGTGTCAACCTGCCCACCCTTTGAATTCTCTGAGTTCGTCGTCCGGGGCCGTCAAAAAAGGGGAAATGCACCTGCATGCACATCAACCGCCCAATGATCCTTTTTTCTCCACACTATAACTCGATGCTCGGGGCTCAGAATCACACGCGATCGATTTTGACTAACTCCACATAGTGCATACTACCTTTGAGAATCTTGGTGAGTCTCCAAAGATGCCAGATGGCACATTTTCTAGTGCGGTCAAATGAGCATAGACCCGGCCCCCGAAAAATCTTCAATTGATCATATCTTGCAAACCATAGCTCCAATCTACAATCCGAAAAGATGGGTAGGCTCCATGAATTGAGCTCTACACCCTTGTACCTCGACTTCCCCTTGGACCATCTGTCGCTAGCTACCCTGCTCGGCAAGAATCTGCGAACCACTGAAACTTCAACCTCCAATATCTTGGGCTCCGTAGCTCGGTTTGATGAGCTGTTTAGACATGTTCCTTCAGCACTTCAAGCTCTTCATTCCTGGACCCAAAGGCTGCACTTTGCATCTCCTTCACCAGCTACCCAAATTAACCCCTCATGGAGCCTTTCCTGGCCTATAAGCCGCATCATGCATACAATTTCGCTGCTACCTGTCATCCCATGAATTTCCTAGCTGCTCCAGTCCTTTGCCATGCTTCTATTTGCCTGCGTACATCTATCCATGCCACCTTCTAGAGTCGACACACTTTGACTGCACCAACGCATAGATAAAACCGATTATGGAATGATTGATAACTCGCATATCCTAGGTGATAACGGAGACCTAAATAAAGTTATCATCAAGATTTTAAATTGTTTAAGTGGATTTGCTCATTCAGTGAATCTATGTAGTGGTTCTCCAAGGAGCCTGGAGTCAAAAAAATTGGCTAAGTGCAATGGGCATCAAGCTATTTTTGACCATATTTCTTGGCTCGTATGTGATTTTCAGGTGACACCAAAGAGAGAAAATGTTTCAAATGATGTCTTTTATCTCTGGTATAAAGGGTTTGGGCTGATTCATAATGGTTTGTGAGTTATAGCCAAAACAGTGTTCCTATCGCTTCTATGACGTGAAACGAAAAGCGCTTTTTATGCATGCACGTGATCATAAACACATCGTGTGCATAAACATGAGTGTGATCATGGTAGAGATGGTGGTCAAGATGCTGCAAAAACTTCAATTGGTGTGGTCGATGATTAATAGCTATAATCAAGTGATTTAAATGGTTTAATTGAGTTCAAAATCAGAAGCAATCAGTAAATTTCTCAAGCGCATGTGAAGAGGCTTTCAAGATTTTCCAAGGAGAAGGAGGACAAATTCGTCGTCTTATCCACACATTGTTTGGGAAGGAGAATTATTAATGACATATTTGCTATCAGAGAACTTTTCAAACTTCTTGGGAGAAATTATGTACTTGCTTTTATTTCAAAGTCCACCTTTCCTAATTAATAAAAGGTGTCTTTTGTATGAATACCTCCGGGCGGGGGGGGGGGTTCAATATTCAATACCTCCCTATATAATGTGCGTTCACAGATGAATTAAAAAACTCCTTTTTCAAAAGTTTGAATGAATGAAATGACCCCTTATTTTAATGTATCTCTACTAAATTACCTAAATTTCTTGCATTAAAAACCCCTCCTGTTGAAATCATATGGTACATTAACACGATTGCATAGTGAAACCCTTGAGGGGGAAATCGAGAATTTTAATTGTAGGAACAATGTCATAGAAATACAAAGTACGTTGTGGCCCTTAAGCCAATGCTAAGAAGATTATGGTCCCGCTAGATTGTGGAAGGCATAGGATTTTGGAGTTGGTTTTCGTATGTCCCTGATTGGAAACAGGGGTGTCCTTTGACTAGGAGGTGGTTTAATTGTAGGTTCTAAGGAAATTGAGATAGTTAGATAGTCATGGGAATCTATGATTCTAGCTTCCATATTGTAGGGTTGATGGGTGGAAGGAGATTCAAATCTAGATGCATAATTCTATCAAGATGGTTGCCCCATTAAAAATGACTACTTAAAATGGGAAAGTATTCTCTTCCAAGTTCATTTGAGCTACGAAGGAAGGAGGGTTGACAAAGTCCAAAAGAGTGGTTGAATTACAGAAAGACAAGGAGGGGGTTAAACATGGGAGGGGATGGATTGATACAGGGAGGGGACTGGAAAGATGGAGGAAAAACAATCTCAAATATGGAATGGATGTGTGCATAGCAAGGAGTGAAATGTGTGCTTTGTAAAAATTTGTGAGTGTTGATATGGCTATCTTAACCATGATGTTAAGGGATATGATTGGTATGTTCAAGGAATGTGTTTTCAAAACAAGGTGGGGTATTAGGAGAGCCTCCTTAAGGAAAGGACAACCTTTTGCTACATCAAACCTCTCTCTTTCTTGAAGCTGCCAATGAGTTTAATAAATCATCTATATAAACATCAAAAGTAAATCCTCAACCTCAAGGTGAATTTTCAATAATAGCTTATTAATTATCATGGTATTCATCTAATGATCTTTCCAATCAAGGATTGGCGTAGCTTGAAGCCCTTTGGTAAAGAGCAAGGCTAACATTAATAAAAACCCTTCCATCCCATCATAACAAAAGAAAATCATTCATATTCCTCACCAAAAGGACTAAGTCAACATTGGACCATGCTCAATTATGGAACACTCCAGTATGCAATAAGGTGGCAAAACATAGTAGCCATCTTTTTGTTTTTTTTTTGCAAAACTCAATTGTGAGTGATGGTATTAGAAATCCATCAAGAAATGTACAAATCCACCTCAAGCTCACACCGAGCCTTGAGTGACAAAAAGTTACATCAGCCTAGTCAACTCTACCGTGTACCGAACTATTAACGAACCTTCACATAGGACGGCTCGATCGGATGGCAAGAGTTGCCCTAATCTATTCATTTGAGCTTAGCCCATTTCTTACCACAAATATAATCTCTTTACTTTCCTATACTATCTCTGAGAAGCTAGCCATAGATAGGTTGTTGTCAACAACCCTGCATAGTAACCATCTTAATGGCATATTTAGGCATAAGAAGTTTTTACAATTTTGCAGTATAGTCCCACATAGTGTCTCATAGCATCATTAGCTACAACAAAGAAGGGTTCACATACTTAGCAAGGAGACCAAGAAGTAAGGTCAATGGCACTTGCCTTGGAAAGTATGCATAAATGCAAAATGTTAGACGTAGGTAGCGTTCAAACTACCTGAAGCATGAGCTATGCCATAGACATGAGTGCTTGCAATTGGTCAAAAAAATCCTAATGACATTCTAGACTCGCCATGATAATCCCACATAGTGTTTCATAACATCATCAGCTTCTACCACGCAACTAGCAAGGAGACTAAGAAATATGGTCGATGGCACTCACCTTGGAAAAGATGCCAAAGGTGAGAAATAGGTAGTTTTCAAAATTCCTGGACCATGAGAGCTATGCCATTGACAACGTTCAAGAGCCACTACAATAATCCCACATATTGTTTCATAAAATCATGAGCTACAAAAAGGAGGACTCGCATAGCTAGCAAGGAGACCAAGGAATAACGTCCATGGAACTCACCTTGGAAAACATGCCTATGAGAAAGGTTAGGCATAGGTAGCATTCAGACTGCCTAGACCATGAGTTATGTCATAGACGTGACAGCTTGCAATTTGTCAAAAAATATTTGACGACATTCCAAAACTGCCACAAATGTAGGTGGCCTCCAACCCTCAAAACAAAAGCATGTCCAGACGCCGGCACAGTGTTTTTAGTCTGAAATGTTGGCATATGGCAAACCTCCGCCAACATTGTAGCCCGCAAATACATATTTAAATGATCCTTCTTGTGATGCTATGGAGTAAAGTATTTCCTTGTCTAAGAGTGTAAACAAGCTACAAAGTAGGAAAGGGGTGTTGAAGCATGGGGTGTATGTGTAGTGTGAACGCACCCATAGATAGATTATTAAACTAAGTTCCTTTAAATTTCTAGTGTTTCACCTTTAATTTTTGTTTAGTTTTAAATTAGGATACCTATATGCAACATATTTTCCACGTGCACGCATTCTCTATGAGCTCACAGTGCGTCCGCACGTGCGCAAACAGTCTCTCTGTTGGCGATAATTGTTTTAATTTTAAAGTAAACCTTGATCCAAAAGGGGGAGAGCACTTTGTAACAAACACAATGTTTCAAAGAAAGAAATGACTTTTTTCGTGTCTACCTGCTTTGCCCTTCTCTTTGCAAGAAACAATGATAAGTAACATCATGCTCTAATTGTCTAATGTTCTCTAACTATACATACACACAAATCTATAGTTGTCTACATGGTATCAGTCATCACTGACAACTACTAATCCTGTGAGCCTATAACCCCCTTGCTTCTTGCTGCAGATTGTGCCTCTTGACTTGATCAGGAGTCAAGCCATCTCGATTTCTAAATTTCGTGCACCCCTCTACATCTAATGGTATTGTACCTAAATGCACATTCTATCATCACAGAGGTTACACTGAGCGACAATGTCTCACTAAAAGGCGGCAACAACACTCCTCTCAAAGTTGATGCTCAAATGCCCATCTTACTCACTTATCTGATGATATGAGTAATGATCTTTCTACCATGCATCTTTATGCTGCTATAGTGAATCCTTCTCCCGATGCCGATACTTGGTACCTTGATACGGGTGCCACACACTATTTGACAAGCATCCGTGACTAGTTACATGACTACCACCAAGTTCTCAAACCTTTGGAGGCTCATCTTGGTGATGATTCCCTTTATCAAGCCAGTGGAAAGGGATCATTGCACTTAAAATAACCCACTTGGGCTAAAACCATTATTCCCAATGTTTACTATGTCCCTGGATTGGCCAAGAATGTGCTCTCAATTGATGAGCTAACCAACCATGGTCCCTCAGTGGAGTTTGAACACAATTATTTTGTCATAAAGACACCTTCTAGTTCAAGTGTTCCAACACATATGATATGCCCAAAGAAAGGGAAACTGTATCCTGTTGGTCTTGAAGTAATCCAACCTAATATGGTAGCTTATGCAGCTAGCAACCCTAGTGAAGAGGATACTTTGAGATGGCATAATCGTCTGGGCCATCCCACACATTCAAGCAATGAGTAAATTCACAAAATGGTGACTTATTTTGATCCTAAGAAGTCGAGTCACCTTTCCTTGTGTGAAGCATGTATCTTTGGTAAGATGACACGAAGCAGATTTCCAAAATCCAAGAGTAAGACCAAAGACCTCCTGGAACTGGTCCATTTTGATCTTTGTGGGCCAATGCCAACTACTTCTCTTACTAGCTCCTGGTACATTATTACCTTCATTGATGATTGGTCCAAGTACACCATGTTGTACTTTCTCAAAAACAAATATAAGGTGCTTAGTCATTTTCAGTACTATAGAACTTTTGTAGAGAAACAACTTAACAAGACAATCAGGAGTATTCACATAGATAATGGAGGGGAATACGTCTCTAATGCTTTCACAACATTTTATACAAGTGACGGAATCTTTCATCAGTTCACGATTCCTTATACACCACAACAAAATGGTGTCGCAGAGAGAAAGAAACACACTATATTTAATGTCGTTCATGCAATGCTTCAAACAGTTGTGTTCCCCAATCCTATTAGGAAGCAGCCATTGCCACAATTTTTTATGTACAGATATGTCTTTCTACTCGTACCTTACCCAATGTTACTCCTCATGAACTTTGGACTGGTGAAAAGCCTGATCTTTCTCATCTTCACATCTTTGGGACACCATGTTATGTCCTAATTCCAGTTGAAAACCATAACAAACGTGACTCACATGTTGAGCGCAGCATCATGGTTAGTTATTGTTGACCGCTTTGGTGTTAAGCGTTATCGAGTCTATAATCCTACAACTCATAAATTCTCCTTCAGCCATGATATCCTTGTAGAAGAGAACACTCTAATTGTGTCTAATTCTTCTTCATCTAAACAACAATCTGGTATCCTTGATCAACACTTACCTCAATTTAAAAGTGGCAACATGTATGATGACCTTGGTCCTTTATGGACTTCTCTTGATTCCTTCTCTCAAATTCAGCCACTTGCACCTCCTCATGGCGTTCCTGATCCTCCTCCAGAACCACTTGCTGCTCTTGATGTATTTTCCCACCTTTCTCTCTTCTCTTCTAGGGCATTTCAAGAACCCCTCCCCCCCCACCCCCCATCCCCCCAAAAAAAAATAAAAAATCTTGAAATTCCGTAGGGTTGGCCATGAGATGAATTGTCTTCAATAATACACCATATTGTAATCTTAGTCTTGTGTAAGGTAGTAGGTGAAAAGAAAGATTTTACATCATGTGGACACAAACATTGTAGACTTTCAATGATAAGTGGTGAAAAGGGTTTATAAAATTTCCAAGGGGATTTATTGAATATCAATTCCTAAACAAAAATTGGGCATTCCCCTAGTATCAAAAAAGGAAGGCAGCCTCATGCAACAATGTGGAGAATTACTTTGATCTATATAATATATAATATATAAATACATTCAATATTGTGAGTTTGAGAAAAAAAAATATTTCAATCTGATTGTGATAGAAACGTAATGTTTAGAAGTCTACAAATAAAGTTTAATAGTAAAAAAGATCTAAATTTCTTGCAAAAGCTCTAAATCAGAAGCTTACAAAAGAAACACACTCATTTGCAACTAGATCGGGATTTCACCAAGTATTCGGCAACTTGAGCTAAGTATCTCATTCGTTTCTTTTTTTCAAATCCTATCTCATCTAATCTCTTATTTACCCTATCATTACATAAATATTCACAATTTTGTTAACAAAAAATCAACTACTTCTCATAACCTCATCATTCATTTGTCATGGCTCATTTGTGGAACCCTTCAACCATTGAACTTCAACTTCCAAACCTACATGAAGCACTCGCATATGAACGCATACGATGGTTCAAACTAGAAGAACCTCTCTTGCATCCATCCAAATTTGATTCCAAAGATGCATCTATAAAGAAAACAATCAGCTAGAAAGCTTTATTGGAACTAAAGACGTAAGAATCGTAGTTGCTTAGGTGTCAACTCAATGACTCTTTTCATGGTGAGGGTTTTTATGAGCATGATATGGTCAAATGTGCTTCTAACCATCTCTCAAGCACTGCTGCTCTATTGTGGAATGCCATGAAGAAGTATGGTCATCATCCAGGTACTTGGCATGCATTTCTTAAAGAATTCAAGGGCCAATTTTTCCTGCACATTAAAAAACCAAAACACGTAGACAATGGGATCTTTTGCGTCAGGCTACAAATGAGATTGTAGAAGCATATGTTGATCATTTTTAGAATGCTTTGCTTTAGCTACCAGTTATTGAGCATGTTAGCAAGTGCACCCTCAAGAACCACAGCTTGGTGCAAATGTGGACATGTTTTCTCCAACAACCCTTGTTGATGCCATCACTCTTGCTTTCAACAAGATGAAGAAGAATGATGGATAACATCCACAAAATGGTTCTCAAGGTTATAATTAGGATAACAGGGCCAAAAATGTTTCTCATTTTGACAAGAATGGTTGTTTCAAGAATCCTTTCTTCCACAAAAGGGAATTTTGCAAAAAATTGAATGGTGGTCCCATTAACGCTAGTTTGGTACCAAAAAGGACACTTTAGCCTCCTTCTTTCTTAATTTTCAAAAAAAAAAATCCCATGTGCTTGAAAGAAAGAATCTATACAATTCCCTTTAAGAAGATTTTTTACACTAGTAATAGAGTTCATAAACATTATCTCCTTACATATTTGAGCCTACAAAGAAAAACCAAATTAACCCATAATTATAGCTGCACAAATCTACATTCAAATTTTTCCAAAGAATAGGCACCATAAGTGTCCAAAAAAATCCAAAGGCCTAGGAGAAAATTTCAGATTGCACATTTACACCAAAGCTATGTAATTTATGTAGGCTTTTACTCAAAGAAAAAAATTTACATTTGTATTTAATTATGCCTAGCTATGTGGGTCAAACAAGCATCTTTTATAAATTGGATCATATACAAAGTAAAACACATCGTAGCATCCTTTTTTCTTAATGTTTAAGAAAATCCCATGTGCTAGAAAGAAAGAATCTATACAATTCCCTTTAAGAAGCATTTTTACACTAGTAATAGAGTTCATAAAAAGTATCTCCTTACATATTTGAGCCTACAAAGACAACCCAATTGAGCCATAATTATAGTTGCACAAATTTGCATTCAAATTTTGCAAAGAATAGGCACCATAAGTGTCCAAAAAACTCCAAAGGCCTAGGAGAAAATTTTAGATTGCACTTTTACACCAATGCTATGTAATTTATGTAGGCTTTTGCTCAAAGAAAAAAATTACATCTGTATTTAATTATGCCTAGCTATGTGGGTCAAACATGCATCTTTTATAAATTGGAACATATACACAGTAAAACACAATGTTATATATGTGAATTAAAGTCTCGATTGTGTTATATATACATGTGTAAATCTAAATTCTAAGGAATATTATAATTGAAGAGCGTTGAGAGAATTAAATGAGGTACTTTTTCCTTTGTTGTAACACTACGCCTTGATATTTTATGTACAAGATAGTAGCTAGAAAACTCCATGTAATACTTTAAAATTTTGACAAAACTAGTAAAGTATAGCTAATACCTTGATCACAAGGCATTTGGGGCATTTGAAAACTTATTTAATTGGTTTTTTAGATGAAAAGAGTAAATCAACTATACAAGGTGTTTTATAAAATTTCAAAATTCAAGATTATCTAGAGGATTTATGCTTTCTAAAGTTTCCTAAAAATAAGTTGGAATTAGAGTTGCAGAGACACGCACACAGCTTGGAGAAGATGAAGGAAGCTCAAGGCACACAATAGAGAGTGTGTTACTTAGTATGCAATGGAAAGATAGATATCCCTAGAGTGATGGGCGTATATATAATGCTCGGGGGAAAAAACCTCCTAAAGAAGGAAAAAATGCCCCGGCGGTCCTAGTGTGTTCACACACATCACTACCACATGTATATAGTAACAAATCCCCCGTGGAGTGATGCGGTGAACGAGAGCTGGCACATGAGTAAAGGGAAGTGCCATGCCCTAAGGATATGATTAGTCCACAAAGGGGAGTAAGCCCAAAGCTTTGCAGAAAGCTTCAAGCTTCTCACGAGACAATGCCTTTGTGAAAAGATCTGCAAGGTTGTCCTGTGTTGGCACATAAGCAAAGCTGATATGTCCTGCTAAGAGCCTCTCCTTGACATACTGGCAATGCACCTCAATGTGCTTTGTGCGAGCATGAAAAATTGGGTTCCTCGCAACTTCCAATGCACTCTGAATGTCAGTGTAGATAGTGTTGGCAGTGTCCTGTCCAACACCCAAATCAGCCATAAGGCGTCTGAGCCATACACACTCAACCATAGCTGTGAAGACTGCCCTGTACTCAACCTCACAACTCGAAGTGGCCACAGCAGGTTGCTTCTTGCTCAACCATGATATACATAACCTACCAAGCATGAAACAAAAACCACTTGTGGACACTCGCGTGTCAAAACAACCAGCCCAAATCTGAGTCCAAAAAAGCATGTAAGTCTGGCAGCAATGATCCCCCCTTGGGATAAAACAAGCCAATATGTAAAGTTCCATCACATTGCTTAAACTGTATACCCAAGTAATGATGCAACAGCCCCAAATTCTTCGTCTTGAAAGTAGCATTCAAATCAGCCTTAAATTCAACAATATGTCTCTCATTTGGTCCAGTGATCAACAAATCATCGACATAAAGAACCATAATGAGAAGTACATTACCCTCATGTTTTACATACAATGTGCTTTCTGTTGGACTGTTACGAAAGCCTCGTTTAACCAAATGAGTGTCAGCTTTCTCATACCAAGCACGAGGAGATTGCTTCAACCCATACAAAGCCTTCTTACATCTGCACACTTTGTCCTCTTGTCCTTTTATGACAAAACCCTGAGGCAGCATTACATAAACTTTCTCAAATATGTCACCATTCAAGAAAGCAGTAACAATGTCTGATTGATGTATATCCCAACCAAAATGAGCTGCCAATGCACATAAAAAACGCACAGTAGTCATACCACAAGTGGGAGAAACATTCTCTTCATAATCTATGCCTTTTTGCTGTGCATAACCCTTTGCAACAAGTCGAGCCTTATGGCGATCAATCTCACCATCCGGCTTGGGTTTCAACTTGTAAACCCACTTCGTATCAATGGCCTTTTTTCCAGGAGGCAAATCACATAAAGTCCATGTGTCATTTTCTATAAGTGCATCATATTCTCATTGCATGGCAGCCGTCCAATTTTTTGAAGTCTGTGCTTCATCAAAATACGGAGGCTCCTCAACATCATGTAAGCTAGACACAGCCAAAACATAACAATCTGATGCATAAGATGCATGACGAGAGCCTGAACGAGTACGACTGGACAAAGGTGCATCCAATTTACTGTCACGCAAAGTGTGCACCAGCCATTTTGGCATACCTCTAGCCTGCTCATTTTCAGCTCTTTCCTCATCAAGTACATCACGTACATCTGCATCAGTAATAGGCTGATCTGTAACATTTTCACAAAACCCCCATAGGCTGTACATTTGCCTCATTGGAAATTACATTCGTATTTCCACCACTGAAAAGAGGCAACAAAGTGTCATAAATGTCCTGTGAGCTTACATTGCTGTCTCTAGTACATGACAGCAAGGGCTGAACATAATCTTCCACAAACACTACATCCCATGAAATCAGAATACAGTTTGTTTGCGGATGATATAACCTGTAACCTTTTGCTTTCAGCACTATAACCAACAAAAATACATTTGACAGCCTTATCATCCAATTTTCTGTGATGTGTTTGTGGCAGCAAAGCATATGCCAAACAGTCAAAAACACGCATGTGCTCAATAGAAGGCTTTCTATCATGCCATGCTTCATATGGACTAATAGACTGCAAAGCTTTCGTAGGACACCTGTTAAGTACATAAGTGGCACACATGATGGCCTCAAGCCAAAAAGAATGCGGAAAAGCTTGACTTTTGACCATACATCGTGCCATTTTCGTAAGTGACATGTTTTTCCTCTCAGCAACACAATTTTGCTGAGGTGTATAAGCACTGTACATTGGTGTTTTATCTCACGACTAGCCAGAAATGCATTAAATTCATGAGACATATACTCCCCCCCTCGATCGGAACGGAGGGTGCCCATAGTACATTTCGAGACATTTTCAACCATAGCCAGAAATTGTTTGAAGCACATAAAAACTTCGGACTTTGCTTTAAGAGGAAATACCCATGCATGCCTGGAGTAATCATCAATGAAAGTCACGAAGTATAGGTAATTGCCCAAGGATGGAGTTTGCATGCGCCCACAAACATCACTATGCACAAGCTGCAACTTGCATGTGGCCCGGACTGAACCATCCTTTGGAAACTTAGAACGCTGCATCTTACCCAAAATACAGCCTTCACAAACATGTTTGACAGGTGCTTCAAGAGGTGGCAAAGAAGCAACCATATCAGATTTCTGCAAATGCAGCAAACTGGCAAAATTCAGATGATCAAAACGTGCATGCCAAAGTTTTGCATCTGAAATAGCCCTTGAATCTACAATAGCAGTTGCAAAATTTTGTCCACACTTTTCATACAGAGTGAGCTTATATAGCCCACGGCACAAAAGGCCAGATGCAACAATTTCATCACCAAAACTGAGATCATAAACTGTACATCTGTCATCCACAAATTTGACTAAAAGTCCAAGTCTAGCAAGTGCAGATACAAACAAGAGATTCTTCTTGATCCTAGGTACATAAAGTGCATCAACAAGTGTGAAGGAACTGCCATTAGCAGCAGTGAGCACAATCTTTCCAACTCCCTGAACCAGATAAGAGGCATTGTTGGCACAAGTGGCTGAATTTCCATGAGGGACAAACTCAAGAGAGGTAAACAATTCATGATGTGAGGTAATGTGCTTTGTAGCACCAATGTCGAAATACCACACATGTGAATCTGCACAACTGACAAGAATGCATCATGGACAACAGGATTGTAAGTGCACTCTGTGCTAAAAGCCCATTCTGCATCGACATCAGCATCACGGTCTCCTTTCATAGAAGACTCAACAATGGCTGCATTTGTAGTGGAACCAGCATTTGTAGTGGAACCACCCTCTTTCTTCTTAGCCTCTTTGGCCTTCAACTTAGGACACTGCTTGATCAAGTGATCATTAGTTTTACAATAATGGCAACACATCTTCTTTTTGCCCTTATCACTAGAATTGCCAGAAAAAGTGCTGCCAGCAGAAGCATTAGGAATAGAATTTTTGCCACTCGCAGCAGAACCATAAGAAGTGGCTGCATTTTTGTTACCACCCTTTCTTTGAGAAGCAATAAAAGCCTGTTCAACTGCACGCTATCTAGTTCTGTTTTTTCTAGAAAGTGACTCTTGCAACAGCAATGTTCATAATGCATCAAACTTGACAACTTCAGGATTTCCTTGGGTCATAAGTCTCTAAGTACTAGCAAAATTCTGGTAAGAATCTGGTAAGGCATCAAGAACAGTCTGCATAAGGGAGCTGTCTGAAATGACTTCAGCTATAGAAATAATTTGCTCATTGATATCCTTGACACTAGCAAGGAAAGTGTCCATATCATCTTCCTCATGCATAATCTTCGACTCCAACTCTTTACACAGCAAAGCAATTTTAGCCTCATTGTGACTTGCATAAAGACCACCCAAAATATCCCAAGCCTGTTTTGCAGATTTTACTGAACGAATGAGAGGAACAATGGTGCACTTCACAGACAATGCAATCAATGCATGAGACTATGCATCCTTTACATCCCAACGGGATTGTTCTGCCGTAGGCAAAACAACTTTAATAGCAGCAATCCTTGTAGCAAGACATGCAACATCCTCAACATCGCCTACATCCTCAGAACCAGGACGTACATCAATGCCCTGCACAATGTTCCAGACGCCCTTTGACACAAGAACATGTTGCATCATATAAGCCCACATAGGGTAGTTATCCCCATCCAACCTGTCCTCAACAGCAAACATCTTGAACACATCTGTGTTGTTGTTAGCCATGGTAAATGCTGCACCTGATGTGAAAACTGCCCAAAAATAGGAGAAACGGAGCGGGAACAACTTGTGCTATATAGCACAAACCGTAGAAGACTATGAGGCACCTGTTATGCAGAAAACGGCACTGACAGAAATTATGCACAAAATGACGAAATAGCCCGTGCAGTACTGCTTGTAGTGGAAACGGAGGCCAAAATGAGCCTGAATCAGAAATATGAGCAGACTAAGCTCTATGAGATTTCCCAAAATATTTGTTGACCTGCAAACACTTGCCAAACCTCATTGTAATCGGAGAAAGCGAGCAGGAGTGCTGGAGCAGTTGGCGACTAAGCCCGGGAGGACGTAACCTGCTCTGATACCAATTGTTGGAATTAGGGTTGCAGAGAAACGCACATAGCTTGGAGAAGACGAAGGAAGCTCAAGGCACACAATAGAGAGTGTGTTACTTGTTATGCAATGGAAAGATAGATAGCCCTAGAGTGATGGGCATATATATAATGCTCGGGGGAAAAAACCTCCTAAAGAGGGAAAAAATGCCCCGGCGGTTCTAGTGTGTTCACACACATCACTACCACATGTATATGGTAACAAAATATGTAGTATCTTAGTTTTAAGCCCTAAATTTAGATTTGAACATGAACTGGCAAAAAGATAGCATGAATTGTTTGAGAAGAGCTATGAAAGTCTGAAAACTACCTCTTAAACAGCATTTTGTAAAAATCAATTTCTCATTTATTACTTATAATAAGTGATAAATATAGGCTTTCAAATATGACATTTTCCATTTGAGATGGCATTTGCTATCAATATGGGTTTGTAAGTTTGAAAAACTTAATTTCTTTAGGAAGTTATAGAGTTTTAATGTTTTTCAAACCAAAAATAGCTCAAAATTTACATGAATTTTTGTTGTAAAACTTATTATATATCTTTTGCTATAGTACAAGGATAGACCATGAAACTTAAATTAGAGATGATTGTGAAGCTGATACTAACTTGGGTGAGGTTTATGACCCTAGTTATGATGGCAATCACACCATAATCATACAGGTAATGATTTTCTTGGCACACTCAAAGTTAAAGTCAAAGGAGGCGTACAAGGCACATATGTTTACTTTTGTTGGATGATGTTAGTAGTCATGATGTTATTTCTTCATGTCTTGTGCAGAAACTTGGTACTACCTCAAATCACATCATAGTACAAAGTCATATTTATTCTTAATAATCATTGATATAACTGTCAACCTCAAGTTGAAAATTTGGAAATTAAACAAGATTTCTCACAAGCATACACATTTCTGGTAGAACCATTATAAGTTCAAGGGGTAGATATGATATGGGGGATGTAATTTTGACATGAATTTAATCCTCCAATTGATTACCCTTTATTATCTCTCTCTCTCTCTCTCTCTCTCTCTCTCTCTCTCTCTCTCTCTCTCTCTCTCTCACACACACACACACACACACACACATAACGGTTTAAAAAATCCATTTACAAGAAATTCAAGAAATGCACAAAATAGCACTTCTGTCAAATTTTGGAAGCACTATTTGATAGGTGTTGATTTTGTGAGTCAAGACTAATCAGGAAAGAATCAACTATTTTCTCTCTCACCCTCTCATATATGATATGCATATAAAGTGGGCCACTTTTATTCAAGATTTTCAGCCTACTATTTAGTACCAACCTAGGAAGGAGAATATAGTGGATGATGCTTTGAGTAGAAGACCTTATCTTAATAATCTATCCATTATTGAGGGTACATCATTTTCTTCTATGCTTTGTGTGACTAAACCTTTTCATCTCATGGTTATTGAAGAGTTACACAAACCACAATATGCATATATACACCTATTTTGTAGTACTAAAGGTTGTTTACAAACACTCCAATAAAAATAAAACTCTTTGCACCACCAAAATGTAGATCTACATAACCAAGAACCTTAATGTTTCTGCATACAAATGCACTCTAACTTCAAAATGGGGCCAAAAAATCCTCCAATATTGGAAATTTTGTTGCACAATCTACAAACCCAAGATGCACAATTATTGAGGGAAACCACCTCAATTTGAGATCGTTTCATGATGTCTCTTGAGAATCACTTTCATTTCTCTTGTGTGCTTCTCCAAGCTCATCAGAGACGACCACGCTATGATACTATGTTAAGAGATAGAAAAGAAGAGAAATGGAGCTCATGCAATCATAGAGAGAGATAGAGAGAGAGAGACTACTTATTCTTCACCAACTCAAGATAAGAGGTCTACTACAAAGTATAAAAGGGAAAATATAACATAAGAGAAAACTAGTACAACGGTGTTATGTCGTGGCATGGCACGGGCATCATGGAAACAAATGGTATGATTCCAAATTTAGATGCATTATAGCATTTCCAATAATATACATAAGTGTGTGTGTGTGTGTGTGTGTTATAAAGCTAAGTCATCTATCTCATCTACCTAAAATAAACTTCAAGATAACTTTTTAAAAATTTCTTTTGAAATTTACAAGGATAAAAATCCTTAATGGATGTGCGTCTTATCATCTACTTGTATCTCATACCTAGTGTGTATTCTTGGAGCCATAAGAAAATTCAATGTTCGAGGTAATGCTTACATACACCATGATGTGTGTATTCTTGGAGCCATAAGGAAGTTCAATGCAAAGGGGTCCACATGAAGACTTTTGTAGAGATTAAAAAAATGTGTTGTGGAATTTTTGGCATCCACTTTCCATAAAAATTTGAAAAGTGTTCTTCATGAAAGTTGTAGCTTGTGAGATGAACAATATACTCAAATTTTTTCATAATTTTTTAAGCTATGTATAAGGAGATATGATCAAAATGGTAGACCCCATTCTACCTATCCACACCAAAAAAGAACAAATCATTTTCAACACTCCTCATCCCCTATTCACATTGAATCAAGTGGAACTCTTGAGGGTTTACCCCATCTATATAAAGGACCCTCTTCTCCCTTGTAAAGAAATCAAGACTTAGTGAATGGAGTGATGTTAGTGGAAGGGAGTGAGACATAGAGAGGACCCTAACTTAGAACTATATATGCCTTGGGGAAGCTCTACTATAAAGTTGCAAGCACACACATATATTGAAAAGCCTATGATCATCTAATGTACATAATTTTTAGTCATCAATAAAGGACTTTGAGTGTATTAAGAAGGTGTAAAAGGCTACTAATTGTTTGCTTCTTTGAAAAATAAACAACATACTTGTGGGCATATTGTGTAAGCCATTACTCTTTACATTTTTTGTTGTTCTATCTCTTCATTTATCTCTCTCTCTAACCACATATGTATATCTCCATCTATCTCACTTTCTAACCACATATCTATCTATCTCTCTCATATACTAGCAATTGATCATAGCTAGATCCTTTCGTTTTTGCTGATATTATCTTAAATGAATGGCCCACAAAAGTATGACTTTCACCCTTTCCATTTGGTACAATCTCTTAGGTTTAGTGTGTGTTTAAGTCATAAAATTCACTTCCAACAAAGAATTGTAAATTTCTTTTTGGACCTGAAAGACTACAAGAAATTCTTCTCACTCCACTCCTCATTATTCTACAACTCCTAGATTATTCTAATTCATTTGATGTGCACATATTTATTTTTCTCTAGAGGATAAGTCTTGCTTGATCTAATATGAACCGAGAAGACTTATATACACAACTCATTTCCAATCACCAGGAAAAGTATATACATCATTGTGAGCACAAAATTACAGTTCCAAAGAATAATTTGTAGCTTGTTTGGTCAGCAAAGGTTCAATGCCATTAACACATCTATTTACCCTTTCATCCTACCCACGATAAGATATGACCAAAGCCTTGATCATTTTCATATTTGTTTTGTTTTGATTTTCTCTTTTGTGCTCTTTCTATATGTGTGTGTGTGCAAGAGAGAGAGAGAGAGAGAGAGAGAGAGAGAGAGAGAGAGAGAGAGAGAGAAAGAGAGAGAGAGAGAGAGAGAGAGATTGAGGCTTCTTTGATCTCACTCCTTACCAAGCTTGATCTAGGATTGATGGAATCTATGGCATAACTCCTTCATATAGTCTTTAGAGTTTTCTCACAGATTCTCATAGCAAGAGGCCCGCTGGTGCTTTCTTGGCAAGACCGCAAACTTCTCGACAATCGTCTAGTTTGAACCACTAGTGAGTGAGCTAGATGGATAAGTTGACCATCACTACGATAGGTAGAAATAGTCAATGTAATCTAGTTGTAGTATCACTGGAAAAGATATAGGAATCCACCAAGGCATGCCAGTGATGACTCTTGGTGATAGTCATCTAGGAGTAGTATATGTTGATCTTGAAACCTCAAAACACCCTATTGGCCCACCACATTGACATGCATGTAGTCTGTGTTATCTCACTCGTGATCCCATTGGCACTAAAATCCCATCTACACCTATTGTTGATGTGCCAATTGTGTCAATGGATTTCCATGTTTGATGACATGCATGACTACTATCGGATCCCCTATCCCCGTTAGCCCACCTTGTCAACACACTCATATCCCACATCAACTCACTTGCTACCTCGTTGATACACCCATTGTTGATGGCAAAATAAATTCATCATGATCCTTATTGTTGGAGTGGGGCACCTAGAGCCAAGCTGGCAACCAATGCCGAGTGAAACTAATCTCTCTTCTCCATGAGCCATATTTCTCCCCAAAGCTCTCATGATCATGTTCTTGCATGCATCAATCCTTCCTTCCCTCTCTTTTGCTCCCCAGTATAGCTCATGCCCCTTTTTCTCACTCTTGGTTCTCTACATAGTCACACACAGTTGGATAGCAACAAGGTTCCCCCCTTGTCGCTCGGAAACACAAGGACATGTTCATGCCCTAGGTATTCCTCCTGCATAATATTGAGCTTTGCCCTAATGTCTTGCTACACATGCGCACAAGCTCATCGCTCTCTCAATTCCTCATCCAACCCAAAAGATCATATCTCCTAGTGATGAACACACATTGTCCAAACCATGGCGGTGGTGGAGGAGAATAAGGCACACACAAAAAGATTGCTTCACATACAATATGTCATCGCTAGGGGGAGAGAAAAGAGGCATGACCACCTCTCTCTGTTACCATATACATGTGGTAGTGATGTGTGTGAACACACTAGGACCGCCGGGGCATTTTTTCCCTCTTTAGGAGGTTTTTTCCCCCGTGCATTATATATACGCCCATCACTCTAGGGCTATCTATCTTTCCATTGCACACTAAGTAACACACTCTCTATTGTGTGCCTTGAGCTTCCTTTGTCTTCTCCAAGCTGTGTGTGCTTCTCTGCAACCCTAATTCCAAAAATTGGTATCAGAGCAAGTCACGTCCTCCCGGGCTTAGTCGCCAGCTGCTCCAGCACACGCGTGCTCACTTTCTCCGATTTCAGTGAGCTTTGGCGAGCGTTCGCAGCTCAGAATTTTGATTTGGGCTCATTTTGGCCTCCATTTCCACTACAGGCAGTACTGCATAGGCTATTTCGTCATTTTGTGCAGAATTTCTGTCAGTGCCGTTTTCTACATTACAGGTGCCTTATAGTTTTCTACGATTTGTGCTATATAGCACAGGTTGTTCCCGCTCTGTTTCTCCTATTTTCGGGCAGTTTTCACATGAGGTGCAGCATTTACCATGGCTGACAACAACAACACATATGTGTTCAAGATGTTTGCTGCTGAGGACAGGTTGGATGGGGACAACTACCCTATGTGGGCTTATATGATGCAACATGTTCTTGTGTCAAAGGGTGTCTGGAACATTGTGCAGGGCATTGATGTACGTCCTTGTTCTGATGATGTAGGCGATGTTGAGGATGTTGCAGGTCTTGCTGCAAGCATTGCAGCTGTTAGAGTTGTTTTGCCTACGGCAGAACAAGCTCGTTGGGATGTTAAGGATGCACAGGCTCATGAATTGATTGCTTTGTCTATGAAGCGCACCATTGTTCCTCACATCCGTTCAGCAAAATCTGCAAAACAGGCTTGGGATATTTTAGCAGGTCTTTATGCAAGCCGCAATGAGGCTAAAATTGCTTTGCTGCATAAAGAGCTAGAGTCAAAGATTATGCATGAGGAAGATGATATGGACACTTTCCTTGCTAGTGTCAAGGATATCAATGAGCAGCTTATTTCTGCAGGTGAAGTCATTTCAGACATTTCCCTTGTGCAGATTGTTCTTGATGCCTTACCAGATTCTTACCGGACTTTTGCTAGTACTTGGAGACTTATGACCCAAGGAAATCCTGAAGTTGTCAAGTTTGATGCAATATGCACATTGTTGTTGCAAGAGTCACTTTCTAGAAAAAAGAGGACTAGGCAGCATGCAGTTGAACAGGCTTTTATTTCTTCTCAAAGAAAGGGTGGTAACAGTAATGCAGCCACTTCTTATGGTTCTACTGCGAGTGGCAAAAATTCTGGTGATAAGGGCAAAAAGAAGATGCGTTGCCATTATTGTAAAGCCAATGATCACTTGATCAAGTCGTGTCCTAAGTTGAAGGCCAAAGAGGCTAAGAAGAAAGAGGGTGGTTCCACTGCAAATGCTGGTTCCACTACAAATGTAGCCATTGTTGAGTCTTCTGTGAAAGGAGACTGTGTTGTTGATGTTGATGTAGAATGGGCTTTTAGCGAAGAGTGCACTTACAAACCTGCTGTCCATGATGCATGCTTGTCAGTTGCTGCAGATTCACATGTGTGGTATTTTGACAGTGGTGCTACAAAGAACATTACCTCACATCGTGAATTGTTTACCTCTCTCGAGTCAGTTCCTCATGGGAATTCAGTCACTTGTGCCAACAACGCCTCTTATCCAGTTCAAGGAGTTGGAAAGATTGTGCTCACTGCTGCTAATGGCAGTTCCTTCACACTTGTTGATGCACTTTATGTACCTGGGATCAAGAAGAATCTCTTGTCTTTATCTGCACTTGCTAGACTTGGACTTGTAGTCAAATTTGTGGATGACAGATGTACAGTTCATGATCTCAGTTTTGGTGATGAAATTGTTGCATTTGGCCTTTTGTGCCGTGGGCTGTATAAGCTCACTTTGTATGACAAGTGTGGAAAAAATTTTGCAAATGTTGTTGCAGATTCAAGGGCTATTTCAGATGCAAAACTTTGGCATGCACGTTTTGGTCATCTGAATTTTTCCAGTTTGCTGCGTTTGCAGAAATCTGATATGGTTGCTTCGTTGCCACCTCTTGAAGCACATGTCAAACATGTTTGTGAGGGCTGTATTTTGGGTAAGATGCAGCGTTCTAAGTTTCCAAAGGATGGTTCAGTTCGGGCCACATGCAGGTTGCAGCTTGTGCATAGTGATGTTTGTGGGCCCATGCAAACTCCGTCCTTGGGCAATTACCTGTACTTCGTGACTTTCATTGATGATTACTCCAGGCATGCATGGGTATTTCCACTTAAAGAGAAGTCCGAAGTTTTTAGGTGCTTCAAACAATTTCTGGCTATGGCTGAAAATGTCTCGAAATGTACTATGGGCACCCTCCATTCTGATCGAGGGGGGGAGTATATGTCTCATGAATTTAATGCATTTTTGGCTAGTCATGGGATAAAACACCAATGTACAGTGCCTTGTACACCTCAGAAAAATGGTGTTGCTAAGAGGAAAAACAGGTCACTGACAGAAATGGCACGATGTATGGTCAAAAGTCAAGCTTTGCCGCATTCTTTTTGGCTTGAGGCCATTATGTGTGCCACTTATGTACTTAACAGGTGTCCTACGAAAGCTTTGCAGTCTATTACTCCATATGAAGAATGGCATGATAGAAAGCCTTCTATTGAGCACATGCGTGTTTTTGGCTGTTTGGCATATGCTTTGGTGCCACAAGTGCAGCGCAGAAAATTGGATGATAAGGCTGTCAAATGCATTTTTGTTGGTTATAGTGTTGAAAGCAAAGGTTACAGGTTGTATCATCTGCAAACAAAACGTATTCTGGTTTCATGGGATGTAGTGTTTGTGGAAGATTCTATTCAGCCCTTCTTGTCATGTACTAGAGACCGTAATGTAAGCTCACAGGACATTTATGACACTTTGTTGCCTCTTTTCAGTGGTGGAAATACGAATGTAAGTTCCAATGGGGCAAATGTACAGTCTATGGGGGTTTTTGAATATGTTTTAGATCAGCCTATTACTGATGCAGATGTACATGATGTACTTGATAAGGAAAGGGCTGAAAATAAGCAAGCTAGAGGTATGCCAAAATGGCCGGTGCACACTTTGCGTGATAGTAAATTGGATGCACCTTTGTCTAGTCGTACTCGTTCAAGCTCTTGCCATGCATCTTATGCATCAGATTGTTATGCTTTGGCTGTGTCTAGCTTACATGATGTTGAGGAGCCTTTGACTTTTGATGAAGCACAAAATTCAGAAAATTGGATGGCTGCCATGCAATCAGAATATGATGCACTTATAGAAAATGACACATGGACTTTATGTGATTTGCCTCCTGGCAAAAAGGCCATTGGTACTAAGTGGGTTTACAAGTTGAAACGCAAGCCCGATGGTGAGATCGATCGCCATAAGGCTCGACTTGTTGCAAAGGGTTATGCACAGCAAAAAGGCATAGATTATGAAGAGACTTTTGCTCCCACTTGTCGTATGACTACTATGCATTTTCTATGTGCATTGGCAGCTCATTTTGGTTGGGATGTACATCAATCAAACATTATTACCGCTTTCTTGAATGGTGACATATTTGAGGAAGTTTATGTAACGCAGCCTCGTGGTTTTGTCATAAAAGACAAGAGGACAAAGTGTGCAAATGTAACAAGGCTTTGTATGGGTTGAAGCAATCTCCTCGTGCTTGGTATGAGAAAGCTGACACTCATTTGGTCAAACAAGGCTTTCGTAACAGTCCAACAGAAAGCACATTGTATGTAAAGTGTGAGGGTGATGTACTTCTCATCGTGGTTCTTTATGTTGATGATTTGTTGGTCACTGGTCCAAATGAGAGCATATTACTGAATTTAAGGCTGATTTGAATGCTTCTTTCAAGATGAAAGATTTGGGGCTGTTGCATCATTATTTGGGTATACAGTTTAAGCAGTGTGATGGTGGTATTGCCTTGTGTCAGAAAAGTTACATAGAGACATTGCTATGTAAGTTTGGACTTGAGGATTGCAAACCTATTGCCACTCCGATGGAAATAGGTTTGAAGTTGAGTCTACATGATGTTGGTGATCCTGCTGATGTCACTCTTTATCAAACTGCTGTTGGCTGCCTCATTTATGTATGCAACACAAGGCTGGATATTCAGTTTGCAGTCTCACAGGTCAGCAGATTTATGCATAGCCCAGGGTCTAAGCATTGGCAGGCTGTCAAGAGGATTTTCCGCTACCTTAGTGGCACTTTACATCTTGGCTTGTTTTATCCCAAGGGGGGGATCATTGCCACCAGACTTACATGCTTTTTCGGACTCAGATTGGGCTGGTTGTTTTGACACGAGAGTGTCCACAAGTGGTTTTTGTTTCATGCTTGGCAGTTCATGTATATCATGGTTGAGCAAGAAGCAACCTACTGTGGCCACTTCGAGTTGTTAGGCTGAGTATAGGGCAGTCTTCACAGCTACGGTTGAGTGTGTATGGCTCAGACGATTTATGGCTGATTTGGGTGTTGGACAGGACACTGCCAACACTATCTACATTGACAGTTAGAGCGCATTGGTAGTTGCGAGGAACCCAGTTTTTCATGCTCGCACAAAGCACATTGAGGTGCATTACCACTATGTTAGAGGCTCTCAGCCGGAGAGATCAGCTTGGCTTATGTGCCAACATAGGACAACCTTGCAGATCTTTTCACAAAGTCATTGTCTCGTGAGAAGCTTGAAGCTTTGGGCTTACTTCCCTTTGTGGACTGATCCTATCCTCAAGGCATGGCACTTCTCTTTACTCATGTGCCAGCTCTCGTTCACCGCATCACTCCAAGGGTATTTGTTACCATATACATGTGGTAGTGATGTGTGTGAACACACTAGGACCGCCGGGGCATTTTTTCCCTCTTTAGGAGGTTTTTTCCCCCGTGCATTATATATACACCCATCACTTAGGGCTATCTATCTTTCCATTGCACACTAAGTAACACACTCTCTATTGTGTGCCTTGAGCTTCCTTCGTCTTCTCCAAGCTGTGTGTGTTTCTCTGCAACCCTAATTCCAACACTCTCAGCTTGTTTTGCTCCCTCTCTCTCTCTCTCTCTCTCTCTCTCTCTCTCTCTCTCTCTCTCTCTCTCTCTCTCTCTCTCTCTCTCTCTCTCTCTCTCTCTCTCTCTCTCTCTCTCTCTCTCTCTCTCTCTCTCTCTCTCTCTCTCTCTCTCTCTCTCTCTCTCTCTCTCTCTCTCTCTCTCTCTCTCTCTCTCTCTCTCTCTCTCTCTCGTCCTTTCATTAGTTAGCCCTAAACCACTTTAAGTGTGACTTTATCACTTGTTTTAAAGATATTCTCAAGGGTAGGCCTCATGATTTTATCACTTGTTTAGCATATGTCCATTTTTTTTCCAAAACTCACAATCTATTAGTGACATATTAATAAAATTTCAAAAAATTTACAGGGAAAACCCCGCTCCACCCAAGACAAGGTGTCAACATGTTGAGCAAAAAAAACATTATCACACCACAACACAATAGATCAACAATCAAAGGGGTTTTACAAGGATCGCCCCAAACCTACAAAGTACAAATCACAACAAATACAAGGAAGCCACCATGTCAAAGAGGTCATATTTCTGAGAGAGGGGTGGAACCCTAGAGTCTCTATCACCGGCCTAACCAGCCATGGTGAAAAAAAGTAGGTGAGGAAGCCGTCGGAAGAAAACAACCCACCCACTACCAGCATCAAGCACCCGTGCAAGTTCTACCACAGGCTATTCTAGGAGATCCAAGCTCCATCAAAGAGGGCCAATCCGTGCTATAGAACCATCTCCTCAGTCACACATCAGTGGAGTGCCATGTTCAATAGCACATCAAACTCTTTCCGGCTCCCTCTTGTCCGTCGGCCCACCACACTGATCAACACCTACATCCATGGCATTTTTTTGCGTTCCTCAACACTTTTGGGACACCCCACTTTGTGGATGAGTTATCATCATCGTTTGATGCCCTTAATGGATTGCCATGTGCCTCAAGTAGTTAACTCACCTGATCCTCCCACATGCCCGTCCCCCCTTCTCTTGCTTTGGAAAACCCCCATCCTCAAGTGTTTACTCCCCTCTACCCCCAGCCCCAGCCATGAACCCCACGCCCTTGCACCATGGGGTTCACTCATGGCCATGGGGTTTTCTTGATACTATAGGGCTCATGACTGCATCATTGGGTTCACTACCTGCATGTTGGGGTTCTTCTTAGTAGCTCACTCACCCCCGATTGGGATTATTATCTGGGTTTCTTGGGTGCTTGGGAGATTTTTGGACCATGCCAAATTGTACGTAACTATAAGAGTAGTGGTGTTTTGTTTAGATGAGAACAAGGTAGACCATAGAGCAAGTGATAGATGCAATAAGGCAACGAGTTCCATGAACCCCTTTTATCTCGACCCTTTTATTATGCGGGTATACAATACCCCCTTTGGGCAAGTACCAAGTTATACTCGTCACTAAAAACAACATGGTGTTGGGGCCTGGAAGGAATCTAGGTCCAAATTTGCGGACATGGAGGGATTTCAATCTTTTTCATATGATCGCTATGGTGAAATAGAGTGAAATAGGGGTGGGCTAAACTCATAGTGAACTTATGGCGTGAACTCGGGTCAATGGCGTGCACTAGCATGGTGGTAGGGATGTTGTGTGGCAACGAAGAGGTCTTGATTTCAACCCACATCCTATGAGGCCGGTGAGCTAGGGGGTGAACTTGGGGTGACTAAAATCGGAGTGAGCTCAAGGTGTCATTTTTGCCCATAGTTCACCGTGGTGATTGGACAAGAAAGATCAAAGACGTGTTCCCTCCCTCAATTTGGGCCCTTGACTCCTCCTGATCCCTGACTGTGTGATCCATATCGTGACAAGACAAGGCTACCCATCATCAGTAGCCTTGGATTATTTGGGGCATTTTTGGGTCTTACAAGACTCGATGTACTTAAGGTGGCTGACAAGATTTAGTAGGCAATGTGTGAAAGTAGACCATATCCATGTTTGGGCATCCACGACTGGGAGATCCCGCTTGGGCCACTACGGTGTGATCAAGGGATGCAGTGAGTTTTTTCCTCACCATGAGATACATTGAAATTGTATCAATATGGAAATCCCAAACCCATGTGCTTAGATGGGAGTTGGACAAAGTTTGACCCAATGAGCTTGTCCCATGGATGGTGTGGTGCACTACCCTTAGCAAGGAGGGTCTTAGTGCAATCCAAAAGAGTCTATATGATGACTGGAATCTTCCCTTTCCCAACCAATCCCAAAATGTTGTATGAAAGACAACGTGGATGGGGTTGAGAGGTAGAGACATGTCCATGGGAAGGGGCTTTCAGTGTTGAGTTCCCACAACCCTAACCTCAAGATATCCATGTCGACTGCATGCTTCCAAGTGGCATACTTTCCTGGTGTCTGAAAACCATGCATGGGTGGGCTATTTTATCTCTTCAGAGGTTTGAGACTCCATGGGACGATGTGTGCTTTTTCGTGGCCTTAGCTGTAGCCTCCTAGAGGGAGGTGGGTATATGAAATTGCACAATGGACCACCCTATTAGTGCTCAACCATCCTACATTAAGATGAGCAGCCATTTCATTGCTTATGAGTGACATTCCCTATGTGATTGATTCTCCTTTCCTATTGGGTCTAGTGTTCACCTTGTTATTGGTGGTGCCCCCACATCCAAACCATCGTGCAATGAAGTTCAAACATGTGACCATGATTGACTGCTAGTGTAACCAAGGATAGCTACCTAGTTGATCCTACCAGTAGTCATATCCTTGTCTCAAATATCAAGCCATGCATTTGTAAGTATAAATTCTTTTGTAGTGTGAAACTATGAATGGCTCTTTAAATCAGTTCTAGTTTCTTTGATGTTACCTTGATACTCCATAGTAATTCTTGAGCTAATACGTGCACCAAATCCCAACATTTGGAAGAGAAAAATTTATAACATAAAAGGTTGAGGTCGGCTTGCATGATAATGTTGTGAATCATGATAACTATACAAATTGCACGGCCTTGGTTCTAGGGATACTTCATTCAAATTTCTTTAGTATCAACTTTCAATGGTAGAGGCCTACCATGGTGGTGGTGGGTGGCAAAGAACTAGGGTTCAATTCCAAAAAGGAAACCTGAGAAACAACTACCACATCCAAGGAACACAACAAGCGTGAAAACTAAACAGTCCCTACACAAAGGAGTTGCTGATGATAAATAACAATACTCATCTCTTTTGATTCTACCAATTGGAATAAGTACAATCTAAATCCCTTCACAAGGATCCATTGCAGGGAAAGTTTGGTGCCAATAGTCACGGTATTCTAGCTCCACTAGCATTAATTTAAGCTATTTCACTTAAAAAGCTTGTAGTTGGATCGGGATACGACAATTGCTCCACCTCTTTTGGTGTGCACTAGTTTCTCCACCCTTCCTATTGGGGGCATACTCTTGGCCTTAGTTGGTTGGGATATAAATTTTATGATGTTAATTTAACAAAATTAGAGTGCTCAAAGCAAGTATATGTTCTAAAAACATTAGAATGGAATAATGTGATAGCACTCTGGTCCTATTGTGTCGGTCTTTAGATTGAAGTAATGACTAATAGAGGCGATTATGGACATTTGTATTTCCTCCTTCCAGCCCTTACTATGACCAACAAATTTGATCCATCATCTCTTAGTCTTCAAGAATCAATTATGCATACCTACATGCTTGAGGAAGCAGATTCTAAAGTAATCTCATGAAACTACTCTTGCATCTCACCTAGGTTATCATCTAATGTTTGCGTATCTTAAACAAAATTTCTATTTGCCTAAGATGAAAAAGGACACCCTAGAGTATGTTAAGAAGTGTTTGATATACCAAAAGGTGAAAGCTAAAAGAGTTAGGATCCCTAGAAAGCTACAACCATTATATATACTTCATCGAAGTGGAAGTGCATCAAGATGGATTTTGTAATAGGGTTACCCAAGATTGCTGTAAATTTTGATTCAATTTTTATGGTGATGGATAAACTCAGCAAATTAGCTTACCTTGTCCTAGTCAAAACCACTACATTGGCAGCTAATATTGCTCATATTTTTGTAAAATAAATTATCAAACTACATGGAATTCATGCTAGGATAATTAGTGATTATGATGCCAAGTTTACCTCCAAAAGGCCATGTTCCAATCCTTAGGCACTCAATTAAAACCAAGTTTAGCCTAAAATATAGAGACATATGGACAATTTGAAAGAGTTAATCAAGTAGTTGAAGCTATGTTGCGATCATATTGCAGTCACCAGCCTCCTCCTTGGATCAAATATTTACCATTAGTAGAATTTTCCTATAATTCTTCTTACCATAGAAGTTTAGAAATGTCCCCATTTAAAGCTCTTTATGGACAATATTTTCTCATTCCTCTCAGGATGGTTGACCCAAGTCTCCCAGTGCCTATAGCCAAGATTATCCTTGAAGAAATGGATCGCTAAAAAATCAAAATAATAAGGAAGAACCTTAAGAGAGAAAGTGACTAGCAAAAGAGTTATGAGAGCTGCATAGATCTCCCATGATTTTCAAGGCTGGAGATAAAGTTTTCCTTAGGGTCAAACCAAAGAAAACTACACTCAAATTGAGAAAATACAAGAAGTTAGCATATAGATATTGTGAACCCTTTGAAGTTTTGAGAAGGGTAGGGGTCCTATCTTAAGAACTCCCTTTACCCCTCACTTGCATATGCACAATTTCTTTTATGTTAGCTTACTAAAAGAATATGTTGCAGATCCTCTTGACATCTTAAATGATAAGGATACTATTATTATCACACAAGAAGAATTCTAGATTGAGCCGAGCAAATTTTAGACATGAAGGAGCAAAAGTTACAACATCAAACAATTTGGCAGGTTCTGGTCCAATGGAAGGGTTATCCCGTTGAAAATGCCTCTTGGAAAGATTGGGAGAGCCTTATTTCGCAGTTTTGTCATCTTTTGTAATGAGAATTTTCCTCTTTTTGTGCCCAAATTGAACCCTTCTAGCCCATGTAATTACAACTACAAGCTCTATCTTACTAAACTTTTGTGTCACTCAACTAATGTAACTTGACTGTTTTGCTAAATAATAACGAGATTAATGTTTTGTTTAAATCTTGTAACTCGGATCCTTGTATAAAATCACAAAATAAATAAATAAATTGAGTTATGTTTATAATTCTCTAAGGGACTTTTGTAAAATTCCATATATAGAAGACTAAGAACAAATTTAATTGTATCCATCAAGAGAAATCACAGAAAGAAGGACTCAAGAAAAGAACCAAGATCTTAATATATGATGAGTTTGTTAAGAGAAACAATGAAGATATATTTTTATTACTATTACCATATACATGTGGTAGTGATATGGGTGAACATACTAAGACCGCCGGGGCATTTTATCCGTCTTTAAGAGGTTTTTTCCCCCGTGCATTGTATATACACCCATGACTCTAGGGCTATCAATCTTGCCATTGCACACTAATTAACACGCTCTCTATTGTGTGCCTTGAGCTTCCTTTGTGTTCTCCAAGCTGTGTGCGTTTCCTTGCAATCCTAATTTCAACAATTGGTATCAGAGTAGGTTGCGTTCTCTCAGGCCAGTCGCCAGCGCCTCCAACACACGTCTGCTCACTTTATTCAATTTTTATGAGCTTTGGCGAGCATTCGTAGTTCAACAAAATTTTTGGGGCAGCTTGTAGAGCTGAGTCTGCTCAGATTTTTTATTCGGGCTCATTTCAGCCTCCGTTTCCACTACAGGCAGTACTGCATAGGCTATTTTGTCATTTTGTGCAATTTTTTTGTCAGTGCCGTTTTCTGCATAACAGGTGCCTTACAGTCTTCTACGGTTTGTGCTATATAGCACGTGTTGTTCCCTCTTTGTTTCTCCCTTTTCGAGCAATTTTCACATCAGGTGCAGCATTTACCATGGCTAACAACAACACAGATGTGTTCAAGATGTTTGCTACTAAGGACAGATTGGATGGGGACAATTACCCTATGTGGGTTTGCATGATGCAACATGTTCTTGTGTCAAAGGGCATCAAGAATATTGTGCAGGGCATTGATGTACGTCCTGGTTCTGAGGATGTAGGCGATGTTGAGGATGTGGCAGGTCTTGCTGCAAGGATTGTTGCTATTAGAGTTTTTTTCCCTACAACAAAACAATCTTGTTGGGATGTAAAGGATGCACAATCTCATGCATTGATTGCATTGTCTGTGAAGCGCACCATTGTTCCTCACATTCATTCAGCAAAATCTGCAAAACAGGCTTGGGATATTTTGGTTGGTCTTTATGCAAGTCGCAATGAGGCTAAAATTGCTTTGCTGCGTGTAAAGAGCTGGAGTCAAAGATTATGCATGAGGAAGATGATATGGACACTTTCCTTACTGGTGTCAAGGATATCAATGAGAGACTTATTTCTGCAGGTGAAGTCATTTCAGACAGTTCCCTTGTGCAGACTGTTCTTGATGCCTTACCAGATTCTTACCATACTTTTGCTAGTACTTGGAGACTTATGACCCAAGGAAATCCTGAAGTTGTCAAGTTTGATGCATTATGCACATTGCTCTTGCAAGAGTCACTTTCTAGAAAACACAGGACTAGGCAGCGTGCAGTTGAACAGGATTATATTGCTTCTCAAAGAAAGGTTCGTAGTAGCAATGCAGCCACTTCTTATGATTCTGCTAGGAGTGGCAAAAATTATGTTCCTAATGCTTCTGCTGGTAGCAATTCGTCTGGAAATTATGGTGATAAGGGAAAAAAGAAGACACATTGCCATTATTATAAAGCTAATAATCACTTGATCAAGCAGTGTCCTACGTTGAAGGCCAAAGAGGCTAAGAAAAAAGAGGGTGGTTCCACTGCAAAATGCTGGTTCCACTACAAATGCAGCCATTGTTGAGTCTTCTCTGAAAGGAGACTGTGATACTGATGTTGATGCAAAATGGGCTTTTAGTGCAAAGTGCATTTACAATCCTGCTATCCATGATACATGCATGTCAATTGCTTCAGATTCACATGGGGTATTTTGATAGTGGTTCTACAAAGCACATTACCTCACATCATGAATTGTTCACCTCTCTTGTATTGTTTTTATGTGCATGGGTATATCCACTTAAAGCGAAGTCCGAAGTTTTTATGTGCTTCAAACAATTTCTGGCTATGGTTGAAAATGTCTCCAAATGTACTATGGGCACCCTCCGTTTCGATTGAGGGGGGGAGTGTAATGGAATTTGCCTATTCAATTTGAGAGTAGCGGAAGTTAATGAGAGTACTTTCAAGAAATGATTTTGTGAGCATAGCGGGTAGACATAATTGAAGATAGCAACATAATTATAGCAATTAGTTAACTTGGCATAGACAATACTTTTGCAAGAGACAGAATTTAGAGAACATGACAACAGTTGAGGACCGGATTTATGTGGAGCCGGTCCCCCCTCCAATAGGCATTTGTATTATGATTTCTCCCATAAAGAGAGACTTGTTACAATACATTCTTTGTGTTCCTTGTGACCTAGGTGAAGCAATGAAGATGGAAAGCTTCATGCATCACCATCATAGCATAACCTAAACTTGAAGAAAGCTTTAACTATACCAAGCCTCAGTCCCAAGACCTCAAACACCTTCGAAGGTGGAGAGAGCTAGCAGGGAATGAGGGTAGGGAAGAGGAAGAAGAAACATTTCATACGAGAAAGAGCTAGTTCCTCACTTATCATAACTCTTGTGCTAGCATACATAATAGCATAGTAATGAAGAAGAAATAGATGGCAAGCTCAAGCATTGAAGCATGGCTCTTGGATGGATTTGCACTCCATAGCCAAGAGTGTTGGTGTAGGCTCTCAACCTCTACTTGCTTTTAGAAAGAGAGGGAGCTCTTGCACTTTGCATAGTACACAATGAGAGTGTTGTGAGTGTGTGTGGGTGAGTATACCCCCTAAGCACCCCCCTAGCTTGCTTGGGTCGACCCCCCCTTGTAGCTCATTCTTGAAGCTCATTGGACCCCTCCAGGCCTAGCCAATCACAAGCAGGAGCCATTACAAGCAACATGGGTAGCCTTGGGACAAGTGTCCCCCTTTCCCCTTTGAGAGAGAGGACTTGATAAATGCAAAATCAATTAATTAAATATCCTAAATTATCATTGGACCCCTTGGGTGGCCAACCAATAGGTTTCAGGCACACCATGAGGGCAACATGAGGAGGAACTTGACAAGTGTCCTTGCTGCCTCTTCAAGCTGGGGCTTCCCTTGTGTGTGTGTGTGTGTTCTCTCTCATCCCCCCCCTTGTAGGATCACCCCACTCCTTCTAGGGATATTTTTGACTTTGGATGAGCAAGCCCCTTAGTCATCAAGCATGACTAAGCACTTGAAGTAGGGGGTGTTCCCACAAGCATCTCAGGCAAGCTTCTCAAGGCACTTCAAGCACCTTAATCATGAACCAAGTCAAGCACCTTGAGCATGGAGCCATTCAAGCACCTCAAGCATCTTAATCAAGAACCTCAAGCATGACAAGCACCTCAAGCACGACAAGCACCTCGAGCTTGGGCGGGGTTCCCACCTCAAGCTCAGCCCTAGCTTACCTAAGGTCAAAGGACTTTTACACACATTATTGGAGGTCTTCAATGAAGCTAACCCTAAGGTGTTATGCTCCATTGGTTAGCCTTGCTCTTGATAGACCATCTCCCATTTGGGCCCCTTTACTATTGGCCCCGTGTTGAGATAGATCTATAAGCACATATCTATATCTTAACACTTGTTCCCATTTATTATTCCCCCACATTAAGTGATCAATTTAATATGAGAAAATCATTTGGGTTGGTTAGATATTAGATTTTATGACATTACCTCTCTCTTGAAATCATAGTCGTCCTCGACTATGAGGTAGAAGAGATAAAGCCTTAGTCATTAGTCAATCGTACTTAGCGGGTAGAGGATCCCTTTTTTACCCTACGACATCTTTCCAAGATGGATGACTAATCCATTTGGTGCTTGGGAGACATAGCTGCCGCAAGCATGTCTGCTCTTTAGTCCATTTCATTCTCCCAAAGTAGAGTGACAAATTCTACTTGGTGTTTGAGAGACGTCGTCATCACAAACATGATTCTAAGCATGCATACTAGTTAAATTTGTGCACAATTAAAAAGAGGATTAGTCTTATAAGACAAAAACATGAGTCATTTAAAAGAGAGTTGTACATTTGCTTACTCTAATGTAGCATTGTAAGCATTGACAAGGTTCATGCTATCCTTAAGTTGTACTCCTTGCATCCATTTAGCATCTTCAAAAGGATAATTTTTGAACTTAATAAGATACCGTCGGATTATCTTACCATGTCGTAGTACCTTGTCTTCATGCCGAAGGACAACTTCGGGTTGTAGCACCTCTTCTTGGTCTTCAACTTCGGGAGGGTCTTCAATAATTGGTTTAGTTGGTGGCTCTCCTTTGTAGGGCTTAAGTAGGCTTACATGAAAGGCATTGTGTATAAGCCAATGGTTGGGCAACTTGAGTTGATAAGCCGTCTCATTGATGGGCTTCAAGATTTGGAAAGGACCATAGTATCTTTTTGCTAGTTTAGTTTAATACTTTTGATGGCCCGTATGATTTTTGCCCGTCGTTTGCCTTAATCGAGCCTTAGGAAACTTGAGTAAGACCCAATCATTTTCTTTGAACATTAAGGCTCTTCTGTGCTTATCAGCAGTAGCTTTTTGCCTTTGTTGAGAGATGGCTATAGCCTCCCTAATCTTTTGAAAAGATTCTTGTAGGTCACGGCTATACTAATCGGCGGCGAAGATCTTCCCATGTACTTTGAGTAGCAAGGGACTTTTAGGTCTTCCCTCTATGATCTCGAAAGGTGCTTTCCCCGTAGAAGTATGGACAGTATTATTGTAGGCATACTCTACTAGAGGTAAATACTTTTCCCATTGTGAGCGTTGATCTACTTCGGTAACATAAGTCTTGAGTAGATCGAGTATCGTAAGATTGGCTATTTCACTTTGGCCATCCGTTTGTGGGTGATAGGCCGAAGAGAAATTCAATCTTGTTCCTAGATTTTCATAGAGACCTTTCCAGAAATTACTGGTCATTCTAGGATCTCTATCTGACACGATGGATGTGGGTAATCCATGGTGCTTGAAAATCTGAGATATGAAGAGAGTTTCCATTTGATGTGCCTTAATAGTCTTTTTGACAGGAATAAAATGTGCTTGCTTGCTAAACCTGTCGACTATTGTCCATATTCCTGTATTCCCATGGATAGACTTGGGTAATCCAAAGATGAAATCCATGGATATACTCTCCCATGGTGAATTTGGAATAGGGAATGGCTGGAGTAATCCAGGTTGCTTCCCTCTATCATACTTGGTCTTTTGGCATACTACACATTTTGAAACATACTCTTGTATGTCCACTTTCATGGTAGGCCAATAGAAATACGTCTCTACTCCTCGGAGAGTAGGTTGAATACCTCTATGCCCTGCATATGGAGGAGCATGGGATTCATACATAACCTTCTCACGAAGGGAATGGGTAACACATAGCCTATTGCCGTGGAGAAGATAATCATCCTACAAGGTGAATGGTTCCTCTTTCTTCCCCAAAGCAAGGGCTGACATTATGTCTCTAAAGTCAGGGTCAGTAGAATACTCATCTATCATAGAGGATAGATCATTGTGAGTAGCTATAGACACCGCATTAACTTTTGGTCGTCGTGAAAGTGCATCGGCAACATGATTGTGCTTACCAGCTATGTGAGCAATATGGAAATTAAATTGCGAAAGAAAATTTTCCCACCTCATTTGTTTGTCGGAAAGCTTGGTTTGCGTCATGAAATACTTGAGACTTTGGTGGTCGGTTCGTAGGATAAATGGAGTCCCCAATAGGTAGTGCTTCCATGTATCTAGGGCATGTAGAACAGCTAAAATCTCTTTCTCATAAATGCCCAAGACTCCTTCATCACTATTGAGCCTTCGGCTCTCATATGCTATGGCATGCCCTTCTTGAAGCAAAACTACTCCAAGGCAATCACCACACGCATCACATTGGACCTCAAATGGCTTTGAGAGATCCGGAATCACGAGGACTGGTTGGGAAGTAAGCTTCTCTTTGAGTTTTTCAATAGCATTTTTCTCCTTAGCAGTCCATACAAACTTAACGTTCTTCTTTGTTAAGTTGTGTAGTGGTACTGCTACTTGAGAGAATTTTGCTATGAAGCGTCTATAGTATGCACACATACCAATAAAGCTTCTTAGCTCATGTAGATTCCTTGGGTTAGGCCATGATTTTATTACGTCTAACTTTGATGGATCCATACGAATACCATCGTGAGAGATAATATGACCTAGATATTGAATCTCTTGAAGGAAGAATTCACTTTTCTTTTGGTTGAGAAAAAGTTTGTTTTCCCTCAAGGCTTGAAAAATCACTTGGAGGTGTTTCTTATGTTCCTCCAAAGATTTGGAGTAGATGATGATATCATCAAAGAACACTCCAGTGAATTTACGATATGGTCTAAAAATTTTCTCCATGAGATGATTGAAAGTAGCTGGTGCATTAGTCAAGCCAAAAGGCATGACTAGATATTCATAAAGACCAAATGTTGTGCGAAACACGGTCTTTAGGATATCTTCATCCACTATCCTTATTTGATGATAGCCACTCTTAAGGTCAATCCTACTAAAGTAGGTAGAGCCTTGTAGCTTATCAAACAGATCTTCTACCTGAGGCACGGGAAATCTGTTTTTGATAGTGATATGGTTTAGTGCTCGATAGTCCACACACATACGGTATGTACCATCTTTCTTTTGCACTAAAAGGACTGGAGAACAAAAGGGAGAGGAACTAGGCCTCACCATCCCTTTGTCTACCAATTCCTGTACTTGCCTCATAATCTCCTCTTGTTGAGCTTGTGAGACTCGATAAGGAGGTTTGTTAGGCGGTGAGCTTCCTGGAAGGAGCTCAATACGATGGTCACCATCCCCTCGTTTTGGAGGTAGGTCCATAGGGATATCATCGATGAACACATCTTGGAATCCTTTTAGAAAAGTAGACAAGTCTAACTCTTCCTTATTCCTATCATTTTTATTAGATGAAACATTATTAGCTTTTAGAGACTCTTTGACATAAATCATGTACGTAGAAACTGAGCTCTTCATTGATTTATCAAAAGAAAGAGGATTTACAAGTGGAATAGTGCGACCACGCTCACTAGCATCTATATACATGTTCTTTCCCCTGTAGGTGAAGTAAATTCTCTTTTCAGGGAACTTCATGTTGGCAGCCATGCGATCAAACCATGGTGCCCCTAGGATAACATCCTGATGTTGGAGAGGAGAGATGAAGAAGTCTTCTTTGTCGACATAGCTTTGGACATGAAGCCTCAACTTCCCAATCAAGGGAGTAACGGAGGCTTGTTGTCCCTTGAAAGCTGCATCAGCTGCTACTATATCTCCCATCTCAAAAGCTTGAATGCCCAACTTGGTGGCCAACTCTATTGATATGAAGTTGAGAGTAGAGCCAGGGTCAAACAAGATGAAGGCATCATGCTCTCTTACCTTTCCCCAAGCATAGGAGAGTGATGATCCTTTGCAATGAGCATCCTCTTTTGGAGCTTCGATGGTGGAAGCCCTAGGAGTCTCATTGCGAGTATTCTTCTTGGGGCAAGAACGATAGCCATGTCCTTGCTCCCCACACTTGAAACATTTATGGTCCTTGCGAAAAGCTTCAAGCTCTTCACGAGAGAGTTTGTTTTTACCGTTGTAAACTCCCTTCTCCTTGGACCGATTGTTGTTGTTGGAAGTGCCTTGGGAATTATTTTGAGCATTGGATTTCCCCTTTGCATCATTTTTATCTTTATTTTCCATGGGCTTGACATTACGTCTAGCCCCTTGATGGAAATTAATGCGTGACGCAACCATGGTGTGATGGATTACTTCGGTAATAGTACCAGGCCGTTGAGAGTTGATGTATTCGGCCATCTCTTTAGGTAATCCCTCACAGAATTTCTTTCTTTGCTCGGAAAAGTCTATCTTTTGAAAGACAGTAGCTTTGAGATGTAAATCCCAAAACTTGTCTACATACTTGTTGATAGACTCATGAGAGAGAAGCTTCAAGCCGCACCATTTGGTAAGAACTTTATCTTTAGTATCGCTTGGAACAAATTGCTTCATGATGGAAACTCATAGAGTTTTCCATGTCTTTGGGGCTCCTCCATTGCCACGAAGGGTAGCCCACCATTGACGAGCTAATTTTTGGAAGTGCATAGCTACATGGCGTAGCTTGGAGGACTCTGTGAAGCCCTCGTCCCCAAAGGCCGCATCAAATTGCTGGATGAAGGCCAACACGTTTTCAGTAGCACCAAAGGTGCCATCATAGGTGAGAAAAGAGATACTCTTTCCTCCTTCCTTGAACTTCTTTAGCTTTTGTGACCTTCGCCATGCAGGAAATGATTTGCGATGTCCTCCCCTCTTGTATTCTCTAGGAGAATAGCCATAACTTTCATCGAAAGAGGAGGAAGGTGAAGAAGAAGGAGAAGAGGGTGACCTCTTCCTAGCCCTTTTCTTCCTTTGTTTCCTCTCTTTCCTTTCAGAGTGATGAGGAGAAGGACTATGGGTTGCTCTTTTCCTCTTGGGAGGAGTAGGCGATCGTCTAGACCGCCGTCTTCGTGGAGCCACATCTTCAGAAGAACTTAAACTGTCATTGCTTTCTTTCTCTTTGGATTCCTCCTCTCGAATGGGAGAGAGTCTTCTTTTGGGGGTCTCTTCAAGAGGCCTCCTAAGCTCTCTCTCCTCTGGGAGAGGAAGGGAAATTCCATAAGCACGAAGTTATTGAGTAACTTCGGCTTGCAAAACAGGGTTGCCCATAGCTTGTTGCAACCTAGTGACAAGATAATTCACAAACATGGGAGCATCATCATTAGCACCTTCATGTGCAAAATCAAAGCTATCAATGTTCATTCTACTCTCTTGATTATTGTCATCCATGTTAACAAAATTTATGTTTATACTTAGTGTATGCTTTGGCAATACAAAACCTTAGTTGCCACTCCTCTTAGCCTTTGAAAATTGGCTCTTAAGTATCTACACCCACGGCTCAAAGTGGTTAATTATAGAGAGTAGAAGAGTAGGTCTAACATAGCAGAGTTGCCAAGGGTAGCTCCTTTTGGACTTCTTATGGCTCAATAATGGTAAATCCGTAGGCAAGTCTAAAATGACTCCATTATTAAGTCCAAAGCTCCCGAGCTGTGCACCATCCCCCACATAGTGGGCTTAACAAAACCGATATTAGATCCCAGTTCCACTTACTCTATTATAATTAACAACATCAACCATTTATAGGCTACTTAAGGACCTCTCTTCTTAAGCAAGAAAAGAGAAACCAAATGCTCTGATACCAATGTAATGGAATTTGCCTATTCAATTTGAGAGTAGCGGAATTGAATGAGAGTACTTTCAAGAAATGATTTTGTGAGCATAGCGGGTAGACATAATTGAAGATAGCAACATAATTATAGCAATTAGTTAACTTGGCATAGACAATACTTTTGCAAGAGAGAGAATTTAGAGAACATGACAACAGTCGAGGACCGGATTTATGTGGAGCCGGTCCCCCCTCCAATAGGCATTTGTATTATGATTTCTCCCATAAAGAGAGACTTGTTACAATACATTCTTTGTGTTCCTTGTGACCTAGGTGAAGCAATGAAGATGGAAAGCTTCATGCATCACCATCATAGCATAACCTAAACTTGAAGAAAGCTTTAACTATACCAAGCCTCAGTCCCAAGACCTCAAACACCTTCGAAGGTGGAGAGAGCTAGCGGGGAATGAGGGTAGGGAAGAGGAAGAAGAAACATTTCATACGAGAAAGAGCTAGTTCCTCACTTATCATAACTCTTGTGCTAGCATACATAATAGCATAGTAATGAAGAAGAAATAGATGGCAAGCTCAAGCATTGAAGCATGGCTCTTGGATGGATTTGCACTCCATAGCCAAGAGTGTTGGTGTAGGCTCTCAACCTCTACTTGCTTTTAGAAAGAGAGGGAGCTCTTGCACTTTGCATAGTACACAATGAGAGTGTTGTGAGTGTGTGTGGGTGAGTATACCCCCTAAGCACCCCCCTAGCTTGCTTGGGTCGACCCCCCCTTGTAGCTCATTCTTGAAGCTCATTGGACCCCTCCAGGCCTAGCCAATCACAAGCAGGAGCCATTACAAGCAACATGGGTAGCCTTGGGACAAGTGTCCCCCTTTCCCCTTTGAGAGAGAGGACTTGATAAATGCAAAATCAATTAATTAAATATCCTAAATTATCATTGGACCCCTTGGGTGGCCAACCAATAGGTTTCAGGCACACCATGAGGGCAACATGAGGAGGAACTTGACAAGTGTCCTTGCTGCCTCTTCAAGCTGGGGCTTCCCTTGTGTGTGTGTGTGTGTTCTCTCTCATCCCCCCCCTTGTAGGATCACCCCACTCCTTCTAGGGATATTTTTGACTTTGGATGAGCAAGCCCCTTAGTCATCAAGCATGACTAAGCACTTGAAGTAGGGGGTGTTCCCACAAGCATCTCAGGCAAGCTTCTCAAGGCACTTCAAGCACCTTAATCATGCACCAAGTCAAGCACCTCAACCATGGAGCCAGTCAAGCACCTCAAGCATCTTAATCAAGCACCTCAAGCATGACAAGCACCTAAAGTAGGACAAGTACCTCAAGCACGACAAGCACCTTGAGCTTGGGCCGGGTTCCCACCTCAAGCTCAGCCCTAGCTTACCTAAGGTCAAAGGACTTTTACACACATTATTGGAGGTCTTCAATGAAGCTAACCCTAAGGTCTTATGCTCCATTGGTTGGCCTTGATCTTGATAGACCATCTCCCATTTGGGCACCTTTACTATTGGCCCCGTGTTGAGATAGATCTATAAGCACATATCTATATCTTAACACTTGTTCCCATTTATTCTCCCACATTAAGTGATCAATTTAATATGAGAAAATCATTTGGGTTGGTTAAATATTAGATTTTATGACAGGGAGTATATGTCTCATGAATTTAATGGATTTTTCGCTAGTCGTGGGATAAAACACCAACGTACAGTGCCTTATACACCTATTACTGATGCAAATGTACATAATGTACTTGATGAGGAAAGGGCTGAAAATGAGCAGGCTAGAGGTATGCCAAAATGGCTGGTGCATACATTACGTGATAGTAAATTTGATGCACCTTTGTCTAGCAGTACTCGTTCATGCTCTCACCATGAATCTTATGTATCAGATTGTTATGCTTTGGCTGTGTCTAGGTTACATGATGTTGAGGAACCTCTATCTTTTGATGAAGCACAGAATTCCAAAAATTGGATGGTTGCCATGCAATCAGAATATGATACACTTATAGAAAATGACACATGGATTTAATGTGATTTGCCTCCTGGAAAAAAGTCTATTGGTACGAAGTGGGTTTACACGTTGAAAGGCAAGCGAGATGGTGAGATCAATCACCATAAGGCTCAACTTGTTGCAAAGGGTTATGCACAGCAAAAAGGCATAGATTATGAAGAGACTTTTTCTCCCACTTGTCGTATGACTACTATGCGTTTTCTATGTGCATTGGCAGCTCATTTTGGTTGGGATGTACATCAATCATACATTGTTACTTATTTCTTGAATGGTGACATATTTGAGGAAGTTTATGTAACGCAACCTCGTGGTTTTGTCAAGAAAGGATAAGAGGACAAAGTGTGCAGATGTAAGAAGGCTTTTTATGGGTTGAAGCAATCTCCTCGTGCTTGGTATGATAAAGCTGACACTCATTTGGTCAAACAAGGTTTTCATAACAACCCAACGGAAAGCACATTGTATGTAAAGCATGAGGGTGATGTACTTCTCATTGTGATTCTTTATGTCGATGATTTGCTGATCACTGGACCAAATGAGAGACATATTGCTGAATTTAAGGCTGATTTGAATGCTACTTTCAAGAAGAAAGATTTGGGTTTGTTGCATCATTACTTGGGTAAATAGTTTAAGCAGTGTGATGGTGGTATTGCCTTGTGTCAGAAAAGCTACATAGAAACATTGCTATGTAAGTTTGGAGTTGAGGATTGCAAACCTATTGCCACTCCCATGGAAATAGGTTTAAAATTGACTCTTCATGATAATGGTGATCCTACAAATGTCACTTTTTATCAAAGTGTTGTTGGATGCCTCATTTATGTATACAACACGAGGTCGGATATTCAGTTTGCAGTCTCACTGGTCAGCATATTTATGCATAGCCTAGGGTCTAAGCATTGGTAGTCTGTCAAGAGGATTTTCCACTACCTTAGTGGCACTTTACATCTTGGCTTGTTTTATCCCAAGAAGGGGGGATCATTGCTGCCAAACTTACATGCTTTTTCGGACTCAGATTGGGTTGGTTGTTTTGACACGTGAGTGTCCAAAAGTGGTTTTTGTTTCATGCTTGGTAGTTCATGTATATCATGGTTGAGCAAGAAGAAACCTACTATGGCCACTTCGAATTTTGAAGCTGAGTACAGGGTAGTATTCATAGCTACGGTTGAGTGTGTATGGCTCAGACGCCTTATGGCTGATTTGGGTGTTGGACAAGACATTGCCAACACTATCTACACTGACAGTCATAGCGCATTGGCAGTTGCGAGGAACCCAGTTTTCCATGCTCACACAAAGCACACTGAGGTGCATTACCACTATGTCAGGGAGAGGCTCTCAGCAGGAGAGATCAGCTTGGCTTATGTGCCAACACAAGACAACCTTGCAGATCTTTTCACAAAGGCATTGTCTCGTGAGAATCTCGAAGCTTTCCACAAAGCTTTGGGATTACTCCCCTTTGTGGAGTGATCATGTCCTCAGGGCATGGCACTTCCCTTTTCTCATGTGCCAGCTCTAGTTCACTGCATCACTCCAAGGGGGATTTTTTACTATATACCTGTGGTACTGATATGTGTAAACACGCTAGGACGGTCGGGGCATTTTTTCCCTCTTTAGGAGGTTTTTTTTCCTGTGCATTGTATATACGCCCATCACTCTAGGGCTATCAATCTTTACATTGCACACTAAGTAACACACTCTCTATTGTGTGCCTTGAGCTTCCTTCATCTTCTCCAAGCTGTGTGTGTTTCCTTGCAACCCTAATTCCAACAATTACAAGTCAACAATCCCATCCATTACATGATCACAAAAGAAACTATCACAAGCAGGGCACATACTAGGTAGCTCATTTATTGGAATAATTTGGTGTGTTATCATAACACCCGCTTCATTAGTATGAGGTGATATTCCAAACGGATCTCTAAGAGACAAGCCAAATGGGGATAAAGGTATATCTTGTGGTGAGGAAGTAACTGTGCAAGCAAAAAGACTTGTTCAAAGAATCCATGATACATTGTTCTCAACACACATTAACATCAAGGACCTAAATCCATAGCTTTCATAACCATAGCCAAGGGAACATTGTTGTAAAAGTGATCCCAACCCCAAAGTGTCACCCTTGTTATGCCTCAAAACTTCCACCATTTGGTTTGTACTTCTAAAGTTCTCAAGTGAGGGAAGAGCAAGTGCTCATATGGGTCTACAAAATTTATCTTTACAGATTCACTTACTTGTTGAAGACGAGGAATGGCCACAGATAAAACTAGCTGCTGGATTTGATCCATAAAGTAAGGTAATGAAAATGAGCAAAGAGACACCCTAAAGGATTAAAAGAGATATTTTTTAGAAGTCCTATCAAGGAGATGGAAAGAAAAGATAAACATGGAGGTAAAATTATTGTAAGAGATGAGGATAGATTGTGTCTTATATAGATGAGCCAGCTAACGAAAAGTTAAAGGTGTAATTTGTGATTGAAGATTTACCACCTTCCTTTATTGTTTCAAGCTAAGGATAGCTCTTTCTTTTTGTTGGGGAGTTTGTAAGGGCCTCCTACTAGCCCTTACTCATGACCAACTCATCTAAGCCATCGACTAAAACAGAAATTCTTGTAGCCTCCATGCACTAGTCGGGTCAGCTACATCCCACGGATTGAAAATTTTTATGTCTGTGGTTCTTGCTTTGCTATCATCAATATGGTGAGTCTTGGCAGCCAGCCAACATTTTGGCATCGTTGCCAGGGAAGAGGCGGCGTTGATGTTAACCACTGAACATGGGAAAGGCCCAAGTTTGTATTATTTATTCCGTCAAACTCAATGTAATCATTTTTTGAAACTCAATCAAGTTTCCAAATGCTTAATATGCAAATTAGCCAAACCCATGGTAGAAAGTATGAGGTAATTTTGATAAGCTAGAACCTCCAAGGCTGAGGTATAAAAGTCAAATTTTGTAACCCTAACTGCAACTTTTTTGAATTAATCTTCTTTTGAGCTCAACTAAGTGTGTCGTGAGTTTGTTGGACAGTGAGTGATCCTTTACTACTCTATACACACGCTACAAAAGCTACATTGCAAAGGCCTCGAGGGGTTCACCTCTTAGATATGTAAGTTACTAATGAGTTCAAATGCATAGGTATTTAAATTGCCAAAATTTTAAAATTTTAATAGGAGTATATTAATAAAAGATATTTTTAAATTGATTTTAGAAAAAAACGAGTAAGTTTTTTAAGAAAAAGGGATCATTTTATTACCTTAATCATGTAAGTAAAGGGGTTTTTTTAATACCCTTCTAATGCACATTATATGAATATTTTCTTAAAGGTGCACGCCCCGAGGCAAAGGCCCCTACACCATCGTGCTAGCAATAGCGAGTGCTACACGCCAATGCCTAGCTTGCACGATTTTGGTCTCTTTGGCGAAGAGCTCTCCCACAAGCTTTGAGGTGAGTTTTCTCTCTAACCGTGCATCTATTTTGTAATTGCTATATCTCATTGTGTTCATGGCAAGTAGAACTACACATGAGGCCTAAACACGTTGAGAATCAATGACCTGTAAATTTTGGCCTGTCTTCATACTTGTTTTTTTCACCAAGTGTTTACAAGTAGTGAGTTGGGTTGGAGACTTTAGGGTAGTGTCCTCAAGGTGTATAGAGGCCATCCTGTGAGTTTTGTGACAATTTGACAACAATAGGTCTTGTTTTGGAGAGTCTAGTCTCGTATATAAGATATTGGTTGTGCATACATAGTGTGCTTTGAGTTGATTTTCCTTTTTAGTGATTGTCCATAGAAGGTCGAGTAGATGATCGACACCCATCTACTTGTTTCCATGCGCCTACAGGTCAAGCTCCATCCTTGGTTGACAACTTGTTTGTTGGCCTAGTTCTCACTTTGCTAGCAACTGCGAGTAGCATATCTGCCCGACAACATTGGCATTGTTGCCAAGGACAAGAGCCCTAGGTTGTTGACCTTAGACTAGTCCTATGAGGTGAGAGTTCCTGTGGTTCACCAGAGTCTTGTTATTTTATTCTAGGTAGGATTCTGGAGTAGGAGTCTTGAGATTTTAGAGAGTTTCTAGGGAGCATGTGTTTTGCCTGGGTCTTTTGCACGATAGATAGCTTTAGTTAGTTTGGTATAGTTTTGATTGTTGGTGTTTGAGTGGTTGTGGTGGTGTGAAAGTGTTTACTAGTCTGTGTGTGGCAATAAAGTGTTTTTCTACCCACGATTGCAAATCCCCACATGCTTAGTGGGAGTAGTTGGAGATAGGACATATGATTGTGATCTAGAGCTATCCATCATTGAGTTATTTCCTTGTATGCTTGTTTGCATTTGTAATATCTGAAAAGTTGATTGCTAGGAATAACATGCAATAAACAAGCTTTAGTAGACATTTATGCATGGTTGAGTGATGTTGGGCATTACAAAACACATATGCAAGAGATCTAGATGAGAAATTTGCAATTTTTATCTGCAGACAGCATACATGTATGATGTCTTAGGGCATAAAAGGAGACCAAATTTGACAAAACAGACTGCACCAGAGTCTTCTAAAGGGGTGTTTTACCCTAAGTACACCTTGGGGCCCAAGATTTTGACCAACATTTGGTCCCTAAAAGACAAAATTCAAGTGTGAAAATTGAAAAAATAGGGAACTTATGATTTAGTGCATATTTTGGCATTGAAAATTTGTAAAAGTGCTTTGGAAGCAGTACTAAAGACTTGGGAATACCTGTGCTTGAGTTTTGGACAAAATCTCCCAAGCAGACATCATACATGTATGATGTGTGAAGGGTAGATCTAGCAGTCTAATTGGGCATTTGACTTGACACCCATAGTATGCTTGTTATATAGAGCACACACACCAAGTTTCATCTCATTTGGGCATATGAACTGAGTATTGAGAAAGTTTTACTCTTTCTAGGAAGTTCTTGGTAAAAAGTGGTGATAAGGTGCAATTCTGAGATCCAAATTTTGTTGTGAGCACTTATGCATGTTGTACACATCAAGGGACACCTAGGAAAGAAACAAAAAGTCATTCTGACCACCTAGACATCATACGCGTATGATGTCTGAGAGGCTAGTTTTTGGGTTAAAAGGAACATTTTTGGGAACCATGGTGTTTAAGAGCATCTAAGGAGTAAATAGGCCAAGTCCCTTTGAATGTGAAGAAATTTAAGGCTAGTAGAGACCAAGAGACGGATTTAAGAAAAGCAAATGCTTAATTTGACCATAATTACATTCTGCCAATGGTTGGGAGTTTCTTTTGTGGTGGAGATCCTCTGGAGTGGAATTCACTTCATTTTGACCAGATAGACATTATACACGTATGATGTTTGAGATGCATATTTAGTGACCAAATCTGACAACTGACCTTACCAGTGTGTTAAACACCTCAAAACAAGGCTAAGGAACAAATTTCACCCAATTTGGATCAATTTTGACCTAGCTAACATCTTGGAAAATCCGATAGTGACTAAGGTCTACATAGGAGATATTGACCTACCTACAGTGGTTAGAACTTCAAAGTGAGCCTAAATTTGTACTAAAAACATCAAGGAGAGTGCATGGTTCAAGTTTGAGTCAATTCTGAGAAATTAGACATCATACGCGTATGATGTCTACAGACCAGTTTTAGTGCTCAAATTGAGAATCTACTGCTCCAAATGCCTTTTTTGTTATCCTAAAATTTTATTTGTCTTATCAAATCAAGTTTTGGAGCTCATATAAGGATCTTGTCTTAGTACACATTAATAAGTGACGATTATTGATTTGACAAAGAATTGCAGAGTCAAAGTTTTGTACATATAGCTAGAACCAAGGACCTTGCAAGTTGGTAATCAGTTGAAATTACCGTACTACTCTACCAATTTTAAAAGTAGCTTGAAAGAAAACCAAGACAAAGGACCAACTGCAAACAGACTTCTAAGGTAAGCGGTTTGGGTTGATAGTTTTTCCTGTAAAGAATTTGATGACTTTGAGATCCGGAAGGTGTATTCAAAGAGAACAGAGAGTGGCTGGAGGTCAAGTGAGCTTAGTGTCAACAGAAGAGACTGTAAACCAAGCAAGGATAGATCTCTTAGAACCAATCATAGAAGAGGACAATGATACTGACACCTCTTCTGAAGGATCATATTAGTGGATGGCTAATCAACAACTTGCAGGTTTCCAGCAACAAGGGACCATGGGGGGTAGCACCTCTCAAAAACCCTTAAACATGTTGAAATACACTACAATTTTTCTTAAGGGAACCAATTACCATGAGGCCCTGATGTATGCTGATGTTCAAGGACGTCAATACATTTGTATTGAAGAACGGCCAGCAAGAGGATTAGCAGTAATCATGGTAATCGATGATGGGGATAGACTTTTCGATGAGGAGGGAAACCACTATCTCATTGTCAAAGAGACAAAAAATTGTAATAGACATGGAGACAACGTAGCAAAAGGGAAGATGGTCATGGAGACTCAAGAGATACCTCCTAAACTCACTCTTTTTGAAGCTTGCTACACGATTAATGACAAGATAGTGGAGAGAATGGCGATGGTTATTGGGATCACGAGGAAGGAAGAGTCACATTTTACTACCAGTGCATGGAGCCCATGTGAACGAGCTAAGCATGAAAAAAGTCCTATACTTCTTTTCATATGAATCCATAACAGGAAACCATATTATTTTTGTCGATAAGCACGGACAAGAATACGAGCCAATTCACCCGATAATACCAAAATTGATGGCACAAGCTTTAGTAGGGAATCAAAAGCCCATAGAAACCCCAATCAAGTCTACAATTCCCTTCTCAGATGATTACGACACCATAGCACAATCGAATAAACAACCAATTCCTTACCCTCAGAACTCATAAGCATCACTGCTATCATTTCAAGCGTAGCTCAAATAGTTTGCAACATTGGACATGAACATGAAAGGGGGTGGATAGCAGGTTGTGTCAAGGCTAGAAGCGCCACCAAGACTACCACTCCATTGGAAATACCAAGATGAGAGTAGAACGAGAACACTAAATTCAATAAAAAATGAAGCACCATAACTAGAACAAGAAGAAAGAAGCCAAGCAGAAGAACAAAGACTTCTTAGACAAGTCAGGAACTATGGATTAGGAACACCTTAGGGGAGGAACATTTACCATATCCTAGGCCAGAAAGGGCTCATAGAGGAGAAATAGCGAATCCTATGTTTAGAATGGTAGATCATCAAAGGATCAGACCTTCTCAAGTCCAAAAATGGGATAACAAGAAATATTTTGGAAATAGGGATCCAAGGGACCACATGGCAGCCTTTCTACGTGTCATCAAGGCGGAGGAAGTACTAGACTCTTCCACACAATTTGCAGGATTTGGGTTAACTCTAGGGGAGAATGATTCCACCTAGTTTGACTCCATTGAAACATAGATATTTTGAATCAATGGAGGAGATCGAGGAATTGTCTCAAAGATAGATAGCTCATAATACAATCTCACAAATCTATAAGTTCAAGCACAAAGAGGGAGAATTCATTAGAAAGGAAGCCTTAAGGTTGAAAGGCTACGTAAAATTTTTCCATGTGGAAGAATTATCAACTCAGTCCCAACTCATGCTAATATTTATCCAAGGACTGATCAATGTAGATCTTTAGAAGGATTTGCATATGAAGAGGAGCTCAACTATAAACGAGTTGACCAAGGAGGCTCTATACCTAGTAGACAATTGTGTTGTCTACAAGGAAGGCAGCTACAAAGAGTTGGAAGATGACTCATCATACAAAAGCAACGCTAATTCTACAAAGTCAGCACAAAAGATCGAGGTAGTGTTAAATCAAGAGAAACTTGTTGAGAAAGTGCTCAAAAGGATAAGCCTGTTTGCTAAGCCATAGGCTAAGCAACCCAAGTGGTGTGCCATTGAGCAAACATAGAAAAATCATTTACAAAAGAGTGTTACTACAACAAGGGATATGAGAGGGAGTGAGAGTATGTCCCACCAGCCCATGTAGCCCCTCCTCAGGTACCACCAATGCCTAGGTATATAGTAGGAAATTTGTCACGACCAGGAAGGGTTGAATGGCCACAGCTAGTTTTGGGGCAACAACCACCTCTTTAAGGAACGCAACCAATGGGCATTAGCTATACATCCACTATAAAGGAATTGGAGGAACAAGCCTTTGTGCCTGTGCCTGTGTATTACAAAGAGCCAAGTGAATACATGGCTAGTTCAACATACTATCCACCCAAAGAGCCAAAATCATTAGAACCTTGGAGCATTATTGGGAATGTTGGACCACCAATAATAGCTCATGTTGCAGGAGAAGGTAGATACAGTTTGGATGAATGTACATTGCTATTCATAGCCAATAGTGGTTAGTAGGACAAAGGCCTGCCTATCAATAGAGAGCGGCTTCAATTTGATGAATGTACATTGCTATTCATATCCAATAGTGTCTAGTAGAGAAGGTAGATATAGTTTGGATGAATGTACATTGCTATTCATAGCCAATAGTGGCTAGTAGGACAAAGGCTTGCCTATCAACAGAGGGCGGCTTTAGGAGTGCCTCATCAACCTTTAGGACCATGCTACAAGTGTGGTGGTGACCACATTATGAAAGATTGTCCTCACACAGAGATCATGAGAGTGAATGTGTATTTTCTAGCGTTACTCATTTGATCAATGAGTGTCCAATAATTGAGGAACCAGAAATAGATGCGCCTAGTTATGAACAAAAAATTCAACAAAACACTTGGAAAGCTAGGAAGGCATGCATGAAAGCTAAGAAAGAACGTGAAAAAATAGCCCTAGTGGAGGAGTTAAAACAAACCAGGGATAGTTTGAGAGATTAGAGAATCAAACTAACATTGAGTTGGAAATCCTTGAGACCAGAGAAGTTAATGAGAATAAGAGACCAAAGATAGCAAGTTTTGGAGGATCTGTACTGGTTGAAAAAGTGATTGAACCTCTAGACGTACTTATGAAAGCCTACAAAGTGCATTTTTAAACTAAGCAAAAACAAGAACATAAATGGATGATGTGTCCTTACATAGAGTTAAAAAAGAAAAGGTTGGAAAATGATTCGAACTGCCCAAGCTTTGCTAGAGCCACCGGCAAGTAAGCCAAAGAGTTGGATAGAAGTTCCAACTCCCACACCGATAATCCTACCGAGGTACAACACCAAAGGGACCATCAAAAATTCCACAGCTGAAATAGAAAAGCCAAGGGTAGTGACGAATACCATAGATCAGGCATCTTAGTGTTTTCATTCTATGATACCAGAGGCCTACAAAGAGTATGATGGCTTAAACAAGCTCTAGAGACAAATACAAGAAGCAAACGATGTGAAAGAGTAGGGTCGGAGAGTCAACCAAACTAAGGAGAGGGATGTTTTTCTTCCACCTATTGAGGAGTTCGAGGCAAGATCTCAAGCAGATCTAGACATTTTCTCATATTGGGGGATAAGCGATCAATACGATCCTTAGAGAGTGAAACTCAATCCTTGAAAACCTTACCCTCATACATGGGAGAGTATGAAACCAAGTCAAATGTGAAGGCAATGCCATCACAAAGACTCTCGTCAAGAAAGGCTATATACTCTGAGGGATTGATAGACATATTGTTTACGCCTATGACTTGTACTATTACACTAGCAAAGCTCCTTTAAATAAGACCAAATATGTGGGTGACTTCTGGAAAATTCTTGGAGAAGTTTGGGGTAAAAGATCCAACATCACAGATTCAAGAAGGGATTCAAGAATTGGAAAAACCTCAATTGAACACAAGACCTATACCATTAAACAAGGTTGGTGAGTATTACGAGGGTGAAGATGGGAATATTACACTTCTGATAGGATTCCAAGGTGTAACAACCATGGCAATTCTCAATAGTGGAGCTGGTCTTGCTATCACTACCAAGGAAATTTGGAAAAATGGGAAAAACCTACCTTGAGGGCTACCAAAATGAGATTGCAACTAGCAGATGAGTACATGGAAAAAGTCCTGGGACTTCTAGAGAAAATGATTGTTACTCCTTGCGACATTGAGTATGAGCATATATTTGCTATAGTTGACTTTGAGAACAATTATGACATCATACTTGGATGGCCATTTATGCGACAATTTAAGATGGTTCAAGACTGGGGATATGATTATATATATCTCCAACACATGGAAACCACAACGCACATATTCCTTAAAGATCATAGCTACAAATACGTCAACCAAACCCCAATGGAGGAGTTTGATTCAGCTACAATAGCAAGATCAGATGTTCTAGCTTGGTTAGGAAATCCCAAAGAGCTATGGATGTGTGGTGCATCACAGTGTGGGAGTATGAAACGAGAAGAATATATAATTCTGGAAAGGGTGCTTGAAGATAAGGAATATGTTACTAAACCTTTTTTCGAAGAAGCTCTTGAGCCATTATAATGGACTTATATTCTAGCAACCCTAGATGTGTGTGCTATTTCAGATGGCCCCACAACAAAGTTTTGTGACAAGGACGGTTATGGACAGGGTTCCATACTATATGGTCAATATAGTAAATGCAAATAATGACAAATTAGACCTAGAAGAATCCAAAGATGATTGATTGGAAAATGCCAAAGGAAAGGAAGAAGAGTTTCATGACTCCTTAGAGCATTTTGAATGAGAGGATGATGCGGATAATGAATGCTCTGACAACCCAAGTGAGCAGGAAGAAACGATAGCAGCTGTCAAGTTTTATGAATTTTCAAATCAGAAACCTAGAAGTCAAGAACGCTACAAGAATAAGAGAGATGAAACCAAACCAAGAGAGAATCCTATGCCTAGAATAAGGGGCAAAGCACAATCTTTGATGCTTTTAAAAGTTGAAGATTGTGTGAAGGACATGATATCTGGAAGGTTCTCTAAAGCTCAAGATCCAAAAACAAAAGATAGCATAAAGGACCTACGAAAATAGACCAAAAATTTGGAATCTAAAACAAAACCCAAAAAAACGAAAGAACCAGCATCAAATGAGTTTGGAGAAACTAAATGGACCAAGGTGGAGAGAAATAAGAAGTACCAAGAGCTTAAGAAGACCCTCAGGGAGGTATAGACAATGAAAGGACAAAGTGGGGAAGGAGAAGACGATAAAGATGAGGACAAAATGAGTGTGCCATGCCACTACAAAAAGTTCACTATCCAAGATAGGAAGGTAGTGCTGACGCAAGCTCTACGAGAGAGAAATTACAAGGAGTCCTACGATGGGCCCGAGGATGCAAAGAAGATAAGCTTGGAAGGACCCGAAGAAGAGCCACGACTAGCCTACATAGAAACAGATCTAAATCCGGAAGAGGAGGAGAAGCTCATGAGTCTTCTCAAGGAATACAAGGACGTGTTCACTTGGTCATATAAAGACTTGAAGGGAGTAGATCCTACAATATGTCAGCACATGATCCCATTAAAACCGGATTCAAAGCCTAGCCAACAGAGACCTTACATGTACAATGATATGTTTGCTAAGCGCATCAAGGAGGAGATCAATAAATTAAAGGAGGTTGAGTTTATCTACTACGAGATAGAACACACCGATTGGGTATCTCCCATTGTGGTAGTGCCTAAGAAGAATGGAAAACTACCAGTGTGTGTGAATCTAAAGAAGGTTAATGCTGCCATGATAAGGGATAATTATCCCTTACCTATTATTGACCATGTCCTAGAATGAGTGGCAAGTAAGCGGGCATACCTCTTTTTTAGATGGATTCTCATGGTATAACCATTTCTCCATTGCTCTTGAAGATCAATACAAAACAACATTTTCTGGATATAGGGTGATGACTTTTGGCCTGAACAATTCTCTAGCTACCTTCCAGAGATTGATCGGAAGTGCCTTTAAAGAATACTTGAGGATATTCTTGGAAATATACATGGATGAATTATGTGTGCACTCCCTCTTGAGAGATGAACATCCAGGGCACCTCAAAAAAGTATTCGAGAAGTGCAAGACTTATAGGATCTATTTTAACCCAAAAAAAGTGCATACTTATGGTTAGACAAGGCAGAATACTAGGACATATTGTCTCAGAGAACGGTATATCTATTGATTTGGAAAAGATAAAAGTAATTGTAGAGATGCCTGGACCAAACAACACAAAGCAGGTACATTGCTTTATGGGACATTGTAGTTACTACAAGAGGTTTATTCACATGTATGCAGACATTGCCCAACCCTTGTACAGACTTATAGTGGCCTTTGTGTGGATAATGAGTGTGAAGAATCCTTCAAAAAATTGAATAAAGTGCTCATATCCACTCCAGTATTGAAAGCACCAAATTGGGAAAATACCTTTCATGCTCATATCGATGCTTTGGCATGCGCTATTGGATGCATCTCACTACAAGAGGTTGTGTGCACTTGTGACGCTGTTAGCAACGGAAATACATTGGCTTTTTATACTCCCCGGCGTCGCTAAGACCGTCGCTACCAGCATCGATACAGGAATGTCGCTATGAGCGTTGTTATAATGGTTGCTATATGCGTCGCTATAGCCATTGCTATATAGCGACGCCTATAGCGACGATCATAGCGACGTTTACAGGCCACCTATAGCGACGTTTATAGCGACACTGCAGAGCCTTATATAGCAACGGCCATAGCGACGTCCGAGATAAAAAACAATTGGTGGCAGCGCATTGAATACTATTGGAATTAGGGTTGCAAAGAAACACACAAAGCTTGGAGAAGACGAAGGAAGCTCAAGGCACACAATAAAGAGTGTATTACTTAGTGTGCAATGGAAAAAATAGCTAGCCCTAGAGTGATGGGCGTATATCCAATGCTCGGGGGAAAAAACCTCCTAAAGAGGGGAAAAATGCCCCGGCAGTCCTAGTGTGTTCACACATATCACTACCACATGTATATGGTAACAAATCCCCCCTCGAGTGATGCGGTGAACGAGAGCTGGCACATGAGTAAAGGGAAGTGCCATGCCCCGAGGACATGATCAGTCCACAAAGGGGAGTAAGCCCAAAGCTTTGTGGAAAGCTTCAAGCTTCTCATGAGACAATGCCTTTGTGAAACGATCTGCAAGGTTGTCCTGTGTTGGCACATAAGCCAAGTTGATCTCTCCAACTGATGAGAGCCACTCCATGACATAATCGTAATGCACTCAATGTGCTTTGTGCGAGCATGAAAAACTGGGTTCCTCGCAACTGCCAATGCTCTCTGACTGTCAGTGTAGATAGTGTTGCCAGTGTCCAGTCCAACACCCAAATCAGCCATAAGGCGTCTGAGCCATACACACTCAACCATAGCTGTGAAGACTACCCTATACTCAGCCTCACAACTCGAAGTGGCCACAGTAGGTTGCTTCTTGCTCAACCATGATATACATGAACTGCCAAGCATGAAACAAAAACCACTTGTGGACACTCGCATGTCAAAACAAACAGCCCAATCTGAGTCCGAAAAAGCATGTAAGTCTAGCGGCAATGATCCCCCCTTGGGATAAAACAAGCCAAGATGTAAAGTGCCACTAAGGTAGTGGAAAATCCTCTTGACAGCCTGTCAATGCTTAGACCCTGAGCTATGCATAAATCTGCTGACTTGTGAGACTGCAAACTGAATATCTGGCCTCGTGTTGCATACATAAATGAGGCAGCCAACAATAGTTTGGCAAAGAGTGACATCAGCAGGATCACCAACATCATGTAGACTTAACTTCAAACCTGTTTCCATGGGAGTGGCAATAGGTTTGCAATCTTCAATTGTCTCTATGTAACTTTTCTGACACAAGGCAATACCACCATCACACTGCTTAAATTGTATACCCAAGTAATGATGCAACATCCCCAAATCTTTCATCTTGAAAGTAGCATTCAAATCAGCCTTAACACTAGGTTGGTAATGGGACACTTTTATGTCCTATTAAGTGACCATTTTCCTTGAATTATGTCAAGAGTTTCAAAATGGATTTTGAGGTGCTATTTATCTAGAAAGTTGTCTTGTGAGCTGAAAAAAACTCGACATTTTTTTGGAATATCAATTCCATCTTTAACCTTGTCCTTGCACAACATTTCACAACCTAAACTGTGTGAAAAAACGGGTCCTACTTTTTTCAATTTCTTGCAACTATACCACTCTAGAATTCATTTTTGTGAGGTCTATAATGCTAGAGAACTATCTTTAGTAGTCCTCAACATGTCCTAATGCTTCTAGGGGGAAATAAATATTAAAGTTGTAAGTTATGACCAAATTACAAAAATTGTCAAATCCTGTTTTTTAGCCAGTTTTAGCTCTTCTATGATTTTTTTGGTGGATTTCATGATATCCAAATGCATTTTTGATTCTCTATTGTGCATATTGTAACATAAATCTAATATTCCTTGAGTTTTGGGGCGCCTAATACCCTATTTTGCATAGTATACAACGATGGTTGATTTTTCAATTATAGAAGAAAACGAAACATTCTAGTATATCAAGTATAGCTTTTTCAATATTGTTAGTTTCTTGTGACGACTACATGCATTTTGTAGGTAGTAACCATATCTAGTCATAAGGATCAAATTTGGCTAGATATTGAATAGTTTCTATGGTATTCTACAACTCATAATGTTGAACCCAGTTTTTTCATGTTTGCTGTATTTAGCACTTCATCTTTGTCCCCAAGATTCCCTTTGGTAAGAGATGTATTATTCTTTTGACATGCTCCATGGCTCCTTATGAACATAAAGGACAATAGGGAACTAAGAAAACATGCATATATTATTTGTATGAGCGTGGCTATAGAAAATTTGATGATAGGTTTGCAGAATGGTAAAAATTTAACTTTTTTATACCTATTTATTTTGGCAAAACAAAAAATAGTGAGTGAGAAGCAATCATATTTTTTGATCACCAACCCATTGAAGTTAACTAGGGAATTTATCTCAACTCCTACAAAAACCCCTAATCTTATTTTTACGCAACAAAACGTAAGAAATGACTGTTTTGATGAAAATGCACTGGTCCATCAACTTTGGAGGCTTGGTGTGACCAAAAGCTGAGAAATTTTACAAGTTTCTTATTTTTTCCATGTGTAGTAGGACTTGAACTATAACCTCATGTAAGGAATTTACAAAATGAGTGGATCTACTATGGTTTTGGAGGTTTTTTTCAAAACTCTGAAAGGACACTTTTATGTCATGTAAGGTTACCAACCTAGTGTGAAATTCAGCAATATGTTTCTCATTTGGTCCAGTGATCAGCAAATCATCAACGTAAAGAAACACAATGAGAAGTACATCACCCTCACGCTTTACATACAATGTACTTTCTGTTGGACTGTTACGAAAGCCTCGCTTAACCAAATGAGTGTCAGCTTTCTCATACCAAGCACGAGGAGATTGCTTCAACCCATACAAAGACTTCTTACATCTGCACACTTTGTCCTCTTGTCCTTTTATGACAAAACCACGAGGCTGCGTTACATAAACTTCCTCAAATATGTCACCATTCAAGAAAGCAGTACCAATGTCTGATTGATGTACATTCCAACCAGAATGAGCTGTCAATGCACATAGAAAACGCACAGGAGTCATACGACAAGTGGGAGCAAAAGTCTCTTCATAATCTATGCCTTTTTGTTATGCATAACCCTTTGCAACAAGTCGAGCCTTATGGCGATCAATCTCACCATCCGGCTTGCGTTTCAACTTGTAAACCCACTTCGTACCAATGGCCTTTTTGCCAGGAGGCAAATCATATAAAGTCCATGTGTCATTTTCTATGAGTGCATCATATTTTGATTGCACGGCAACCATCCAATTTTCTGAATTCTGTGGTTCATCAAAAGACAGAGGCTCCTTAACATCATGTAAGCTAGACACAACCAAAGCATAACAATCTGATGCATAAGATGCATGGCAAGAGCCTGAACGAGTATGACTAGACAAAGGTGCATCCAATTTACTGTCACGCAAAGTGTGCACCAACCATTTTGGCATACCTCTAGCCTGCTGATTTTCAGCCCTTTCCTCATCAAGTACATCATGTACATCTGCATCAATAATAGGCTGATCTAGAACATTTTCAGAAACCCCCATAGGCTGTACATTTGCCTCATTGGAACTTACATTCGTATTTCCACCACTGAAAAGAGGTGTCCTAAATGTCTGGTGAGCTTACATTACTGTCTCTAGTACATGACAGCAAGGGCTGAACAGAATCTTCCACAAACACTACATCTCGAGAAACCCGAATATGTTTTGTTTGCAGATGATACAATCTGTAACCTTTTCTTTCAGCACTATAACCAACAAAAAGACATTTGACAGCCTTATCATCCAATTTTTTGTGTTGCACTTGTGGCACCAAAGCATATGCGAAATAGCCAAAAACACGCATGTACTCAATAGAAGGCTTTCTATCATGCCATGCTTCATATAGAGTAATAGACTGCAAAGCTTTTGTAGGAACCTGTTTAGTACAAAAGTGGCACACATGATGGACCTCAAGCCAAAAAGAATGCGGTAAAGCTTGACTTTTGACCATACATCATGCCATTTCCGTCAGTGACCTGTTTTTCCTCTCAGTAACACCATTTTGCTAAGGTGTATAAGGCACTGTACATTGGTGTTTTATCCCACAACTAGCCAGAAATGCATTAAATTCATGCGACATATACTCCCCCCCTCAATCGGAACGGAGGGTGCCCATAGTACATTTCGAGACATTTTCAACCATAGCCAGAAATTGTTTGAAGCACATAAAAACTTCGGACTTTGCTTTAAGAGGAAATACCCATGCATGCCTGGAGTAATCATCAATGAAAGTCACGAAGTATAGGTAATTGCCCAAGGACGGAGTTTGCATGCGCCCACAAACATCACTATGCACAAGCTGCAACCTGCATGTGGCCCGGACTGAACCATCCTTTGGAAACTTAGAACGCTGCATCTTACCCAAAATACAGCCTTCACAAACATGTTTGACACGTGCTTCAAGAGGTGGCAAAGAAGCAACCATATCAGATTTCTGCAACGCAGCAAACTGGCAAAATTCAGATGACCAATATGTGCACGCCAAAATTTTGCATCTAAAATAGCCCTTGAATCTGCAACAACAATTGCAAAATTTTGTCCACACTTGTCATACAAAGTGAGCTTATACAGCCCACAGCACAAAAGGCCAGATGCAACAATTTCATCACCAAAACTAAGATCATGAACTGTACATCTGTCATCCACAAATTTGACTACAAGTCCAAGTCTAGCAAGTGCGGATACAGACAAGAGATTCTTCTTGATCCCAGGTACATAAAGTGCATCAACAAGTGTGAAAGAACTGCCATTAGCAACAGTAAGCACAATCTTTCCAACTCCCTGAACTAGATAAGAGGCATTGTTGGCACAAGTGACTGAATTCCCATGAGGGACAGACTCGAGAGAGGTAAACAATTCACGATGTGAGGTAATGTGCTTTGTAGCACCACTGTCGAAATACCACACATGTGAATCTGCAGCAACTGACAAGCATGCATCATGGATAGCAGGATTGTAAGTGCACTCTGCGCTAAAAGCCCATTTTGCATCAACATCAGCATTACAGTTTCCTTTCACAGAAGACTCAACAATAGCTACATTTGTAGTGGAACCAGCATTTGCAGTGGAACCACCCTCTTTCTTCTTAGCCTCTTTGGCCTTCAACTTAGGACACGACTTTATCAAGTGATCATTAGCTTTACAATAATGGCAACGCATCTTATTTTTTCCCTTATCACCAGAATTGTCAGACGAAGTGCTGCCAGCAGAAGCATTAGGAACAGTATTTTTGCCGCTCGCAGCAGTAGAACCATAAGAAGTGGCTGCATTGCTGTTACCACCCTTTCTTTGAGAAGCAAGCCTGTTCAACTGCATGCTGCCTAGTCCTGTTTTTTCTGGAAAGTGACTCTTGCAACAGCAATGTGCATAATGCATCAAACTTGACAACTTCAGGATTTCCTTGGGTCATAAGTCTCCAAGTACTAGCAAAAGTCTGGTAAGAATCTGGTAAGGCATCAAGAACAGTCTGCACAAGGGAATTGTCTAAAATGACTTCACCTGCAAAAATAAGTTGCTCATTGATATCCTTGACACTAGCAAGGAAAGTGTCCATATCATCTTCCTTATGCATAATCTTCAACTCTAGCTCTTTACGCAGCAAAGCAATTTTAGCCTCATTGCGACTTACAGAAAGACAAGCCAAAATATCCCAAGCCTGTTTTGTAGATTTTGTTGAACGGATGTGAGGAACGATGGTGCGCTTCACAGATGTTAGAAGCTGGACACACCCTTCAAAAAATGACTGCTCGGTAGATTATTATTTTTTGTAATTATTCATTTATTGAGAAAAACCTGACATTTCACCTTGTAAATATTGGGGCTTACAGAAGTTTCCAGATTGTATCCCAGTTTTGACATTTAGATTGAGTAGATGGTTAATTTGGAACGTTAGGGTTTGAGAATTGTAAGGTATATATACCACTTTTTAACCTTAATGAAAAAACCTTCTGTCATTTTAAACATTTTTGAAGTCTGTGAGTGAGCGTACTGTGTACGAGAGAGAGTGAGAGCTTCATCTTAACGCTATGTACACACCGGTGGTCGGAATCAAGTGTAGAGAAGTGCAACGTGTTGCCCCCGACAAGAGCTACACGCCGATACCTACATTGCGTGCATACGGTCCGGTTTTGCGAGCTCCATCTACGAGCTTCATCTGGTGATTCGGTGAGCATACATTGTCCGATTTTGCATTGCAGTATATCCACGCGTTCGCATTGAGTAGAGCTACACATTAGGCAATTTAGATTTCGAAAACGAAGACCTGCAAATTTCGGCCAGACATCGTACGTGATTTTGCATCGGGTGTTTTGGGTTGGGATTTTGGTTCATAGACCTTAGGGAGAGTGATCTATTAGTGTTAGTAGGGCCTCCTTCAAGTTCTGTGGTGTTTCCAGATTGTTTGATGGGTGTTCCGCTCTGGAAAGCGTTGTATGAAGTTTCCTCTTATGCACTCTTGAAGGCTGTGCCTTAGACATAGGGTAGAGACCTCTGTAGGAATTAGTTAGGAGTCGGTCGAGTGTAGGTTGACACCCTATGCTTGATTCCATGCGCCTGCGGGTCGAGCTTCGTCCTTAGCTGACAAATCTTGTTAGGTGAGTTCTCGCTATGCTAACGTCCGTCGCGGCGTATAAGTCCAACATTGGTGACGCTGCAAGGGACGAAAACCTTAGGTAGGTGACCGAGACTAGTCCATGAGGATAGGGATTCTTTGGCTTGCCAAGAGTCTCGTTTTACATTTAGATAGGATCAGAGGGTGGAGGACTCTCTAGGTCTTAGAGGGAGTCTAGGGAGCGTGTGTTCGGCCTAGATCCTTCGACTTAGGTAGATTTAGGTAGACTGAGATAGTTTTAGGTATTAGTTGAGTAAAGAGTAGGAGTTTGAGTGGTAGAAGCGGTGAGAGGAGAGCTTGAGAGTTCGGAGAGGCCAGGAAGCAACCAAAACACCATTATCACCATTTCACACGATGAGTAGGAGTAGAGTAAGTAGGACATCATGATTCAGGGTCTAGAGCACTTCATGCATGTATACTTGATTGTTAGATTCATCACAAGGTTGTAAAATACGCAAAAGTGTGTTTAAAAGGTGAAGTGGAGTCCAAAAGTTATTGTGAGTGTTTCTGATAGAGCTGCAGAGCATCGGGATTTCTATCATGAAAAAAATTAATTTTAAGCCGAGAGACATCCTACGCGTAGGATGTCTACAGGCTAATCTAGTGGGAATTTTGGAATTTTGAGTTGACCAGTATGTTCAGAAGGTAGGTTTTACCCTATTTTCACCTGGAAAGTGGAAATTTGACCATATCTTGACAAGATAAGGCCAAATAGATTGAAATTGCCAGACATCCTACCAAAATTGTGCCAGGACATTATTTTAAGACCAAAACCATAGGATGACTGCATGGGCATCATCTACATGATATATTGAGTGACTAGGAGAGGTTTCATCTCATTTGGGTGAAAAAATTGGGTTCTAAGCAGACTTTAGCACTTTTGACTGAAAAATACTAGAACAGCTAAAATTGGGGACTTTTGAAATCCAAACCAAAATTTAGGCATACCACTGGGTTGCTGACATCAAGGGGAAGCTGTGGGTCAAGTCTAGGGTCAAATAGGCCAAAAAGAAATCCTACGTGTAGGATGTCATCTGTGTGATTTTGCACTCCAAACTTAATTTTGAGCATACCAAAGTGATCAGCACGTCAAGTAGAGTCTATGCTGTGAATTTGAAGCCATTCAGAGCAAAAAGACATGCTACGTGTAGGATGTCTAATGCAACAAATTGAAGCCAGATACTCAATGTGGGCCTAGCAGGGTGTTATATAGCCTGAGGCAAGCCTTCTAGTCAATTTTGGTCCAAATTGGAGTTGATTAGACTGATCAAGACCAACAGCAGGCTGTTGGAACAGATTTCTGATCCATTGACCAGCTTATAAGTGTCCAAATCAAAAAGTGAAAATAGTTGTGGACTCAGGACATCAAGGGGAATCCATAGTGAAAAATCCAGGCAAAACAGAGCGGGAGTCATCCTACGTGTAGGATGTCTACTGGGGCTTAGTGAAGAGAGAAGTTTACTAAGCTTATACAGTGAGATTCCATTTGGCTTAAGGGTTCCAAAACTTCTTTCAGAAGTGAATTTGGACCTTGTTTGGCCATTTGACGGAGAAAAGACTGAATTCAGACTTTTCCACGTAAATTGACCAACATCTGAGGGAAGTACAGTTCCAGAATAGCAGACCTAATCAAGAACATCAGTAGTGTAATACAGTAGTGGTTGAGGTTAACTCTCCAGTTATACCAATCATTACTAAAATCACCTCTACCAGTTAGATGCTTTGATTCGATTGCCGAAATTAAACGCTTGTGTACAGGTATATTCAGCAGCAAAGCAAGAAGTTGTGCGGAGATTGATCCTTTGCCACGTGAGTGGTTGGATTTGTGATAAATTGCATTGCTAAGTTTGATGAATTTAAGATCAGGAAGATACATTTTTAAAAACCAAAAGGTGGCAGGTGACCAAGGTAGCTTAGTATCCACCGAGGAGAGTGTAACTCAGGCAAGGCTAGATCCACTAGCACCGATTATTGAGGAGGATAGTGATACTGACACTTCATCAAACCAATCCTTCTTCATGATGGGTAGTCAACAGCCAGGAGGTTTCACCTATAACGAACCAATGCGAGGAGGAAGCACCTCCCTAAATCCTTTGAATGATTCCAAGTTCACTGTGATCTTCTTAGAAGGAACAAACTTGAGGGGAGACCTAGTTTATTCTGACTATCAAGGACGTAAGTGCATTTGTATTGAAGAAAGACCGGCTCAGAGACTGGAGATAATTCGGGTCTATGATGTTGGAGATAGATTCCGAGATGAAAAGGGGAACCACTATCTGATAGTTAGTAACCCTGAAGATTACAACAGATATGGAGATAACGTGGCGAAGGGGAAAATGGTTTTAGAAACTCAAGAACCGCCTCCAAACATTGATCGACTTGGATCAATTTTTATGTATGATAAGAAAACAACCAGGGTTTCAACTTATAATGAGAATATGGGAATTTACAAGCATGAGAGTGAGGGAATAGTCTCTTACTTTTGCTGCAAAGAACCCTATCCAAACAAGTTAAGCAAAGACAAGGTTCTCTACTTATTCTCTTATGAAATTGCAATGGGGAAGGATATAGTTTTTGTTGATAAGTATGGGAGAGAATACCAACGTATTCTCCAAGAGGAGGTAGAAAAAGCAACAGTTCCAAGAGCACCAACATATACCCCCGATGATGTGCCAAGAGCCACCTACACCCCTAGCAAGTCGACAAATCCCTTCTTAGAAGAGTATGACGCGACCTCACATTCTACCCGACCACAGACATTCAACAACCAAAAACAACCAGCAACTCAGCCATGATTGCAGGCATGGCTTTGACAGAGTGCAACATTAGAGCAAGACCAAAATCAAGACGGTTATCAAGCCGCACGAGGGCTAAGGGATTTACAAGAACCACCACTCTATTCAAGGTATAAAGGAGAGAGTAAGCCAAAACCTCAAGGGTCAACAGAGCCTGGAAGACCACCCATAGAACGAGTCCGGAGAGATGAACCATCTATGGCAAGAACTGTTAGAAATTATGGCTTAGGAGCACCACTAGGAGAGGAACAGCCTACTACAGAAGACCTGAGGAGGTATATAGATTGGGACGAGGAGATCCAATGATGAGATTTGTAGACCATCTTAGAATTAGACCTTCTCAAGTGCAAAAATGGGTAAACAAGAAATACACAGGAAACAAAGATCCAAGAGATCATGTAGCAGCCTTTGTGCTTGTAATTAGAGCGGAAGAGGTGTTAGACTTCCCTACCCAATTTGCAGGGTTTGGACTAACCCTAGAGGATGACGCTGCTACTTGGTTTGACTTTGTGGAGCGTAGAGACTTTGAGTCTATGGAGGAGGTGTTTGACAAGTTTATCAAGGAATTCTCACAAAGGGGAATAGCTCATAATATTGTCTCACAAATCCATAAATTCAAATAGAAAGACAAAGAATCTATGCGAAAGGCAGTCCTAAGACTAAAAAGATATGTTAAGTTTTGCCTTGTGGAAGAACTGCCAACTCAGTCCAGACTTATGCTTATATTTATCCAAGGACTAAGGAACGCAGATCTCCAGAAGGACCTACATATGAAGAGGAGCATGATGTTGAATGAGTTAACTAAGGAGGCTCTTTACTTTGTGGACAATTGTGCGGTCTACAAAGAGGGTGAGTTCAAGGATCTTGACAACGATTCATCCTCACAACAAAGTGGAAGCAAGTCTTCTAAGACAGCACCGAAAGGAGAAGTAGTTGTAAATCAGATGTTTTCCGGCGAGGAGTCTGTGTCTGCATTGCATCTGTGTCGTGTCATGCACCCGGGGACGCCTGGAATGTGTCTGTGTAGCATTGTTTTCACTAACTGAGTGATTTTTTAAAGTTTGAACAGGTTCACACTTTATTTTATAAAGTGATCGGCCCCTTTATTAATAAAATAAAGCAAGTAGGGCTCTTATAAAAAAATACAGCGCTAATAGCTATGTAGGGGGCTGAATTGCGATCTCTCTCTCTCTCTCCTCTTTCTAAAAAACGCGATTTTCTCTCTCCTCTCTCTAGAAAACGTGATTTTCTCTCGGAGCAGCTTGTAGAGGAAGTGCTAAAAAAGATTAACTTGTACGCCAAACCCCAGGCTAAATAGCCCAAGTGGTGTGCTATTGAACAAAAATGGACAAACCATGGGACGGAGGAATGTTATTATAACAAGGGATATGTGAGAGAGACCTTATGCTCCCCAATCTCAGGTAGCATCTCCTCAAGTTCCACCGATGCCTAGGTATCAAGCAGGCAACCTACCAGGACCTGTAGGTGTAGAAAGACCACAACCCGTGTTGGGGCAACAACCATTCCTACCAGGATTACGACCAGTCGGCATAAGATACACACCAACAGTATTCGAATCAGAAGAGAAGGCTTTGGTGCCTATGCATGCAAATTATGAAGATCCCAATGGATATACGGCAAATCCTGCCTATTATCCACCGGAAGAACCCTCAACACCAGAACCATGGAGCATGATAGGAAATACAGGACCACCAACAGCTGTGCAAGCAACAGGAGAAGGAAGATATAGCTTAGATGAACGAACATTGTTGTTCATAGCCAACGGAGGCATGGGTGGACAGAGACATGCATACCAACAAAGAGGAGCTCAAGAAGCACCTCAACAGCCTAAAGGACCCTGCTACAAGTGTGGTGGAGACCATTGGCTAAGAGACTGTCCTCATGATGAAATCATTAGAGTCAACGCATATTGCACCGAGTGTGGAGTTACTCATTTGATTCCTGATTTCCTTAAGAACCCGAGCAAAGGAGCAAAAACTACCTTGAATATGCTGGAAGCAATGCTTTCCAGTGGGGGGTCAGAAAACGAGACGATCATACCTATTCAGGCAGCGACACGAGCCCAAGCTCAAAGAATGACGAACAAACCCATAATTGAAGAGCCAGAAACCGATGCCCCAAGTTCAGAAACAAAAAATCAGAGAAGCACTTGGAAAGCTAGAAATGCGCGTATGAAAGCCAGGAAAGAATGAGAGCAAACGGCTCTATCCGAGGAGTTAAAACACACAAAGGATAGATTATAGCGGCTAGAGAATCTAGCTAGCCTAAGCCCCCCCCCCCCCCCCCCCCCCTGCATCAACCATAGCACCCAAGGAAATAGCAGAACCCAAAAGTGCAGAATCAGGAGGATCAGTATTGGCGGACAAGGTAAATGAGAATTTAGATGCACTTCTAAAAGCTTATGAAGCCTGACTCAAAAATAACCAAACCCAAGAGCAAAGATGGATGACTTATCCATATGCTGAAATAGAGAAACAGAGGTTGGAAATGTGTAGAAAGATGATTGAAACAGCTCAATCTTTGATAGAAAACCCGTTTGGTAAACCTGCAAATTGGCATGAAGTACCAGCTCCAACCCCTATCAAACCAACTTTAGAGGAACAAGTAGAAACGAAGAAAAGACTCGAGAATGCCTCTGAGTCTAAGGGAGAGCCTATCATAGTGCCAAATATGACAGATGGAGCAAGTGACGGGTTCTAGCCTAAAACATTGGCAGAAATGGGTAAGGCTGTAACGGTCTAGATGATCTGTGGAAGCAAATCCGTGAGGCCAACGAAGCTAACAAGGAGAGTTCCCACGTGAACAGCAAGGGAAAAGAGAAAAATGAGATCTTACCTCCTATTAAAGAATTTGAGGCAAGATCACAAATGAACTTTGATATACATTCACAAGGGGGAGACCAAGGATCAATTAGTTCGGGGCAAAGCCAACCAGACTCGCTGAAAACTCTACCCTCTTACCTAGGAGAGTATGAAGCCAATTCTGAAGTGAGAGAAATCCTATCTCAAAGATTTTCTTCTAACAAAGTGATGGATTCACAAGGGTTGATTGAGTTATTGTCCACCCCGGTGGTATGCACAATCACATTGGCCGAAATCCTAAGGTTACGACCAAACATGTGGACCACAGTAGGCAAATGCCTAGAAAAATTTGGAGTGAAATACCCCACCTCTAAGCTTCAGGAAGGGATCAGAGAATTGGACAGGCATCAACTAAACACTAGGCCAGTATCTTTAAACAAGGTTGGAGAGTATTGCGAGGGGGAAGATGGAAACACCACGCTACCAGTAGAATTCCAAGGAGTAGTTTCCAAAGCTATTCTTGATAGTGGAGCAGGAGTTGCTATCGCCACCAAGGAAATCTGAAAAAAATGGGGAAAACCAACTTTGAGAGCCACCAGAATGAAATTGCAATTGGCAGATGGGTTCATGGAGAAGTCTCTAGGACTCTTAGAAAAAGTGATTGTCACTTCGTGCGGAATCGAGTATGAGCATACATTTGCAATAGTCGATTTCGACAAAAAGAACAATTATGAGATCATCTTGGGAAGACCATTCATGCGACAATTGAAGATGGTCCAGGATTGGAATTACGACCACATATATCTCAGACATGGCGAGACAACAACCAAAATACACCTGAAAGACCATAGTTACAAGGATGTGAACCAGACACCAGTGGAAGAGTTTGATTCAGCTACATTAGCAGAGTCGGAAATCCCGGCATGGTTAGGGCAACAAAAAGAGCTATGGATGTGTGGAGCTTCACATTGTGGAAGCTTAAAAAGAGAGGAATGAGTCTTAGAAAGAGCGATTGAGGACGATGATTATATTCCGGAACCTTTTCCTGAAGATGCCTTGGAACCTCTGTAATGGGAACACATACTAGCAACATTGGATGTTTGTACCATTACAGATAGTCCAACAACAAAATTTTGCAATAAAGACGGCTATGATGTGCTATCCTATTACATGGTAAGCATTATAACAGGAGGAGATGAGATGGTAGAATTACCAGAACAAGAAGAGTTGTATAACTCCTCTGAGCATCTGGAGGTCAATAATGATGCAGATAATGAGTGTTCAGACAACTCAAGTGAGCGTGGGGAGAAAACAAAGAATATCAAGTTTTATGATTTTGTTAATCAGCACCCTAGACGCCAGGAACGTTATAGGATAAAACGAGCAGGAAACAAAGCGAGAGAGAACATGTTGCCCAGGATAAAAGATAAAACTCACTATCTAATGCTTGTAAAAGCAGAGGATTGTGTAAAAGATCAAATATCAAGAAGATTCTCAAAAGTTCAAAGGGAAAGAACGCGAGAGGAAATAAAACAAGTACGAAAAGCTAAAACCGAAACAAAATCTCAAAAATAAAAAAAGAAAACAACAAAAGACCCAGAGTGGACCAAACTGGAGCGTAAACAGAAATACCAAGAACCGAAACGGTCTTTGTGAGAGGTATGGACTACTGAGGGAGATAGTGATGGTAAGGGGGGGTAAGAAAAAGGAAACATGAATGTACCATCACATTATCGGAAATTTACCATCCAGGATAGAAAAATCATCATGACACCACCAGTCAGGGAAAGAACAAACCAAGAATCTTATGATGGGCCGGAAAATGCAAAAAGGATAGACCTCGCTAAACCAGGGGAGAAGCCTCAGCCGGTCTATATCGCAACCGATTTAGAGCCTGAAGACGAATAACGGCTAACACAACTTCTCAAGAAGTATAAGATGTGTTCGCATGGTCCTACAAAGATCTCAAAGGAGTTGATCCATCAATATGTCAACATACAAGTCCTTTGAAATCAGATGCCAAACCGAGCAAACAATGTCCTTATACATATAATGACACATTTGCTAAACGAATCAAAGAAGAGATTGACAAGCTGATGGATGCTGAATTCATTTATGAAATCGAACATACAGTTTGGGTGTCACCCATTGTGGTAATCTCCAAAAAGAACAGAAAACTGCGAGTGTGCGTAAACTTCGAAAAGGTAAATGCAGCCACCATAAGGGATAATTATCCCTTGCCGATCACAGAACATGTACTTGAGAGGATGGCCAGGAAACGGGCTTATTCCTTTCTAGTTGGGTCTTCAAGATACAACCAACTAGCAATTGCAATAGAGGATCAACACAAAACGGAGTTTGCCACAGAATGGGGAATTTATGCGTACCGTGTCATGCCTTTTGGCCTAACTAATGCCCCAACCACCTTTCAAAGATTAATGACACATGCGTTCAAAGAATACCTAAGAATATTCTTAGAAATATACATGGATGATCTTTGTGTACACTCTCTTCTACGAGAGGAACATATTGACATTTGCAAAAGGTATTTGAAAAATGAAGAACATATCGAATCTATTTTAACCCGAAAAAGTGCATTTTTATGGTTAGGCAAGGCCGCATCTTAGGACACATTGTCTCAAGAAATGGCATAACCACTGACCTAGACAAAGTCAAAGTCATAGTAGACCTACCCAGGCCTACTAATGCGAAACAAGTGCAATCCTTCATGGGACACTGCGGATATTATCAAAGATTCATATATATGTATGCAGTCATCGCACAACCTTTGTATCGTTTGTTAGTCAATTTCGACTGGACCGAGGAGTGTGAAACTTCATTACAAAAGCTGAAGAAAAACCTTGTATCAGCACCTATACTTAAAGCACCGGATTCAGAAAAGATATTCCATGTTCACATTGATGCATATGTATATGCAATCGGGAGTATTCTGGCTCAACCTGGAGAAGGAACAATGGATTTTCCAGTTTGTTATGCCAGCCCCGCCGACAGTTAAATAGTGCAGAAAAGAACTACACAACCAACGAAAGAGAGGGGTTAGGAATGATTTACGCTGTAAAGAAACTTCGGCATTATTTGCTCGCAAACAAATTTGTGTTCTTCACAGATCATCAAGCTCTTTTGTATCTAGTGAATAAACCATGCAATACTGGAAGGATTTTACGTTGGTTTATTATATTGCTAGAGTTTGATTTCACAGTGGTGGTCAAAAAGGGTAAGACTCATCTACGGGCAGATCATCTTTCAAGGCTACACAACGGGGAATCTCCTGAAGGAGTAGATGATGACATACCAGATGCTTATCTTTTCAATATTGAAATGATACCCAAATGGTCTCAGGAAGTTGTTAGCATTCTTTCCTTTGCAGGTAGGTTTGATAACACGGAAGACAGATCAAAACAACAAACAATTCGATAAACAAAAAACTTCCAGTTGATTGCAGGACAGCTGTATCATCTAGGATCGGACCAAATTCTACGATTATGTATAAATCTGGAAGAATTTGAGTGTTATCTTGAAGAAGCGCATGTCCATGATTGTGCATTTCATTGTTCAATAGTGAAAACACACCAGAGACTGAAACAGTTAGGGGTTTATTGGCCAACTATGTACGCAGACACACATGCTTATGTTAACAATTGTACTATATGTAGTGCCAAACAACTTGTGGACCACGTGACATTGTTTCAGGTAAACATTGCACCTGCATGGAGTCAATATATCATTGATTTCTTAACCACAAGGACGTTTCTTGAAAACATAACAAGAGCACGGAAAAGGGCTATAGAGCTGAAGGCTTGTGACTTTCAGTTAATTGGGAACCAACTCTATAAGCGAGGAAAGGACAATCAACTTAGAATCTGTGCAAGTGAAAGTGAATACCGGCTAATTCTAGAACACGCACATGGCGGAATAAGTGGTGGCCATTTCTCAGGCGACAAGACGGCAAAAATTGTCTTAATCGCAGGAATATGGTGGCCTACATTACATATGGATGCTGAAGAGTTTGTAAAGCGTTGTGACGCATGTCAGTGCACCAAGGTGCCGATAAAGAGAGATGAGATGCCACTACGGCCAATGATGGGAGCAAGGTCATTTGCAAAATGGGGCATTGATTTTGTGGGACCTATTTCACCACCTGCATATCGCACCCATACCCAATATATCATTGTGGCTACGGACTATCTCATGAAATGGACGGAAGCCAAGGCAACACAAAAAGCAGATGCACGAACCACTGCACAATTTTTGTATGAGAATGTCTTTGTACGATACAGGTTACCAATAGAAATAGTCAGTGATCGAGGAATGCATTTTCGTAATGAAGTCATTGAATATTTTCTAGAGGAGTTCATGGTCATACATAGAAAATCTGCTCCATATCATCCACAAGCAAATGGACAAGTTGAGGCCACAAATAAAACACTATGCACGGTTCTCACTAAAATTGTATCAGAGTCAAGAACAGATTGGGATCAACAACTACACTCAACACTATGAGCATACAGGGTAGCTTACAAAACATCGATAGGAACGACACCATACAACATGGTGTTTGACCTAAATGCTATATTACCCATAGAGTTTTTAATTCCAACTCTACGAGTAGCGAAACGCTTAGAATGGATAGGGCATGAGCTCTCTTCAAGAATAGATGATCTTGAAAAGCTAGAAGAACTTCGCTTGAGAGCTGTAGCTTTGATCTATGCTAAAAAGAGAAGAAAAAAGGAGTTTTTTGACAATCATGTGCGTACGAAAGAGTTCAAAACAGGTGATTATGTACTTGTTTATACCTTGAATCAACATGCCAAGAAACTTAAAAAGCGAGGGATGGGACTCTTTGTGATTAGTGGCCTATCACAAAGCGGAGCTGTCAAGCTTGCTACATTAGCGGGTGAAGAAATACCAAATTGGATTAGTGGGTGTCGATGGAAGAAATATCATTTACCACTAACACAGGATATGCTTCAACAAATCCATCAAGGAAAACAACGAATGAAGGAGAAACAGAGGGTGCGAGAAGAAGCTCAAGCAGAAGCAAAAGAACGCATTGCAAAAAGAAGTCTTCTACAATAACAACAACAATCTGGAACATTGTTGCGAATCAATGCCATTCGACTAACGAATTTTGATGAAGACACAGTGGAGCCAATAATTGTAGTCAAAGTGGGTAGAAATCAAGTTGAATCGACGGCATTGCTTGATTCTGGAGCTCAAGCAGAAAGCACACAACACTCCATGTTGTTGGGACAACCTTGGCAAAAAGAGTACAATTGCAGATAGATTGGAATGCGAATGCAGTACAACAGGTAATATCCTTTGCTCAGCGACCCCAGAATAATCAACTGCAAGCAATGCAATCATTGGATAAAAATCCAAGAGGAAGGGTACCACTAAAAAGCAAACAGGGAATTACCAACCATGCTCACTACATGCATGAAAAGTCACCTACTGCAGTGAACAGATCAGAGTTCGCAAAACGAGAAAAACAAGTATGGATGCAGAAGGATAGAAATGACATGGCAGACAAAAAACAATACAACGGAAGAATTCAACCAAAGCAGATAGTTCAACCAAAACCCAAGGGAATAAAAAATATATGGATCCCAAAGAAAATGCTCAGCAACAACTCAAATATGGCTCGCATTTGGATACCAAAACCAAAGCAAAAGGAACTCCCTTCAGTACAAGCAACATCGGACAGCAGACAATTGCATATGAAACCAACAAACCGCTTTATGTGGGTGCCAATCAGCAACCAAACAATGGCAACCACGGCAGTAGCAATCAACCTACAAAGACCGGCCACACAAAGCTACCAATGGAAAGCAAAAGAGACAAGGTCTACGGTCAATTCCGCCACGAAAATTCTCTGCAAGGAGACGACTATGGCCATAACAACAGTAGCAGCAAAGCAACTGCCTTTTGCAAGAGAGACAATTAAACAAAGAGCAGTAGAGTTACAGCTTTTACTTGCAAAAAAACTATGCCCAACAAATCAACACCAAACAGGAAACCTTGACGGCGAATGCAAATAAGCATCTTGCTTATACCCTTCTCTTGCACAGCATTAATTTTTCCATGCATTGACCGAGTATGCATGACATAGGGCCACATTACACGGCCAAGCATTAGCACAATTTTTTCAACCTATGCACGGCACATACTCTGAGGAAATACCTTGTCGACCAGGAGGACTCCGGCTAGGAGGGGGGGAGGCATTCTCAAATGCGGACCCAATGGCAGAAAGAGCAAAAAAGGGCATGCTTTTCGACTATTTTTAAGGGTTGTTGTTTGATTGTGAAATTTTCTGAACTAACCCAAGTACATATGCCCTTAAACAGCATGAATCTACAAGTATATGGGGCCAAACGCCAAATCAAGCCCCTAGGTGTATGTATATAAGTAGATATAGCCATTTTTCTGGCAAAATATTGGTAAAACGGAGAAATCCGGCCATAAAAATTGCATGTGAGTCTATATAATATTTTGCGGTGATGTTTTTTATTTATTATGATTTTTTGGGATTTTTTGGGTTTGAATTGCTATTTTCCTTTTAATTTTGCTAATTTTCGGCAAAAAAACTTCAAAAATACAAAAAGCGGGTGAAATATGATCGTAATGAAAAACAAAAAATATGGGGATGATCAGTGACTATAGGACAACCTATGGTACAGTGGGGGTGCAATTATGAGACTGGAGCGGAAAGCGTGTTTTGGCCAGATTTTGACCGAAACGTCAAATTTCTTGCAAATTGGGCAAATGGAGTTCAAATCAAGAAATTTTTGAGCTTAAACCGCATCTTGCAAGAAGTTGGGAGCACATGTCAAATTTCATGAAAAGTGGTTCGGGGACCCTCATTTTATAAGAATTTTTCACTTCATTTTTAGCTCATTTCCACTATTGACCTTTGAGAGAGAGCTTCTGCCACCTAGAGCAAACGGAACTTCCAACAGCTTCTACGACGTGCACGACTACCGGACGGGCTTCAGACATGAGAGGTAGGCTCACCGCCTTGAGCTTTTCGCGCATGCTTGTCGTTTTTTCACGAAAACTAGCATAGGTTTCACACAGAAAGCGGGCAGTAGAGACCTATAAGTAGAAGTGGCCACCTAACGGCTAACCCAAAAGCAATGAGACTTCATCGGCGGCTTACCCTAGCATAGGAGACCAGTCTTGGATGTCCAAAGGCAATAGAAAACCATCGGGAAAAACCCTAATTCTTAGAACCCCACAAGAGGCCACCAAATGGGAAATCGGCGGAGAGGCACCCAAATGCTACCAAAATTCATGGGTAGGAGCATCTTGACATGCTCGACAAATCTATGTAGCCCACATGACCAAAGGTCACCCGAAGCGGCACTAAACTTCAGAAACGGCATCAGGCACACAAAGAGTCAAATAGCTCTCGCGGCCAAACCGCATGTCTGTTTGCCACCAAACTTCACGAGCGGCTTTCCTAAACCATCAACAACCAAGTTCTATGGTGGTAGACCACCACAAGTCATCGAAGACATGTAAATGCAACCAGGGGTGCTTCTAGAGCGACAAATTGCCAAATGGAGCTCCGGTGAAGCCAAAGTCGACAAAAACCATACGTCAAGGATCCCCAAGGGATCGGGAAGCTATGGAGACCAACATCAAGAAATTTCATCGCCGAAAAGTACACCAAAAGTCAGAAAACAACTCAGAGGCTTTGAAATCCACACAGGGAGTTATTTTCTATACATTTGACTTTTTTATTGAAATTAGGCTTAAAAGGGACTCAGGGAGACTAAGGGCAGGCACCAGTAGCAATTTTCATTAAAAAATCATCAAGAGACATCCTACGCGTAGGATGTCTCAAAGCCATTTCTGGGCACAAAACCCAACATCTCTCATCACACACATTTTTTGAATAGCCTTTACATGCTAGCCACCAAGTTTCATCACATTTGGACCAAAATTAACCTCATGAAAAAACGCAAAGTCAGGGCATAGAGGTAATGATGGGCCATAGACCTACCAAAACTTGTCCAAATCACATGAAACTTGCACAACACATTCATGGGCACATTGCCAACCAATCTGTGTGGTCACCTGCAAAAAATGATGAAGTAGACATCCTACGCGTAGGATGTCTATTATACATTTTTGGCCTACAGAGGGTATTTTTACATTCAAGATCTATTCATATCATCTTCAAGAGCTCATATATCAAGTTTGAAGTCATTCTAATCATTTTTGACCCCCAACACCTCCAAGATACACATTTTGAGTCCAAAAACACTACACAGGATCTTACCAACATCAATTCTTGTTCAAATCAAAATCCAAGAGCATGGCCATGTTCCACAGGCCAAGAGCTACCCACAGAACAAATCTCAAGCTATTTTGATGAAATAGACATCCTACACGTAGGATGTCTCCAGCATGTTTTTGACCTTCTGTGCAAAGAATGACATCATGGGAACCATTACCATGGTGCAAGGAGCCCATATATCAATTTTGCCAACTGTTGACCAAAAATCCACTTTTTGATGCCCAAACTCAATTCCAAGCACATAGCCATGTTGTACAGGCCAAGAACCACCAGCATGTCAAGTATCACCAAAATCTGATGAAAAAGACATCCTACGCGTAGGATGTCTAAATGATAAAATTTTGCCAGAATTGTACTGTGAGCACATGCACAGTTTCCAAAGTTCCTTTTAAGTTTTATTTTCAATTTTCAAGTCATTTGGATAGTTAAAACTCAGTTTCTCAGCTGATATGGAAAAAACGCTAACTTCGGACTACTGAGTGCAACAGGATCTATGGCAGCCGCAAAGTCACCGGCAAAGAAGAAAAGGATGACCATAAAGGATTATTTGGAAGAATTAGAGCCCATTGTCATACCTGAAGGAACTCTAAATCCAACGAGCACGTGGATCCAAGAGGACCTGCTAGAGTCAAATGATCTGAAGATCTACCAAGGCGTGTTCAAAGAGACCAAAGGAAATGTAATAGAGCTACCCATGCTACCGCGGGAGCTTAATGAGTTCGTCAGAAGCAAGATGGCAGAGTACCTGGAGAAGATTGATCTCCACAATTATTTTGAAGCTGTGCCAGCAGGAATCAACATAAAAAGAGTATGGGAATTTGTGAAGACATCAAAGAAGATGGAGTGGCCAGAGTTACGGATCTGCAGGGCAAGCCAGGCACGGAGATTATAATCATAGAGAGAGTAGTGTTAGCTGCACTAGACCTCTCAAACAAAGGGGATAGTGTAACCAAAAGAAGAGACGAAGTAAAGGTGTACACAGAAAAGAAAGGCAACTACACCTTCGAAGACATTGCCAACCCTAAAGTGGCAATCATGAGTCAGCTATACAACCAGTATTTCCATATGTGTACAAAACGGCCACAAAAGTACAGAATGCCGGCTGGAGCAATTGCCACAGCCTTCACTTGGGCAATGCAGAAAAGCAAGCCGAAGGTAATCAATTATGCAGCTTATATACATGACAACCTGGTGAAGATGGGCAACAAGAACCCCACATACATTGTGCCTGGTGAGCTAATCACTAAAGTGATTTATGGGGCCTTGCACGGCAAGGGAAGATGGTCTGACCCTCCATCACAGAACGATTGGCTGAGGCTCAAAGAAGATAAGGAAGAGGAACAGCCCAAAGCACCAAGGGTGGCAACATGTTTGAAATGCCGGTTAGAAACCGTGCAAGAAGAGTAGCCGGAGCTAAAGAAGGGAAAGAAGGAATCTGTCCAAGTGCCTGTAAAAGAGACGAAATCACAGAAGACCAAACCATCCAGCGGCTACGGGAATCTCCAGCCAGAGTCAGAGCTACTAGCTCAACTCACACCACTTCAGAGAGCCAGATTTATGAAGAACAAATGAAAGAGCTCCAGAAGGAGTTGACCTTAGAGAAGAAGCAAAGTTTGATGATGGCAGAAGGGTCAGTGGTCATGCAAACCCACATGGAAGAAGAGCAGAAGAAAATGCAAGATGAGCTAAAAAATATCAAGAGAAATCTCGAGGAGGTGGAGAAGATAAACGCCGATTTCAACGACCTCCTCGTGAACATGGGAGAACAAGCTGAAGCAGAGAAACAGACATTCCAAAATCAAATAGAAGAGCTGAGAGGCCAGCAGGTAGACGAGCAGGCATCGAAGGAATAGACCTAGATAATGTGGCAGATCCTGTGGACACACCCATGCAAGAGGAAATCCTTGTAGGACCCTCTCAAGAGCCACAGGATCTGACACAAGACGAAGAAGAGAAGCTGCATAAGTCCATAGAAGCGGAAATCAGAGAAACGGCCAAAGAAGTCTTGGAATGGGAGTAGAGGGTGTTTAAATCAATGATGCTTCAGAAGATAGACGCCAGCAACCTTCGGCGTGAATGGCTACAACCCTCTCTCCCATATCCTCTGCTAAAGTACGAAGCCATCACAATCAACAAAAGAATCAGAGAAGAGCCAACAGTGCCACTGTACACAGCAGATATCTCAAGTCTGAAGGGGTAAAATTGATAGTCGACTCCCAACCCAGGTGGAGAAAGTCATGGTTGACGAAGTATCCACAGTACCTAATCCATCTGGTAGAGGCACCAAAAGTCTTCAGAGATAACATAATCTTATGCCCTCTACCAAGGATGCGGATGTAGAAGGCTCAGGAGCTACTACAAAGAAGCCAACCCACTTGGCTAAACTATCCCAAGCTGCCTAGGCTTGAAGGCAGGCGAGAGAATAAGTGTTCAATACATGGTGAAAACCCTAACGGGTGCCATCAAATTGTTCACTGGCTTGCCTGACCTCTCTTGCATTATGATGAGAAAGATTTGCAAAACCCTTTTGGCAGTCTTCGAGACGTTCAAACCCGGCCAGGCGACAGATAGTATCTTCTTCTTTCAAGATATTTATAGATGTGCATACGATCTGTCTGGTCAGCCTTCCAAGGAGGTGATACATGCATTGTATCAAAGGATCATGTTTTTGCCATCCTATCACCTCCAGGCCTTTGAAGAAGCTTTCTACACCGGCTTTTTCACCATCAGCTCTGATATATTCGGCCCAAAACTACTGGCTCAACATGCAAGATACGAGTCACTGTTCAAGATGCGAGAAACCATAAGATGAAGAAGCAGCTCAACAGCCATGTTGGGGATGACATGAGCAAGGAGGGGGCGAGTGTTAGAAGCTGGACACACCCTACGAAAAATGACTGCTCATATTATTATTTTTTGTAATTATTCATTTATTGAGAAAAACCCGACATTTCACCTTGTAAATATTGGGGGATACAGAAGTTTTCAGATTGTATCCCAGTTTTGACATTTAGATTGAGTAGATGGTTAATTTGGAACATTAGGGTTTGAGAATTGTAAGGTATATATACCACATTTTGACCTTAATGAAAAAACCTTTTGTCATTTTAAAATTTTTTGAAGTCTGTGAGTGAGCGTACTGTGTACGAGAGAGAGTGAGAGCTTCATCTTGACGCTACGTGCACACCGATGGTCAGAATCGAGTACGGAGAAGGGCAGCGTGTTGCCCCCGACGAGAGCTACGCGCTCCATTTATGAGCTTCATCTGGTGATTCGGTGAGCATACATTGTCCGATTTTGCATTGCAGCATATCCACGCGTTCGCATTGACTAGAGCTACACATTAGGCACTTTAGATTTTGGAAACGAAGCCCTGCAAATTTCAGCCAGACATCCTACGTGATTTTGCATCGGGTGTTTTGGGTTGGGATTTTGGTTCATAGACCTTAGGGAGAGTGACCTATTGGTGTTAGTAGGGTCTCCTTCAAGTTCTGTGGTGTTTCGAGATTGTTTGACGGGTGTTCAGCTCTAGAAAGCGTTGTAGGAAGTTTCCTCTTATGAACTCTTGAAGGCTGTGACTTAGACATTGGGTAGAGACCTCTGTAGGAATTAGTTAGGAGTCGGTCGAGTGTAGGTTGACACCCTATGCTTACGTCCACGCGCCTGCGGGTCGAGCTTCGTCCTTAGCTGACAGATCTTGTTAGGTGAGTTCTCGATGTGCTGACGTCCGTCGCGGCGTATCCGTCCAACAATAGATGACACAATCAATGCATGAGCCTGCGCATCCTTAACATCCCAACGAACTTGTTCTGCCATAGGCAAAACAACTATAACAGCAGCAATCCTTGTAGCAAGACCTGCAACATCCTCAGAACCAGGACGTACATCAATGCCCTGCACAATGTTCCAGACACCCTTTGACACAAGAACATGTTGCATCATATAAGCCCACATAGGGTAGTTGTCCCCATCCAACCTGTCCTCAGCAGCAAACATCTTGAACACATCTGTGTTGTTGTTGTCAGCCATGGTAAATGCTACACCTGATGTGAAAACTGCCCGAAAATAGGAGAAACAGAGCGATAACAACACGTGCTATATAGCACAAACCGTAGAGATTGTAGGGCACCTGTTATGCAAAAAATGGCACTGACAAAAATTCTGCACAAAATGACGAAATTGCCTGTGCATGTCTGTCTGTAGTGGAAGCAGAGGCCGAAATGAGCCCAAATCGAAAATCTGAGCAGACCAAGCTCTACGAGGTCTCCCAAAGTATTTGTCGACGTGCGAACGCTCGCCAAAGCTCACTGAAATCGGAGAAAAGTGAGCAGGCATGTACTGGAGCAGCAGGCGACTAAGCCCGGGAGGACGCAACCTGCTTTGATACGAATTGTTTGAATTAGGGTTGCAGAGAAACACACACAACTTGGAGAAGATGAAGGAAGCTCAAGGCACACAATAGAGAGTGTATTACTTAGTGTGCAATGGAAAAAATAGATAGCCCTAGAGTGATGGATGTATATCCAATGCTCGGGGGAAAAAACCTCCTAAAGAGGGAAAAAATGCCCCGGCAGTCCTAGTGTGTTCACACACATCACTACCACATGTATATGGTAACAAATGCCCTATCACCCATCAACCATATTGAATGTTTCAATAATTGAGTAAACCTAAATGAATCCAAGATAAGCCCAGATTCACCTTTGAAAGAAAGTGCAAGCTTAGATATAGACCCAAAGTACTCACCCACAAGACAATATAACCATTAACTCCATCGTCCATAGTATTGTTTTCAGAATAAAGATACAAAACTGACAAAAGTAAATTGACGAAAGTAAATCGATGACAATTGTACACATCATAGGCAAAATCACTTGATTGTTAAACTTTGCAAATGTAATAGTTACAACACCATTGTCATTATTGAAAAAATATACATGTTTTCAAAAAGACGTATAAACGTCGCCTCATGATACATATGCTATGACAAAAGAAAACTAATGCTATCTAGCTACGACTAGACTGACGTCGTCTAATCAGACGTCTCATTGCATCCAAGCGGCGTATCTGTCGGATTCTGCAAAAAAAAACAATAAGACAGCTTTCTGTAAGTATAAACATATAATTTATAAAACAATACAACAAATAGAAAAGAGTAAACCCTAATACTAACCATGCCGCGGCGAGAACTCAGAATGTCCATTGATGCATGGTTTTTAGGACCCCTTCTGAAGATGCAATAAAGGCACAGTCAGTTGTTGGGGAGATGAGGATACTCTAGTCCAAGGGATCTCAAAAGAGAAGAAAAATCTACTTCACAAGCACCAAAGAGTAAAAAGTGCCATGGATAGAAGATACGTGGGAACGAGCTCTTATGCATGCCTACAACCTATATCTTACAGAATAGCCCATTCTAAGTGTGAATTTCTAGTGAAATTTACACGAGGATGTTCGTGTGGACTCACAACACAGCATACTCCGTTTTCACTTTTTTACCGACAGTAAATATTTTTTACCTACAGTAAATATTTTTCACCTACATGGTAAATACAAATCACTTTTTACCTACAGTAACTTTTTTTACCCATGGTAAATATTTTTTACTGCACCATAAGTATTTGGTAGGTAACAGTTCACTGTTACTAGAAGCAGTGATTGGGCATCAACAATGCAGTTACAGGAGGAGAAAAAGGGAAAATCTTATGGTAAAGGTGAGTCAACAGGGATAAAGACTTTTGAGTTGAAAAGAGACATGCTGATTTTTTCAAAGAACACATGTCAAAAGAAGCCATGGTTGAGGATTTTTTGCGAATTTGATATTCAGGAGAACCTCCAGTTTCAACAGCCACCTACCTGCTCTTAAATGCTGGTCAAGGCCTTATCCCCATGTGTCACAATCAGAAAAATCAGCATTTACCCTCCCCTCTCACATCACTCTAGAGAATATCTTGATGGTGACATATCAGGTGACCTCAATCTGTTGACCACCCTAAGCAAAAAGTAACCCCAATTAGCGGATTTAAGCATGTTTATCCCTAATCCTAAACCCTCTCAGAAACCTATATAAGGAGGCCTTCTCTCACTCAAAACCAACACTTCACCCACTTCACCAAGCAACGAAGCTATGACGACATTGCTCACAACGAGGAGCTATGGATGGAGCTCTACTCTCTCTCCCTCTCTCTCTCTCTCCCTCTAGTATGCTACATTACTAGCCCTAAAACCTAAATAAGGAGTCTTCTCTCATGCTCCATGGCCACCATCCTCGCCATCATTCTCTAAGGTATTGACGCGTTGCTAGTAGGATCATACCTATTTGCTGGGTTGATTGTTTTTTTGACAAGGGGTTATGCCATCCTTGGCTTGCTTCTCTATATCCTTGTTATGTATGATCAGATGCCGTTGTATTGTTAAGCTGATGTCTTGTGTATATATATGCTACATAAGGTCCCTAAGCTTCGTTTCTATGTGTTTTTCCATATGTTTTGATGCCATCATAATGCCAGAAGTCTCACTTGCCTATGTGCACTATGTGTGAGGTCCCTAAACCTCTAAATTTAGGGTGGTGCCCCCCTTTGTTTTGTTCTTTGCTTGTTTGCATGAGGCGTGGTTTGTGGAGAGTGCACGAGTACAGAGGCCACCCGATTGCACTGCTCTTTTTCCCGCTATCATTTTGGTGCCCCCACTGAGGAGGGCTACACAGACCTTCAGTCCACAAGCAATGAAGATGTGCAATCTACAACATGGACGAATGGCGTGAGGAGTTTGCAAATTGGAGAACAGAAGAGGAGGAGGCTTTAGAGGCCTTAAAAGCTTTCATCGAGGTCTTGTTACCAGGTGGAAGATCGCCTCTACACCTAAGTGGCCCAAGGCCGCAGCGCGTACTCAAGCGTAAGGTAACATTTGGCTTAATCTCATTAATAAGGGATTACATGACCACTACAGGCAAGAAAAAGGCTAGTGAGCAACCAACTTCAACCTCCAACTTGCAACCACGACTCTCACCCCTAAATCCTCCTGAAGCAAAGAGGCGAAGGCTTGCCTACAAGATTGTCGCCCGTCTTCGAGTGCTCCTAGTGCACTTTGTGAATCCAGACACCACCAATCCCAAGCCAACCTCCTGTCCGCGTGAAGATCACTTTGGATATTGTCCGAAGTGCTTGGAGACCGGGTGAAAAGCCTCCCTGCCCTACCTTTGCTGCTAATTTTCAAGAAGTTATCTCAATCTAAGGAAACTATCTTAGTTGATGATGTGTTGCACATTAATGGTGTCACTTTCATTCGTCATGCTGATTATGGTAATAGCATCCAATTGTTTCTTGCTAAAAGGCTCAGCATTGTACAAAGTGTTGCCATCACGCCTTACGTCTTCACAGATGCATCAGGAAGAGTCGAAGTGATCCGAGGTGCTGACCTTCTGTGGCTGATCAGGCTCATTGGTCCCAAGGTGGTGCAACTAAGCTAGGCTCTTGTGTGTAAGTATGGATGCCAATAATGAGAATGATGATCCCCGCATGATTCCTTTTCATTTTGTGCGTCATATCCGTGTGAATATTTGTATTGATAGAAAAATCTTTTATCAGCAAAGAATAGCCCTGTTGTTTGGAGCCGAGAGACTTGGGGAAATCTTGCGCTCTCCTCATCCTGTCATTCTACCCTTACTAGACTATTACCATTCCTTTGATGTGTCGATCTTCATCCTATTTTGAGCTAAGTTGTGCTAAAGCTCCAAATTGTAATTACCATACTCTATTTTAAAATAAATTGGAGCTGTTTGTGTAATTGTTTACTCTCTCACTTATGGCCTTCCCTAATTTTTATGGTAAGCCTGGGGAGGTTGCTCCAGACTTTTTGGATAATTTGGAAATGGCCTTTCTGGTATCGGGAAGGGATGACGAAGCTACTAAGTTAAGGGCCTTTCCTTTGGTCTTGAGGGAAGGTGCAAAATTATGGTATCAAACTTTGGCACCTGAAGAAAGAAGAGACTGGGAGTCCTTAAAGATGGCCTTCATCGAAGAATTTCGCCGCCATGAGCCTCCAGAGGAGATATGGAGACAGCTCTTAGAGCTACGCCAAACATCACCCAATGACTATAGAAGCTATGAAGGAAAGTTTTCCAACCTGTGGGAGAAATGGTGTGCATCACTAGGTGAAGGAGAAAGGGCGCCAGAATGCCTAAAGAAGGATTGTTTCCTGGCAGGGCTTTACCCCATCCTTCGAGAAAAGGTAAAAGGTAAATTCCCAGATACCTTTGATAAAGCTATGACTTATGCAAGGGAGAAGGATAGGAAGTTAAAATTCCAAGCTCAACTACAAGGGGGAATGGAGCCTCCACCGCTAGCTCAACGTACGGCAAGGGTAGTAGCAGGGACAGGAGCAACAAACCAAGAGTCCTCTCAACAAGAATTACTTCAACAAATCACCAATCAACTAGAGAGCCTGTCCATCAATCTGGTTCAAGGTGTACGGGCTCCCCAGCCAGGAAATGAACGAAATAGACAAGAAGGACAAAGGCAAGCACGTGAGTACATTTGCTACAAATGTGGAGAGGTAGGTCACGGCATGTATTATTGCCCCCATCCACGACGCTATCAAGGAAATGGCAATCAAAGACGGCCTCCTCGCCAGCAAGTCACTCCTCCTCGAGCTAGGCCACTAAATGGACAAAATGCACACGTGGCTCCACCAATCCAAATATTGAGACCCCCTCCTCCACCACCACAAGCACCAGCAGAGATCCCTCCACTACCATCGAGAGGGGAGGACAGGGCTGTCTCTGTCATAAGTCTTGACAATGGTAAGGATAAAGGGAAAGAAAAAATGGAGGAAGCTGTTGCCATGCCAATAAAGAGAGTTAGGAGACAAAGAACTAATGAAATGGAAGCTTCAGAGCCGGATAAAGGGAATGAGGGTTCCTCCCAAGTGATAGGAGACAAGAAAAGGAAGAGTAGGTCAAGGAGGCACATAGGAGTAGAAGAATTTCCACTTGGGGTAGGATCCATACCTTACGACCTGGTAGCAGATGTGAGTAAGCAAGGACCAAAGATTTCATGGCAGCAACTCCTCCACCTTTCCCCAAAGATGCGTAGAACCTGGTCTAAGATGGTCAGCACCAGGAGGGCTAAGGCAAAGTCAGTTGGGTCTATTAGTGCAAGAGGCATGAAGGATATCGTACCAGTCATTGATGCAGAGATTAAGAGTCAGCGAGTCTCCAATGTGTACATAGATGGTGGAGCCGAGATTTGTGTTATGACAGAGAAATTAATGCACAGGTTGGGTTTAAACGAGCAAACTTCCTTACAAGCTAAGATGGAAAATAATGTAAGGGTGGCTTGTGTGGGAAAGGTTAATGGAGTGAAGGTTTCAGCTTTTGGTGTTGCAATCTCAATTGATGCTTATGTGATCCCAACTAAGGGGGAGGGCTATCCGCTAATCCTTGGAAGACCTTGGCTTATGGCTATGAAAGCTAGGCAAGATTGGGAGACAGGTTCCCTTGAGTTGCGACCAAATCATAAGGTAGGTGGCAAGCAACAAAAAATTGTGTATGACATGAAGCAGGGTAGACAACAAGACCTAGAGATGGAGACTTCTATGGATGAATGGAGCACAAGCAGCTGCTCTTCATCTGAGGATGAGTCATCTGAGGAGGATGCTAGCTCTTTGGAAGTCATGGGTATCATACTGCGAAACCCAGAAGGAGAAGGTGGTCAAGACTCTCTAAACAAGGAAGAAGCCACAGGCTTAGAGGAGATGCTAGCTAAGGACCTACTAGAAGAAGAGAGAGAACCCTATTTGTAGGTACTAAAGAAGCATGCTGGCCTCTTTATAACTGATTATGAGCACATTAAAGGAGTGACGGTGACCCAACACCATATCCAATTAAAGGAAGGTGTCGTCAACCTTGTTGGTGATGAGGTATTTGCACAGGTTGAAGCTCTAGTAGGTCATGTTTCTGAGTATAAAGAGATGGTTGTGGAGACGTTTACAGAGGGTTTGGATACAGGTTTGAAAAGTGATCAGGTTTGCTTGGCTATGCAGCAAGTGGAGGCAAATGGCAGGGTCTTGCTATGTTATGTGATGCTATGGATACATGTGTTATTGGAGGTTGCTTCACATATATTTTTGTGTCAATGGCGAGGTTTTTTTGAAGTGGACTATACCATGGAGGGTTTTGTAGCAGATGGTAGGATAGCTTATGATTCAGGTTTCTCAAGTGATGGCAAGTATGCTTATAGTGGACACGAAGGATTATGGATGCAGGGTGACGAAGCTCCGTGCTATAAAGAGCTGGAAGGGTGGCCTGTCTATTGGCCTACAAGTGCAAAGGAAGGCTTGGATATACATGTTTTACAGGTTGATGGCAATGAGCAATGCTTTACTTTTGATCCAGGTGGATTCTACACCATGTGTGGGGGAGCTTTGAGCTTTCCATTTGACCCTGGAGGGTGATGCAGTAGCAGATGCTTTTTTCTCTATCTCTATCCTATCTATATAGCCACTATACTATCATTTTTCTTATACAGTCTATAGCTCTATGTTATATAATTCTCTCTATACAGTCATCTTTTACCTAAATAATACTATGGTTGAGCATGAATGCTCAACGAGGGGTTGGGGCAAAAAAAAAAAAAAAGAGAAGAAAAAAAGAAAAAAAGAGAATGCTACTAGTGAAAGCGGATATTGACAATGGATGGGGTATGGATTTCAAGGGTCTAGGAGACCAGTTGTTAGTCATGGATGGATACCATTATTCATCAGAAAGGACTAAACAGGGTGCATCAGCCAAGAAAGCAGTAACATGGCAAATTAAATTGGTACCAGGTGGGTAAGTATTCAAGAGAACCCTATTGTAGCACAACCTACAGCTAGAGGCATCAAATACCTCTAGCTTAAGGGGGAGGGCTATATGATGCATGGTTTTTAGGACCCCTTCTGAAGATGCAATAAAGGCACAGTCAGTTGTTGGGGAGATGAGGATACTCTAGTCCAAGGGATCTCGAAAGAGAAGAAAAATCTACTTCACAAGCACCAAAGAGTAAAAAGTGCCATGGACAGAAGATACGTGGGAACGAGCTCTTATGCATGCCTACAACCTATATCTTACAGAATAGCCCATTCTAGGTGTGAATTTCTAGTGAAATTTACACGAGGATGTTCGTGTGGACTCACAGCACAGCATACTCCGTTTTCACTTTTTTACCGACAGTAAATATTTTTTACCACAGTAAATATTTTTTACCTACAGTAAATATTTTTCACCTACATGGTAAATACAAATCACTTTTTACCTACAGTAACTTTTTTTACCCATGGTAAATAATTTTTACTGCACCATAAGTATTTGGTAGGTAACAGTTCACTATTACTAGAAGCAGTGATTGGGCATCAACAATGCAGTTATAGGAGGAGAAAAAGGGAAAATCTTATGGTAAAGGTGAGTCAACAGGGATAAAGACTTTTGAGTTGAAAAGAGACATGCTGATTTTTTCAAAGAACACATGTCAAAAGAAGCCATGGTTGAGGATTTTTTGCGAATTTGATATTCAGGAGAACCTCCAGTTTCAACAGCCACCTACCTGCTCTTAAATGTTGGTCAAGGCCTTATCCCCATGTGTCACAATCAGAAAAATCAGCATTTACCCTCCCCTCTCACATCACTCTAGAGAATATCTTGATGGTGACATATCAGGTGACCTCAATCTGTTGACCACCCTAAGCAAAAAGTAACCCCAATCAGCGGATTTAAGCATGTTTATCCATAATCCTAAACCCTCTCAGAAACCTATATAAGGAGGCCTTCTCTCACTCAAAACCAACACTTCACCCACTTCACCAAGCAACGAAGCTATGACGACATTGCTCACAACGAGGAGCTATGGATGGAGATCTACTCTCTCTCCCTCTCTCTCTCTCTCCCTCTAGTATGCTACATTACTAGCCCTAAAACCTAAATAAGGAGTCTTCTCTCATGCTCCATGGCCACCATCCTCGCCATCATTCTCTAAGGTATTGACGCGTTGCTAGTAGGATCATACCTATTTGCTGGGTTGATTGTTTTTTTGACAAGGGGTTATGCCATCCTTGGCTTGCTTCTCTATATCCTTGTTATGTATGATCAGATGCCGTTGTATTGTTAAGCTGATGTCTTGTGTATATATATGCTACATAAGGTCCCTAAGCTTCGTTTCTATATGTTTTTCCATATGTTTTGATGCCATCATAATGCCAGAAGTCCCACTTGCCTATGTGCACTATGTGTGAGGTCCCTAAACCTCTAAATTTAGGGTGGTGCCCCCCTTTGTTTTGTTCTTTGCTTGTTTGCATGAGGCGTGGTTTGTGGAGAGTGCACGAGTACAGAGGCCACCCGATTGCACTGCTCTTTTTCCCACTATCATCCATCAGGGTGTTTAAGCCCTTTCTGCCTGCGTACTCGCGTTTGTACGATGTGGGGTCACGTCCTGTCATCGACCACTGTCAAAACATACAAAGAATCCATTATGTTAGAATTTAAAAACCCCTAAACCCTAAACTATCAAACCTAAAGAGCAATGCAAAAACACTTACAAAATCGGCCTCAAATGATGCCCACCCGCTACTCCCCAAGTGGTACGAGCTCCCTGCCTCTACTCGTGCTCTGGCTACCTCCTTTTGTTGCTTCCACTTGTCGGGATTCTCGCGTGCTACTTTCTTTTCATTCTTCCAATCTTCTTTGGCCAGCCAATCTGGTCTATTCCACCCATGCTTAATTTCTTTTTGCACTTCGAAATGCTTGTGCTTGCAGTATTCGCGCATTCGAACCTTCATCAGGTCTTCATTGAAGCGGTCATCCCATGTTGAAACGGGAAACTCGTCATGAAGCACATTGATGACTCTGTCTTTTAAATTACTTGGTACTTCACTGCAGGTGTTTAGTATGTAGTGTCTAAACACCTGAGAGAAAAGACCGCGCATGCGCGAGATCACCTTCTTGCCTTCATCATCCAAGATGGTGCCACTGCTGAAGTCCACGGAGTAAGACAAGACCTCTCGTCGGTGATGCGTGAACCTGGGTGTCCCGATAGGGGTCTCTAGCGATGTGTCGGTGGGGGTACGGACATCAGATGTCTCCACTGGATTCTGGGCCCCGAAGCGAGGAGTGTTGACTGGAGTGACTCTTGGACAAGTAGCTAGTGGTGTGTAGCCGCTAGGAATAGCCATCAGATGTAGATGGAAATGCCGTGGCTGGTGTGGGTGCGAGCAAAGAAGGGGAGGGTAAAGAGCCTCGTCGAACACGAGGTGGTGTCGAGGCACCAGCGGCATCCCCACAACAACCACCGCCACCACTACTAGAGCGTTGGTGCCTAGACAAGTGTGAAGATCATCTCGTTGACACCGAAGCTTTGGAGTGCGCTGAATGCTCCGAAACAGAGGGAGACGCTAAAGGAGTAGGAACACGTGATGGTGCTCCAGAGCAATGACGCTCCACGTACCACTGTCTCTGTTGGGGTGACAAAGAAGAAAGAAACTCTTCATCATCCATACGTGCATTAAACACACAAACAATTAATCTTAATATTGAATGAATGGAGAAGAAAACGTGTACAAGTAGAGAGAGAGAGAGAGAGAGAGAGAGGACTCATAAAGGGGGAGGGATTCTTGTGTAGAAAGATTTCGTTGAATTTCTGTGAATTTGTAAAAGCACTACGCCCGGGTGCGATGAAGGCTGAAGCTGCATCGCGAAGGTTTGCTCATAGAAGTTGCTTGTCCCACCACTAAATCTAATTGTTCGGGTGAAAGAGACGCTGAGAAGCAGTAGTAGTGCTTCTTAGTGTCTCTTTCACCCGATCAGCTAGATCTAGCGGTGGGACAAGCAGCATCTATGTTGAGCAGACCTTCGCGATTGCAACTTCAGTCTCCATCCCACTCGGAGCTCAGTGCTCGTCGTCCCTGCTTGTGAGAACATACCTAGTGCATACGTACCTGGAGTGGACGCAAAGACCATTAAATACAATGATGCAATGATGCATATAGACATAAATGGACAAAAAGCCATGCAAATACAATATATATTATAAAATGTAGCTAATTTGTTCAAATACAATATTTATGGCTTTAAGAGGTCTCTCTCTCATCCTCGCAAAGCTCAGCATAACTTCCCATATCTATATAGAGCTCTCCAATTAAAAAGATGTCCTGCATTTCATTTTGTACATCCTCTACATGCACCCCATAGAGAGTAGCAGCTTGATGCTCGTCTGGCACCACCTTAGTGGCTTCTCCAATCTCCTCCATTGATGCCGCTGTGATTGGCACATGGTAGCCTTCATACGTCCGTGCACTACGAGGGGCTACCTCTATGACGTACCACCAATATGTGCTCTTTGAGCAATCTACACAACGAAAAAAATACGATACAATTGTGTAAAAATCTATCAGATCATTATACATCTACAGTTTTTTATTAAAGTAAACACATTGTAATAGATCACTTGAAAAGAGTTGTGACGCTAGTATCACTCCATCCAAACTTTGTCTACATGTTGAGAAGAACCATGAGCGCCTTCAATCTAAACGCATGTGCTCCATCATACAATGGCATATCGGCTTCACTTTTCATATCATCATAGATAAGCCTTTCTGAATCCATGATTGTCTCGATCATTTCATCGATCTCGGGCTCAAACATTGCCTCGTTGGGAATGTGGTCTGCATGATCATCCCCCGAGCTGTCAGAGGCTACATCTTGTGGCCTCACATATGCTGCTTGACCAAAGCGCCTGCGAATACGTCTATTGGGTTGCAAGATTGCTGCCTGTTGGCCAGCGTCAGAGTCCGACGAGTTATAATTGGCAACAACTCGATCTATAATAGATGGATCGAACTCGCCAAATTTGTGAACGTGCTACAAATAAACATGTCTTGTCCGTTTCACAACATGCTTGCATTGATTACAAGGACATAAGATCCTCGTTGAGAGATAGGTGTTTTGGTTGGACGGCCCCACATCCTCGTCACTACTCATAATGAGGGTAAAACCCTTATAACCTGGACAACAAATTTAATCTTCTATTGGCATTCTCCATCTTATCTCTCTCTCTCTCTCTCTCTCTCTCTCTCTCTCTCTCTCTCTCTCTCTCTCTCTCTCTCTCTCTCTCTCTCTCTCTCTCTCTCTCTCTCTCTCTCTCTCTTTGTTCACATTGTAAACTACCTCACATTCTCTAGTCATGTCCAATCCCCGCACACCTCGGTCTAGAGGTGCACGGAGATCGGAACCACCGCTTTATAATCTCGTCTTTATTGGTCAATGCCTATATTTGTGGGTACAAGAAATCTACACACCCACATCTACATGATAGTGCATGTAGTGGACAAAACCCCTTTGCCTCTTCTCTAGCTGTAGAATTTCACAGCATCTTAACATCTTTTCAAAGTAGATCTTTGTTCGAAGGATTACTTAACCCATTACATGTTGGCCTCCAATCTGAGTATCATGCCGTTGAAAGCTTTCCAGCTTAAGGTCGCATCTGTAGAGAGGAAGAGAGGGATCACCGTTCGTCTAACTCTAATTTTTTTACCGTAATCTTGAAGGTAGACTCCAATATGAAAACTCAATCCAAAATCTAATCTTAAATCTAACCTAATTGAACATGTGGTGATTCGCTCCATTGAAGGGTAAAAGACATACCAATGGGGCTACTAGCTGCGTAGATGTGAATGGGCCTCACTTCATAAGACGATTTTAAATTTCAAATTCGTCGTTTGCTCTCGTGCGCATGCACTCTCGCTCTTGTGCTCTCTCTCTCTCTCTCTCGGCAGCAGAAGTCGAACATCCAGGTGGAATTGCTGGTCCGCATGGTCCATCGAACATAAATCTAGATCTAATTTAATCTTAAACTCAAAATAAACCTAAATCTAATCTAATCTAACGTAAACATAAATCTAACATAAATAAATCTAAATTTAATCTAACGTAAATTTAACTCAAAATAAAGCTAAATCTAATCTAATATAACTTAAATAAACCTAAATCTAAATCTAACCTAATCTTAAACTCAACATAAACATAAATCTAAATGTAATCTAACTTAATCTAATTTAAATTTTAATATAATCTCTTTCTCTCTTTGTTTTCTCCCCTTACCTCTCTCTTTCGTCTTCTTTCCCTCTCTCTCTCTCTCTCTTTCTCTTTGTTCAACAGGTCTTGAGTTCAACTCCTCATCAGCTAGATCTTTAAGGTCTCTTGGGATAGTTTCCTACGACGTAAAAACTTTCTTCTTCTCGGGTATGTGTATGTGTGGGTGTGCCAATAAAAAGAGGAAAATGGTATAACCTTTCTATCACCCAATGTGGTAGATTGGTTATGCCATTTCCCTCTTGAATAACAGGTCTTGAGTTCACTGAACTCCTCGTCGGATAAATCTTTAAGGTCTCTTGGGATAGTTTCCTACGACATTAACACTCTCTTCTTCTCGGGGGGGGGGTGTGTGTGGGTGTGTGTGTGCGCCAATAAAAAGAGGAAAATGGTATAACCTTTCTATCACCCAAGTGTGGTAGATTGGTTATGCCATTTCCCTCTTGAATAACAAGTCTTGAGTTCAACTCCTGGTCGGCTAGATCTTTAAGGTCTCTTGGGATAGTTTCCTACGACGTTAAAAGTATCTTCTTCTTTCTCTCTCTCTCTCTCTCTCTCTCTCTCTCTCTCTCTCTCTCTCTCTCTCACACACACACACACACACACACACACACACACATTGTGTTTTTGAGAGAGAGAGAGAGAGAGAGAGAGAGAGAGAGAGAGAGAGAAAGAGGGGAAGGGAACATGAGAGAGAGGAGAGGGAAGGAGCATACCTGGCTCTCCTTCCTCTCCTTGTGTATGTGTGTGTGTGTGTGTGTGTGTGTGTGTGTGTGGAGAAGAAAGAAAGAGAGAGGGAGAGCGCGGGTTACCTCTTTGCTTGCTTGAGCGCCAAAAACTCAGATCTGAGTTTTTGAGAGCTCTCGGTTTATTTTTTACCCCTATCGGTGTCGCTATGGGCGCCGCGATGATCATCGCTAAGCTACAAGTAAACTAGCGACGCCATGAATTTTCACTTTCAAGTGTCGCACTGCGAGCGTTGCTAATGTGAAGTACCTCTTGTAGTGTCTTGGCCCACCAGTCAGGAGAAGGAAATATGAATTTCCTAGTCTGCTATGCAAGCAGGTAGCTTAATAGTGCTGAAAAGAACTACACAACCACTGAGAGAGAGGGGTTGGGGATGATATACGCTGTTAAGAAATTTTGGCATTATCTCCTTGCACACAAATTCGTGTTTTCCATCGATCATCAAGCCCTCTTATATATCATAAACAAACCGTGCACTACTGGAATAATTGTACAATGGTTTATCATATTGCTAGATTTTGATTTTATTGTCGTGGTCAAAAAAGGGAAGACGCGTCTACAAGCAGATCACCTTTCCAGACTCCCAAACGGAGAAGCTCCTGAAGGGGTAGACGATGACATCCCCTGACGCATATCTTTTCAATGTAGAAATGATACCAAAATGGTCTTAGGAGATAGTCAATTTCCTATCCTATGGAGGTGGGTTTGATTGAATAGGGCAGGAAAGTAAAAGAAAAATGGTTTGACAATCATGGTATTTCCAATTACTTGGCAAACATTTGTACCATTTAAGCTCGAACAACATTTTGCGGTTGTGCATAAGTCTAGAAGAACATATTCAAGACTTAGCATTTCATTGCTCGCAAAAGAAAACATATCAGTGCTTGCAACAGTTAGGAGTTCGTTGGCCGAATATGCACGAGTACATTACTAACTGTACAACTTGCAGGTCTAAACCATCAATAGGACATGCTACACTGTTTTAGGTGACAACTGCACCAAAATGGAGCCAATACATTATTGACTATCTGACAACGAGGACGTTTCTTGAAAATACCTCTAGGGCAGGACAAAGGGCCATAGAAATAGAGGTTTGAGATTTTGCACCAATTGAACGTCAGTTGTATAAGAGAAGAAAGGACAATAAACTCAGGATATATGCGACTAAAAGCATGTATTTGCCAATCCAAGACAAGGAACATGAACGAATCAATGGAGGCCATTTTTCAGGGGATAAGACGGCTAAATTTTTCTTGACCATTGGGATATGGTGGCCTATATTACACATGGATGCTGACGAATACATTAAGAGATATGATGCATGTCAATGTACCAAAGTATCGATAAGCAGAGATGAGATGCCTCTAAGGCCAATGATGGGAGCTAGAGATTTTTCTAAGTGGGGTATAGATTTTGTGGGATCAATTTCACCCCTTGCTTACAGAACTCATGCCCAATATATCATTGTTGCTACAAACTATCTTACAAAGTGGGCTAAAGCTAAGGCCACACAGAAAGCAGATGCTAGGACTATTGCATAGTTTCTATACAAAATATCATAGTTCCTAATTGGATTAGTGGTTGTCGGCTTTAAAAATATCATTTACCACTTACACAGGGCATGCTTCAACAAATTCATGCAGAAAAGAAACTATCTCAAGAAAAGCAACGGGTAGTCAAAGAAGCTCAAGAATAAGCCAGAGAGCGCATGGCAAAACGGAAGGTTCTATGACAATAGCAATAGCACGGACCACCACTACAAATAATGTGATCAAAGTGAAATATTTTGAGGAGGAGCATACACCGAATCCAACCATAACAGTCAATCAAGTGGAGACCAAGGCAATCCTAGATTCTAGAGCTCAAGGAAATCATATTTCTTGCAACCTTGACACTTGAGGGACAGCTTCAACCAACACAACAAGAAATTCAAAGCTGTAAAGAGCACTGAATCAAGGCATTGGGTTGGATGGTGAAACATGTACAGATTAATCAATACCTCTATCCACATAAGTTTTATGTGGTAGAAGATAGGTCAATGCAACATCCATTATTGCTTAGTCATACATGGTAGTGAAAGTACAACGTACAGATTGATTGGAGATTTGATACAGTCAACATTCAACATGTTCAAGAAAATTAAGTGGTTCCATTTGCAGTAGAACCAAACCACAAACCGGTGATAAAGGACTTAAAAATTAAGGGCAAAAAACCCTTCCCTACACCAAATCAACAATGGATTCCAAAGAACAAAACAAAGGAGGTTACTACGACAGAGCCAAGCATCAGGAATAGTCAAAGGGGTCTATCTAGAAAACGCACCAAGCAACGCCAACACTGCAGTCACAAACAACACCTAAACAATCTTGGGTTAAGAAGGCAGAGGTTGCACAATTTTTGCAGACCACGCTTACAGCTATCAAAACAAAGGCAAAATGGTAAACCCCAAAAACCAAACCAAAAGTAAAATCAAGTATGGGTATCAAAGAGGTTGATTGTTGCACAACGTCATCCAACAAAAATCTGGATTCCGAAGCGACACAACAAAGAAATCTCTTCAGTACCAACCCCTCAGATCCATCCCAAACCACATACCTATCACCAAAGACAAAATGTGAAATAGATTTGGGTATCCACGCAATTATGGAAATCTAAAAAAGACCACACTCAAATTTGAGTAATTAAACAAAGGTGCATACAAACGCCATATGTGGATCTTGGATTCAAACAAGATTGTCAACAACACTGGCCACACAAACCAGAAGTACCAAAGCAACCATTGTCAAAAAAATAGCAAGCGGCCCACTTAGAACGATTGTTATTTCACCGCTATCCTATTGGTACTGAGTTAATAGGAAACCTCAAAATCAAATGCCCAATAAGCACATCGCATATACCCTCCTCTTGCACCGCATTAGTTTTTCCCATGCATTGACCCAGAATGCATATAGGGCCTACTTACATGGCCTGCATTAGCACCACTTGGTAACCTATGCATAACACATACCTTAGGGTGATACATTGTCGTCCAGGAGGACTCCAACTAGGATGGGGGGAGGCATTCTCAATGTGAACCCGACAAACTAAGAAAAGTACTAAAAGGGCACTGTTTTCTATGTTTTTGGGTTTTGATTACGTTTGATTGCAAAAATTTGGTAAACCCAAGTATATATGCCCTTATCTAATGTGATCCTACAGGGATACATGAGGAAAAATGCCACTAATGAGCCTCTAGGTGTGTGTGTGTGTGTGTGTGTGTGTGTGTGTGTGTGTGTGTGTGTGTGTGTGCCTGTGTATATATGTAAAAATAGCAGTTTTTATGCATAAAAGTGAGAAAAACATAGCAATCTGGCCAAAAACATTGCGAATGATTGTACATAGCAAGTTATTGTGTTGATTTTAATTTATTTTGATTTATTGGTATTTTTTGAATTGTTTTACTTATTTTTGTTAATTATTTGAAGAAAAACAAAGAAAAATAAGAAAAGCAGGCGAGATGGAATCAAAATGACAAAAGAAGAATATAGGTGTGACCAAAAAGTCAAGAACAACTTATGGTGAAGTTGGAGTGCAATTATGGAAAAAATTGCGAAAGCCATTGATCTGGCCAGTTTTTAGACGAAATGGCAAATTATCCAAAAGTGGGTCAACCAGAGTCCAAATGGAGAAATTTTAAGCCTATAGTGCATTTTACAATGAGATAGGAGCACATGTCAAATTTCATTGCAAGTGGTCCGGGGACCCCCAATATAAGATATTTTGGGCCCACTTACTATCTCATTTCTACTATTCACATTTAGAGAAAGAGCCAGACAAACCTAGAGTGCGCGGACTTCGATGGCCTTTTACGACACACACGGGACACTGTCCCGTGCTAGACATGAGAGGTAGGCTCCTCATCATGTGCCCTCCTTGTTGTATGCTTACTTCATCGCGAAAACCTATGGAAACGGCATTGTGGCTTCGGGGGGAAGAGACCAAAATAGGACTATAACGCAACAACTACTAACCGGATAGCTACAAGACTTGATAGGAGGTTAACCCTAGGCTAGATAAACACATTTATGACCTCCTATGTTGGTTTGGGCCAGTTGGAAAAACCCTACCATCCTGGAGCCTACAGAATCCGACCCAGAAGAAAGTTATCAGAATGCTACCAAAGTTCATAAGTAGGTGCTCCTTGTGCCTACAAGCCTATGTAATTTCCTCTAGAGTCAAACTACCAGGAGTTGTTCAAAACATCAAGCTAGGCTTCGGACACGCAAAGCGTCATTTGGCTACACCAAACTTCACGGACACCATCGACATATCATCAACAACCAGCATATATGGTCAGACAACAAGAAAAATTGTTGCCAACCATCTCCTCACAAAAAGACGCTATTTGAGTGACAAATTGCCAAAAAGGGTAAGTCCAAATGTTACACCGAAGCCATGGGAAGGTGCCCTACTGCATCCACAATCCTGGGAGGTTGATCACAAGAGGAATCACCGCGGAAAGCCATCTCCAAGTGAAGGAATCCTTTTCAGAGAATAAAATGCCAAACAAGGAGTTTCTAGTCTAAACAGCTGACTTTTTAAGATGAAAACTAGCAATTGGGGCTTATGACACAAGCACAAAGCACTTCAAAGCATTAGAGTTGATTTTTATCAAAACAAACAGACATCATACGCATATGATGTCTCGCAACCAATTTTTGCACATGAACTACTCATTTGAATCCACAAACACATTGTGCATACTCTAACCATGAAGTACACAAAATTTCATAAGATTTGGAGCTAGTTAGGGTGTCCAATGCCCAAAAAATACAAAGTCTAGGCCTAATCCCACAATTTGGCCTTAGACCAAACAAAAGTGCTCCACAAAAGTGCTCGAAACCAAGTGAAATTTTATACAAGGCAAGCACATAGCATATACATCATACCCCTATGCTCAAATAATCGTTTTCTAAGATTAGACATCATAAGCATATGATGTCTAGACTTGTCTCACAGAGGAGTTCTGTCAACATTTTGGGCATCCAAATTTGTATAGCATGGCACATATAGCCTCCACACCAAGTTTGGGCACCTTTGGGCATGTTTTGATCACCATCCTCATCATTTTACAAATCAAAGTGTCTGAAGAACCTTTTATGGCCTTGGGTACATGAGCACTAGTCCAAAATTGTATTTTCACACATCAGAGCAATACACACATCATAAGCTAGATATACATCAAGTTTGAGCCAAAAATGCCAACCTAGACATCATACGTGTATGATGTCTAAACCCCTTGAATTGACATGATGCTTTTATTTTGACAACTCTAACACTTTTACCACATCATTATGAGCTTCCCATCATATTTTCATCACATTTGGATATCATTTGACCTCTAATTACCCAAAATACAAAAATTTGGACACACAAACCCCTTTCATGGCTTTTGACATGCATTTTCAATCTCAATTTCAAATTTGAGTCTTTGGTCACCATGCACATGCTATACACATCTTATCCAATGACTTCAAGCAATTTTGCATCAACATACATCATTTGTGTATGATGTCTACTCACTCATACAGATACCAAACTCCACATTTTTTCATAAGCATGTTCACCACATAATATAAAGACCATGCATTCAATTTGGACAAGTTGAGCAAGGTTGTGACTACTTGGAGCCCAAAGATGGAAGATGTTGGTCTAGGACACAATCTATTGCCCCAACCACACGCTCCAAATCAAAATTTGAGATGATCAGAGGGTTACCCATCACGTGGGGATACTACAGATCAAGTTTGGGCCAAAATCTCAATAGAAATGACCAATCTGGAGAAATTTCTCACTTCCAATGCCATTATCCCATTATTGTTAGCCCGCATCTCAAGTTCCATCAAGTTTTGATTCTTTATACCCATCTAAACCTAGGTTTTGGAACTTGTAGCTCTACATATAAATTTTGGCTTCAAACACATGAGAACATCTCCAAATCAAAGTTTGATACCACAGGAGTCTATGCCATGCTAAATCCCAGGTCAAGTACAAGTTTGAGCCCTTTTGGACATAGTAGACATCATACGCATGTGATGTCTCTTTAGCCAAAAAATGAATGTGGGAGCTAGCTTGACCCATTCTCAGCTTGCATCACATGATTGTGAGAGCGTCTAGCAAGTTTCACCTCATTTGAACCTCATCTGCTTAAATCTAAGCCAAATTCCAATTTCATAGCCTGAAAGGAGTTCTAATGGTCATAGCTATCCCAAATGACATCCAAATTGAAATGTAGACATATATCCATGATGTACATGCTATGCACATATGAAAAATCAATTCATTATGAGCACTTAGATGTCATACCCATATGATGTCTCACATTTGCGCCCAAAATGCAATTTTGACTACATGCGTAGCACCCTTAGGCCCTAATTAGCTTGTGTTTCAAAGTTGAAGTCATTTGGATAGCTAGAAATTGAGAAAATGCTAGTTTTCATGAACGACGCTAACTATTGCACATGGAGTGCCCGCAAGGCCAATGGAAGCCAGCAAATCACCAACAAAGAAGAAGAGGTTTTCCTTAAGAGATATCATTGCAGCCATCAAACCCTACACAATACCCAAAGAGACAATGAAGCCAGCCAAGGCTTGGGTGGATGAAGCAACATTGGGAAGAGAAGGACTAGCAGTGTATCAAGGTACATTCAAACACCCACAAGGAAATATTGTGGATATCCCAATGAATCCACAAGAAATCATGAAATACACAAACAAATAAGAGACTCTCAACCAGCTAGAGAGAGCATATTTACATAATTTCTTCACAGCACAACCAGCAGGTGTGGACACACAGAGAGTCTACAAGCTAGCTAGACCATTCATAAAGATGATAAAGCAGTGTTTACTGCTTTGGATGGCCAAAAGATTGAGGTGGCAATTACCCTTTAAATCATTGCAGACGCTCTAGAAATCCACAATAAGGGCAATTTTGTCAGAGAAAGGAGAGATGATGTGAGGGTCTACTCTTGCAAAATACAAATCCCACATTTGAAGACCTAGAGGATCTGAGGGCCACAAAACTATGCAAGCTTTACAACCAATGCTTTCATGTTTGTCGCAAAAAGCCTAAAAAGGACACAACACCACCACATACAGTAGCAACCACAATAACATGGTCATTGAGAAGAAGTGTGCCCAAAGAGGTGAAATATGCTGAGTATTAGCATGAGCACGTGGTCAGAATGGGCATGGAAAAGCCAAAATACATCGAGGGTGGCGAGATTTTCACATAGATTGCAAATGAGGCTATAGGAGCCAGAGGACAATGGCCTACCCCACCAACCCAGAATGAGTGGTTAAGACTCAATGAAGCCTATTAGGGAAAATTTGGACTCACAAAGGGGCCTTATAAAGAATTTGACTTCCTCTCTCGTCTCCAAAATGGGCGTGCGGTAAAATTTTTGCAAATCAACTCTAAACTTGGCGGAGATTTGACAATTAGAATCTACTCTTGAAGCTCTTTCTATTGATATATAGCACGCCACGAGATTCCTCATATTTTGAAAGATCCAAATTTTTATTCTCTAGATTCTAGACGGAGTTGTCACATCACAAGAGAATCAAAAATAAAATCTTTCAAAATATGAGGAATCTCGTGGTGTGCTATATATCAATAGAAAGAGCTTGAAGAGTAGATTCTAACTGTCGAATCTCCGCCAAGTTTAGAGCTAATTTGTAACCAAAAAAAAAAACCGCACGCCCATTTTGGACATGAGAGAGGAAGTCAAACTCCTTAAAAGGCCCCTTTGTGAGTCCAAATTTTCCCTAATGACACAGAGGATGAACCACCATCGGCACCACTTGTTGCTGCAAGGCTCAGGAGGAAGTTGGAGACCATACAAGAGGAAGAAAAGTTTGAGGAGCCGCTAAGAAAAAATGGAAAAATGGTGATGGAAAAGGTGAAGAATCCAAAAGAAACAACCAGTCAAAGGGAAGCTCGAATTGACAGATTGATCGAGAAATTCAAGGCTGAACTAGCTCTAAAAGGGGACTTTGAGGAGTACTAGGTGCCAGATCCAGCAAAGATTCGGGACAGCTCCTCAAGGCTGCTAGAAGATAAGTTTGATCGCTACATTTGAGCTTATGAAGAATCTAAGAAAGTGATTTAACAATAGGATTTAGAGCCCTTCATAGTCAAACAAGTCCAAGATATCAAAAGGAAGTTGAAAGAGATGACAAAAACCAAGTGAAGGAGGACAAAGAAAGTGAGCAAGGAGGAAGTACCCCGCCATCGGAACCTTCCCCGGGGCCTACCTCTCTACCTCCAATCCCTAAACTCCTGGCATTTCAACTAGAGGATATACCAAAGAAGAAATCCAAGACTGAACTGACACCGAAAGAGAGAGAAAATACCAAGGGATACACCTATGAAGACCTCCTCAAAGCTGGTCATCTGAGGATGCATCCTAGGTTGTATATGGCACTTCTATCCCACCATGGGCTGCAAAGGACAAAGAGATGGCTAAATAAAAGCTTCAAGACCAAGGTACACAAAGAAGGCCACCAGAAATGTAATCACCACAACTTGGAGTACCATGATTGGTACAGATTCCACCTGTACCACAGTGGAGACCTTTAGCCAACCCTTGGAGACCTCCTCCAGTGGGGGTATTGTTAAGCATGGGACACCAAGCTCCATTTTCAGGTCCACTCCCCATACCATTGTCAAGAAACATGGTAGCAGCTAATGAAAAGATACGAGAGACTCTCATTGAATAATAGACAGAATCAGAATGCGATCTCTTACACTTGCAGAGGAGAACAACATGCTATGCACCAGAGAGGGAAATATGTAAGAAGAGTATGAAAACCTCACAAGAACTCTCCAAACAACAAGTCTAAGAGTTGAGGTGGCAGAACAAGAGCTTGACGCTCTGTAAAATTTAATGGCCTAGTATCTTGTGTGTAGTGGAAAATAACATGAACATAGTGAGCATTTCAACAGAATAGGTTCCTAATGAGCATAACAAGAGTGCTTGGGTGGAGAGAGCAACAAAAGGCATAACATCTAGTTAGATAGCATGAACAATACTTCCAAAAGAGAGAGAAATTAATCTATTGACAACAGTTGAGGACCGGATTTTCATGGAGCCGGTCCCCCCTCCAAAAGGCTTTGTATTATGCTTTCTCCCATCAAGAGAGACGTTTTACAATACAATTCTTTGTGTTCCCTCAATACTAGCTAGTGCAATGAAGATGGAAGCTTCAAGAACTAAGAAAAACACTTATAAAACACAACATCAATTCCCTCACGGTCTTTGACCCAAGACCTCACACACCTTTGCAGATGGTGAGAGCTAGCGGGGTATGAGAGTACATTGAGAGGAAGAAGGAGTAGTCTTACGAGAAAGACGTACATCTACTCACATAATCACTCATATTATCATAGCTTAGCTTAATAATTAGCATGGTGGAGGAGATGAGCATGCATTGAAGCTTGGCTCTTGGTTGGATTTGCATCACAAAGCCAAGAGTTGTTGGTGTAGGCCTCTCTTGTCACAAGCTTGGAGTAGGTGATAAGCCTTCCATTAAAGCTTGAGAAGGGGAGAGAGAGTCTTCTTGCTTCACACATGAGCTTGTGTGAGTGTTTGTGGAATCATGACTTGAGAAAATCAACCCCCCCTCTCTCTCTTGGTTGACCCCTCATGCTATTTCGTCTTTTTGACACCCCATTGGACCTCTCTAGGCTTAGCCAATAGGATTTCAGGAGCATAAGTGATAACCTTCTGACATGTGTCCACCTTTCCCCTTTGTGAGAGCTTTAGGTAATTAATTAATGCAACTAAACTCTCATTGAACCCCTTTGTCTCCTGGCCAATAGGAATCAGGCACGCCATTGGGCTGCTGAATGCTCATTGGACCCCTTGGGAGACTGTCCAATAGTCTTCTAGAGAGCTTAATTCTTATTGGTTCTTTTATTAGGTGTTTTTAAATTAATTAAACTAGACTTACTCTAACCTAATTCTTATTGGTCCACCTCCATGGCCATCCAATAGGATTTGAGTACACCTTGTGGGCATCTGGGCTAGGGAGCTGACATGTGTCCCTCATTCCCTTTGTGTAAAGGATGCTTGTGAGTGTGTGTGTGTGTGTGTGTGTGTGTGTGTGTGTGTGTGTGTGTGTGTGTGTGTGTGTGTGTGTGTGTGTGTGTGTGTGTGTGTGTGTGTGTGTTTCTCTCTCATCCCCTAATTGCAAGGCTCGCCCCCTCCTTTGTAAGAGTTGTGAAGACTTTTTTGGTACACACACTAAGCATCCAATTTAACTAAGCTTTGACCATTGGACACAACCTTTGAATTTTGGAACCTTAGCATTTTGGAAGTCTTAATGGGTTGAACATTAGGGTCTTTAAAGCCCATTGTTGCACATTTATCTTTTGCAGATGGCCCCCCCTTTGGATCCATATTTTCCCTCCTTTGGATCCCTATTGTGGCCGGTCTGCCAGCTTAACCAATATTCTAACTTTTTCTCCCCTAGCACTTCCCCGTATTAAATGATCCATTTAACATGAGAAAATAATTTAGGAGAATTAGATATTAGTTATTATGACATTACCTCTCTCTTGAAATCATAGTCTTCCTCAACTATGGGCTAGAGAAGATAAAGCCTATTCATTAGTCCTTTTTCTAGCGGGCAGAGGACCCCTATGTTACCCTACGACATCGTTCCACAATGAATGACTAATCCATTTGGCGCTTGAGAGCCTAAGCTGCCGCAAGCATGTCTGCACATTAGTCCTATCAATCTTCCATAGTAGAGTGACAAGCTCTACTTGGTGTTTGGGAGACATTGTCTCCGCAGACTTGATCTAAGCATGCATGCTACTTAACATTTGTGCACAATAGAGTCTTATAAGACAAAAACTTTGTTCATTTTAAACATTTGTACATTTGCTTACTCTATGGAAGCATTGTAAGCATTGACAAGGTTTAGGTTATCCTTTAATTGTATGCTTTGCATCCATCTTCAAAAGGATATTCTTAAACTTAATAAGATATTGTCGGATAGTCTTACCACCTCTTAATACCTTGTCTTCATGTCGGAGAATGGACTCGGGCTACAACACCTCTTCTTGGTCCTCGATCTCCAGTGGGTCTTCAATAGTTGGTTCTTGAGGTGGCTCTCCTTTGTAAGGCTTTAGTAGGCTCACATGGAAAGCATTCTGTATGAGCCAATGGCTGGGCAACTTGAGTTGATAGGCCATCTCATTGATTGGCCTAAGAATCTGAAAGGGACCATAGTACCTTTTCGCTAACTTAGAATAGTACTTTTGGTGTCCCGTAGGATTCTTGCCCGTCGTGTGCCTTAATCAAGCCTTGGGAAATTTAAGTAAGACCCAATCATTTTCTTTAAATTCTTGGGCTCTTTTGTGCTTATCAGCAGCAGCCTTCTGTGAGATTGAGATAGCATCCTTAATCTTTTGAAAAGATTATTGTAGATCTCGGCGATACTCATCTGCAGCGAAGATCTTCCCGTGTACGACTTTTGGATCTTCCCTCTATTACCTCGAAAGGTGCTTTTATCATGGAAGTATGTACAGTGTTATTGTAAGCATACTCTACTAAGGGTAAGTACTTCTGCCAATGGGACCTTTGATCTACTTCCGTTACATAGGCTTTTAGTAGATCAAGAATTGCTAGGGTAGCTATTTCACTTTAGCCATCCGTTTGTGGGTGATAGGCCGAAGAGAAGTTTAGCCTTGTCCCTAAATTCTCAAAGAGACCCTTCCAAAATTACTGGTCATTCTAGGATCTCTATCTGACACTATGGACATTGGCAAGCCATGGTACTTGAAGATTTGTGAAATGAAGAGGGTTTCCATTTGATGGGCTTTGATAATCTTTTTGACAGGTATAAAATGAGCTTGTTTACTGAACATGTCTACTATCGTCCATATTCCCATATTCCCATGGATAGACTTAGGAAATCCAAAGATAAAATCCATGGATATGCTCTCCCATGGTGAATTAGGGATTGGCAAAGGTTGAAGAAATCCAGGTTGCTTCCCTCTATCAAACTTCGTCTTTTGGCATACCACACATTTAGAAACATACTCCTGTATGTTTGCTTTCATGGTAGGCCAATAGAAATAGGTTTCAATCCCTTTTAAGGTAGAATGAATCCCTCTATGCCCCGCATAAGGAGGAGCATGAGATTCATACATTACTTTCTCACGTAGTGAGCTAGTAACGCATAGTCTATTGCCATAGAGAAGATAACCATCTTGTAAGGTAAATGGTTCCTCTTTCTTCCCTAATGCAAGGGCTGAAATCACATCTCTAAAATCAGGATCAATAGCATACTCATCTATCATAGAAGATAGATCATTGTGAGTTGTTATGGAAACCGCATTCACTCTCGGCCGTCTTGAGAGTGCATCGGCTACTTGATTATGCTTGCCAACAATGTGAGCAATATGAAAATCAAATTATGAAAGGAAATTTTCCCACCTCATTTGTTTGTTGGAGAGCTTGGTCTGCGTCATGAAGTATTTAAGACTTTGGTGATCCGCTCGCAGAATGAAAGGAGTCCCTAATAAATAGTGCTTCCATGAGTCTAAGGCATGTAGAACTGCGAGGAGTTCCTTTTCATATATGCCTAGAGCTTGCTCAACAGGGTCCAGCCTTTGACTTTCATAGGCTATGGCATGCCCTTCTTAGAGAAAAACAGGTCCAAGGCAACCACCACAAGCGTCACATTGGACCTCAAATGGCTTTGAGAGATCCAGTAGTGTAAGCACGGGTTGAGAGATAATATTTTCTTTAACCTTTTTAAAAGCATTGTTCTCCTTGACAGACCATGTATACCTACCATTTTTCTTTGTTAGGTCATGTAATGGTCCTACAATTTGTGAGAACTTTTCTATGAAGCATCTATAGTATGCACACATACCTATAAAGCTTCTTAGTTCATGAAAATTCCTTGGTTTAGGCCATCCTTTTATTACCTCTAACTTTGATGGATCCATTTAGATGCCATCTTGAGTGATAATGTGACCTAAAGACTGAATCTCTTGCAAGAAAAATTCACTTTTCTTTCGATTAACATAAAGTTTATTCTCTCTTAGAACTTGAAATATTACCTGGAGGTGTTGCTTGTGTTCATCTAGTGAATTACAATAGATGATAATATCATCAAAGACACTCCATTAAAGGTTTGGTGAGGCATGAATAGCTTCTCCATCAAGCGGTTGAATGTGGCTGGTGCATTGGTCAAGCCAAAAGGCATGACAATATATTCGTAAAGACCAAACGTACTTCAAAATGTGGTCTTTACAATGTCTTGATCAACTATCCTTATTTTATGATAGCCACTTTTTAGGTCAATCCTACTGAAGTAGGTCGATCCTTGTAGCTTATCAAATAGGTCTTCTACCCGTGGAACGGGAAACCTATTCTTGATAGTGATCCTATTTAGTGCTCTATAGTCGACACACATACGATATGTGCCATCTTTCTTTTGCACTAATAGCACAGGTTAGCAAAATGTAGATGAGCTAGACCTAACCATGCCCTTCTCAACTAACTCATGCACTTGCCGCATAATCTCCTCTTGTTGAGCTTGAGAAACTCTATAAGGATGTTTATTAAGCGTGGTGGCCAACTCTGTGGATATGAAATTGTGACTAGAACAAGGGTCAAAGAGAATAAAAGCATCATGTTTTCTTACCTTTCCCCAAGCATGGCATAGAGGAGATCCTTTGTGGTGAGCTTCCTCTTCTTGGATTTCGACCAAGGTAGCTCTAGGAGGCTCATGGAGGGTGTTCTTTTGGGGACAAGCGCCATATGCATGCCCTTGCTTGTCACACTTGAAACAACGGTTATCTTGCGATAACGCTCAAGCTCTTCAGGAGAGAGTTTGTTTTTGCCTTTGTAAACTCCCTTCTCCTCAGTTGTGTTAATATTGCCCTTAGGAGACTTTTGGACATTGTCCTTCTCCTTAAGCTCATTGGAACCCTTGTTTTCCGTGGGCTTAGAATTTCTCTTAGCCCCTGTTTGGAAATTGATTCAAGAATCCACCATAGTATGGTGTATAACCGCTGATATGGTGCGTGGCCTTTGGGAGTTGACATACTCCACCATTTCTTCAGTTAATCCCGCACAAAATTGTTGCTTTTTCTCTCCAAAATCCATCTTTTTGAAGACAGTGGCTTTGAGATGTAGGTCCCAAAACTTGTCTACATATTTGTGAATGGATTCATAGGGAGAGAGCATCAAGCTTCGCCATTCGGTGAGTACTTTGTCTTTGGCATTGGTGGCCAAAAACTGCTTCATAATGGAAGGTTTTAAAGCTTTCCATGTTTGTGGAGCTTCATCGTTGGCCCGTAGGCTAGACCACCATTGCCTGACAGACTTTTGAAAGTGCATAGCTACATGGTGTAGCTTAGAGGACTCCGTAAAGCCCTTATCTCCAAACACCGCATTGAATTGTTGGATAAAGGCCAAGACTTTGTCGGTAGCACCAAAGGTGCCATTGTAGGTAAGGAAAGAGATGCTCTTTCCTCCCTCTTTGAACTTCTTGAGCTTGGACGACCTCTTCCACGCGGCATAGGATTTCCTATGGCCTCTTCTTTTTTATGGTTCAAAAGTTGCACCATTGCTTTCTTCAGAAGATGAAGAATTCGAGGAAGATGGAGAAGAGAGTGAACTCTTTCTTGCCTTTTTCTTGCATTGATCTTCTTTGTCTACACCATCACTTTCATAATAGGAAGAGAATGAAGAAGATGGAGAAGAGGGTGTCCTCTTTCTCGCCTTTTTCTTCTCTTGCTTTTTGTCATCCCTCTTTGAATGTTGGTGTGGAGAAGTGTGTGATGGTCTTCTTTGTTTAGGAGGTGATGGAGAGCATTTAGCCCACCATCTTCGTGGAGCCATTTCTGCCGAGGTGACAAGAGACTCACTTCTTTCTTGTTCCTTCGGTGGGGGCTCTTGAGTTCTCCGTTGAGAAGGAGATGCATCAGCAAGAAGAAAATTTTTGAGCCCTTCGTATGGATCCTCTTCTTCTTCCCAAATCGGAGAGAGGCCTCTTTTGGGAGTCTCACAAGGAGGCTTCCTAGGTACTCTCTCGTCATGGTGGGGAGTTTGGAGAATCCCATGAGCACGAAGCTGCCGTTGCACTTCACTTTGGAGGGATGGATTGCCCATGGCTTGTTGAAGCCTAGAAACAAGGTAGTTAACAAGCATAGGGGCATCATTAGTAGCCTACTCATTAGCAAAATCAAAGTTATCAACATTAATTTCACTCTCTTTACTATTGTCAGCCATTCTAACAACTTTTAGGTGTAAACTTTTAAGGTGTACTTTGGCACTTCAAGCCCTAGTTGCTACTCCTCTTTACCCCTTTAGAAAAACCACTGAAGCTATTGTACTCGTGGCTCGAATACCATTAATTGCAAGGAATAGAAGAGAGGGTCGTTCAACACCAAAACAGCATCGGCTCCTATCAAGCTTCTAATAGCTCAATAGTGGTTAAGCTGTAGGCAAGCCCCGTAGGACTCCACTATTAAGACCATAGCTCTCGACGGTGATGCCCCGTTATCTGCACAAAGGCAGGCACACTGCAAGGCTTAAAAATCCCTATTCTAGTTACTCACTTGCAATTAATAATAACAACCATTTATAGCTAGCTTGAGGACGACCCTTCTTGAGCAAGAAAAGAGAAACCAAGGCTCTCATACCAATGTAACATTTAATGGCCTAGTAACTTGTGTGTAGCGGAAAATAACATGAACATAGTGAGCATTGCATTAGAATAGGTTCCTAATGAGCATAACAAGAGTGCTTGGGTGGAGAGAGCAACAAAAAGCATAACATCTAGTTAGATAGCATGAACAATACTTCCAAAAGAGAGAGAAATTATGCTATTGACAACATTTGAGGACCCGATTTTCATGGAGCCGGTCCCCCCTCCAAAAGGCTTTGTATTATGGTTTCTCCCATCAAGAGAGACATTTTACAATACAATTCTTTGTGTTCCCTCAATACTAGCTAGTGCAATGAAGATGGAAGCTTCAAGCACTAAGAAAAACACTTATAAAACACAACATCAATTCCCTCACAGTCTTAGACCCAAGACCTCACACACCTTCGAAGATGGTGAGAGCTAGCGGGGTATGAGAGTAGATTGAGAGGAAGGAGTAGTATTGCGAGAAAGATGTACATCTACTCACACAAATCACTCATATTAGCATAGCTTAGCTTAGTAATTAGCATGGTAGAGGAGATGAAAATTCATTGAAGCTTGGCTCTTGGTTGGATTTGCATCACAAAGCCAAGAGTTGTTGGTGTAGGCCTCCCTTCTCACAAGCTTGGAGTAGGTGATAAGCTTTCCATTAAAGCTTGGAAAGGAGAGAGAGAATCTTCTTGCTTCACACATGAGCTTCTGTGAGTGTGTGTGGAATCATGACTTGAGAAAATCAGCCCCCCCTCTCTCTCTTGGTCGACCCCTCATGCTATTTCCTCTTGCTGATACCCCATTGGACCTCTCCAGGCTTAGCCAATAGGATTTTAGGAGCATAAGTGATAACCTCCTGACATGTGTCCCCCTTTCCTTCCGCATAGCCATTGGCTATGAAACTCTATTTTGGCTTTTCAATGGCTGGTTTACCCAACATTTCCAAATCTTGTTGGTGACAATAGCAACACTCTCTACACTATCAAGTATAGCTACTACAAACTCGGTCACGAAAATAAAATTATCGTCTTCACTTTTGCTATAATCTTCAACCTTTTTTATAGGCCTCGTCTTAATTCCATTGATAGGAGTTTGGCTTTCCTTGATTTTCTCTAGAGTTATTCCCATTTCGGGTAAGCTTCTGCCAAGGTGTGCCCATATTTGTGGTTGCAAATTGTGAAGCTCGCTTACTATATTAATACATTGAATTACAATTGATAGAATAGAAAACAACTTTTAGTGTCCAAGTGTCTTAGGAGGATTCACCTTAGTGGTCATTTTTCACATTAGAGACATTCTTCCAAATAGGATGGTAGCTTTTGAAGGATTTCCACATTAGATCCTTTAATTTTCTATGGACCTGCATCTCCATAGAAAGATCGCATGTCTAGGTCCATAGGTGGAACATCAAGTCCAAGTCCTCTATAGGAGTTTATTCAAAGGTTTTACTACCACATCATGTGTCTCTCATAGGACTTTCAAGGACCATCAAGATACCATAGGTCTTCCAACAATGTCGTCTTCAATCTTCTCAACTCCTATGTTCAACTACTATTTTCAATCTTGAGTCTTCAGTCTTCTCAAGTCCTATGTTTGACTACCTTTACTTACATCATCTTTCTTATCCTTAGGTGATTCCTCAAATCTAGGTTATTTAACCAAACATGCCTCTTGGCTGCCTTATTAAAATCCTAACATGGTAGATCTTGGCAGCAAGGTAGATTGTGTGTGTTTCTTTGAGAATGCTACTATAAGATGATGCTCCTATAGATCATCTTGAGATGATGCTTCATCATCTGCACTTGGGATTCATCTTCAAGGGCTGCAACTTATGTTTTGTTGGGTTGGGCCATTGTGATGGCTCACATTGTGTTTGTGGAAGGAGTGTATTCTAATAATAGAGCACACTCATCTTTTAACTAATAGATCAAAATCCACAACCATATTGTGGACAATATTTGGACTACAACCTACTTGCCTCAACACCTTGGTTGTAGCTAATAACTCATGTTCTAACCATTCTTCTATGAGTTTCATGCTTTCTTTCACAATGGACCCTCTCTACCTCTGCTGCATTCAAACTATATGCTTCATCAAGACTCATCTAGCCTATCATTCACAACTTCCCCAAGTACTCATTGCAAGTAACACATCAGGATTCATCTAACCTATCATTCACAATCCTTCACCGGGGCTCTCAAGTACATCACTGACAAGTTGGGTCATGCAATGACTGCCAACCAAGTACCAACAGACGCCATGTGCTATCATTCACATGAAAAAACATATCATGCGGCTGATCCGGAGGCTCCAAATGCATGACCAAAACTGTTTCTAGAAAGTGGGGAGGGAGGATGCGCTAATCTTGCCATATCTCTGACTGGCGTGGACGGTGAGGAGGGTGCCGGGTCTACAAAAGGAGTCTCCTCCCAACAGAGACAAAGTACTCAAAAAAAAGGATAGAGGGGCTCCACCATCACTCAACAAAGGCCGCCGCCACTCACCAAGATCCCAACCCAGCTGAACAAGTGGCTTTCCTTGCCAAATCCACAGTTTGCACAGGGGTGCCTCTTCACTAGTAAAAACAGGATCAATACAAGACGTCCTCTGGAAAAAGCCTACCACACGCTGTCAATGGGCAATCTATCTCTCTCTCTCTCTCTCTCTCTCTCTCTCTCTCTCTAACACGTGAGGATAAAATTGATGCCACATTCTCCTCCTTGATGCTTAAAATCGCTTAATGTCAATCGTTCCCTTCATTTTCTCATACTTTGTTTGAAGCTCACTTGACTTTGGAGCAATGAAGCTCCTGAGGACTGCCCCCCACTTTTCTATATGTTCTATTGCATTGTCTCAAACTACTTCTCCCTAATCTGAGTTGCTTTCTTCAAGTCTTCTACTTTAATTACTAGTCGCAAGAATAATCTATCCATGATTGAAGAGTGAAGCTATAACCAAGTAGCATTGCCTTTATGCTCAATTTGGACCACATTCCATAAAGTTGGAGGCGGCCATTCTACTAGGAGGAATACAAATTATAAAAAATAAGAACACCAACCGATAAAAGAGTAATGACCTCTCTCTCTCTCTCTCTCTCTCTCTCTCTCACACACACACACACACACACACACAATCAACCTTACTTTAGCCACTACCTATCCATTGAAAACAATTGTAAACAGGGCAAACTATACAGCCTCCTCTTAATGTGTTACTGATTTACATTGGGTATGCCAAGCACATGATCGAACCTGAGCTTGACTGCAGCAGGGTTCAGCTTTTGCAGCCCTTTGCTGTCTTGATCAGCAACTGGTAAAAGGGAGGTATACGTAATTATATCTGGTTTTAAGCCGAGAGCCTTCATCTCGTGCATTATCTCGTGCACCTCAAAAACCATCCCAGCCTTTCCCAAGACATCAATCAGAGTATTAAATGTTACAAGATTTGGCTGGATGCCTAACTTCTTCATCTTTTTGTACATACCTAAAGCATCTTTTGCCCTTGAGGCCTTCCCAAGGCCATGGATGACGATGCTATAGGAGAAAACATCAGGAATGCAACTACTTTCCTCCATAGCTTGCAAATGACTGCATGCGGTTTCTAACCGTCCGGACTTCACAAGGCCATTGAGTAATACATTGTGCACCGCAACACTTTTCACCATCCCCTCTGCTCGGACATCCCCTTCAAAGCTTTCTTGAAAATCAAACTCCTCTTCCTTTAATACGCAAGCGATTTGACTCTTTGTGACAAATTTGTATGCAGCATCAATTAGCCCGAGTTTGCAGAGCCCACCAACAAGAATTGCATGGGTATGAGCATCTGGGCTGATGCCATCCTGCTTCATTCTAACAAACCATCGGAAAGCCTCGTCAAGCCTTTTGTCTGTGCAAAACCCAGCTATAAGAGTATTGTACGTTACCACATTAGGAAGACATAGCCTCCCTTGCATAGAGACAAACAATTTCCATGCGTGCGCTAATAGTTGGCGATTCACCAAAATATTGAGCATTATGTTGTAGACTACCACATCCATGACAAATCCAGAATCTTCCATTTCTCTAAAAAGCTCTAATGCCTTCTCAGTTTCACCGGCCCGACCAAGACCTTTAATCAGTTCTGTGTATGTTACCCTGTTTACAAGCCGTCGCCTGCCTTTTATAACATTAAATACTTCCAAAGCTTTGTCAACCTTCCCAGCTTTGAGAAGGCTACCAAAAAGGCTTGCGTAGCTCTTCTCATTTGGGCCTAATCCTCTCTTTCTCATCTCCACACAATACTCCTGGGCTTTAAGAACATCGCCTGATTTCCCACATTTGTCAATCAGCATGTTGTATGTAACTGTGTCAGGCATACAATCATTGCCAATCCTCATCATATTAAAGACCTTTTTGGCACCCTCAAAGTGACCGCATCTGATAAGCACGTTGATGAGGCAATTGTGTACAAATTGGTTAGGCGAAAGCCCTGCATTGCTCATTTCTTTGAACACATGGAATGCCTCTTTCGGCATGTTGAGACGTCCAAAAACCATCATGATATCAGCAAGAAAATAGGCGGTGATAGTGCAGCCCTCCTTATGCATCTGTTGAATGAGCGAATGCATGAGCTTGAGGTCGCCTGCTTCGCCGACAAGCCTGATGATAGCAGAGTAAGTTTTTGTATTATGCTTGAAACCCTGCTGCTGGGCAGCCCAATGGAAGAATCCGACCGCAACATCAACATTAGAGAGGGACTTGATGACCTCTCTGACAGCTTTGTATCCGAGCTTGATCTGTAGGGTGTCAAGAGCTTGATGAGTATTGGAGTCCCATGTCTGCTGCTGAGAGAGGAGGGAAAGGATGGAGGCGGTAGTCTGCCTGTGGGGTTGAGGGTATTTGAGGAAGCGCAGCTTGCAAGGGAGGCCAGCACTCGGCAATTGAGTTTTCTTCGCGAGCAAGGACCTGAGGGTGAGGTCACGAACAGGGGACATTACAGAGATGGTTGGGCTCTACGGATAGCGAGTAAAGGTGGGCGCTGCTTCCTCCGCTCTGCCATGGGGAAGAAGCTAACGACCACGAAGCACTGCCTCATTCGCTGGTCGCACATATATGCCACACTAGGGTAGTGCAGGAAACAGATTCCATTCAGATCTGAATTCAAATCCCATGGGCTGCACGCCTACATAAGAAGGAAACAAATTGTATTTGTTGGCACTGCCTGCTTGCAGAGAGTGATGCCTATCAAATGTTGTACACATTTTTTGGGCTGCTTTTTTAGGTTGTTTTCAGATTCTCCAATGCTCCGTAATAAAACTAGCATTGCATTGTAATAAAAATAGCGGTTGCGTCAAAAAGGCTTTGCCGATAGCAGCAGCGCGAGGAGTGCAGAGACGAGAGCAAGGTATATTGTTGTTCACTACAATTGTGTGTGTGTGTGTGTGTGTGTGTGTGTGTGTGTGTGTGTGTGTGTGTGTGTGTGTGTGTGTGTGTGTGTGTGTGTGTGTGTGTGTGTGTGTGCACGCGCACGAGAGAGAGAGAGATAGAGAGAGAGAGAGAGAGAGAGAGAGAGAGAGAGAGTGATAATTGCTTGCAAGGAGATTTCTGCAGAGCAGGAGCGCAAGGTATGCATATCACTACAATTTTGTGTGTGTGTGTGTGTGTGTGTGTGTGTGTGTGTGTGAGAGAGAGAGAGAGAGAGAGAGAGACAACATTGAACCTTTTATGCGCCGCTCGACTAAACTTTCCCTTCTCCTCTCTTCTCTTTGTGAGCACTGAGCGAGGACATGCGCTCTCTCTCTCTCCCTCGATTTGTGTACAAGTTCGCCAAGCCGAATTTATACACAGAAGCAGAGAAGGGGCATGTATGCTGCCCAATTTGATTCACAAGCCATCAGAGGAGGAGGTGGAGGCTCTTCCAAGCAATTCATATCGCCCTAAGGGCAGCAAGCCTTCTGGGCACACGGCTTCCTCCCTTGATTATGTTCTGCGTGAGCAACGCCCACTCTTTGTCATGGGTGGCATTGCAATTTCCTCAATGCTCTTCCTTCTCAATCCGCATCTTCTTAACCAACAGTCCTGTCAAAGTGCTTTGCGTCAACACCGATCTAGTAACGAGGAGAGGTAGCTTCTCCTATCTCTACAAAGATCCCTAGCCTTTATAGCCAAGGGTTTAGCCCTGGCGCAAAAGACATAACTTGGACTAAAGCGCAAAGCTTTGTGTGTGCTTGTCACTGGGGGTTCAGTTTTGTTGGCAGTCATCTTGTAGATCGCCTCATCCCACGAGAAGACGGCGTAATTGTTGTGGACAATTTTTCCACGGCGTGTAAGGCGAATGCGATGCAATTTTCTAATCCACAATTTGAGCTGATAGACATAATGTCGTGGACCCGCTACTTCGAGAGGTCAATCAGATCTACCATCTTGCATGCCCTGCTTCACCTGTCCATTATGAGCACAACCCTGTCGAGACAATAAATACAAATGTAGTTGGCACTCTCAACCTACTTGGACTTACAAAGAGAGTGGGTGCCCATTTCCTACTCACAAGTACGAGTGAAGCTTATGTTTATGGAGATCCATTAGAGCACCCACAGCGAGAGTCATACTGGGGCAATGTAAACCCTATAGGAATTTGAAGCTATTATGATGAAGGGAACCGAACCACGAAGACTCTTACTATGGATTATCGTAGGGGTGCAGGTGTTGAGGTTCGCATTGCTCGCATTTTCAACACTTAAGAAAGTGTATGGACAATGGAGGGGTTGTTAGCAACTTTGTTGCCCAGTCTTTATGCAAAGATCCTGTAATGGAATTTGCCTATTCAATTTGAGATTAGCGGAATTTAATGAGAGTACTTTCAAGAAATGATTTTGTGAGCATAGCGGGTAGACATAATTGAAGATAGCAACATAATTATAGCAATTAGTTAACTTGGCATGGACAATACTTTTGCAAGAGAGAGAATTTAGAGAACATGACAACAGTTGAGGACCGGATTTATGTGGAGCCGGTCCCCCCTCCAATAGGCATTTGTATTATGATTTCTCCCATAAAGAGAGACTTGTTACAATACATTCTTTGTGTTCCTTGTGACCTAGGTGAAGCAATGAAGATGGAAAGCTTCATGCATCACCATCATAGCATAACCTAAACTTGAAGAAAGCTTTAACTATACCAAGCCTTAGTCCCAAGACCTCAAACACCTTCGAAGGTGGAGAGAGCTAGCAGGGAATGAGGGTAGGGAAGAGGAAGAAGAAACATTTCATACGAGAAAGAGCTAGTTCCTCACTTATCATAACTCTTGTGCTAGCATACATAATAGCATAGTAATGAAGAAGAAATAGATGGCAAGCTCAAGCATTGAAGCATGGCTCTTGGATGGATTTGCACTCCATAGCCAAGAGTGTTGGTGTAGGCTCTCAACCTCTACTTGCTTGGAGAAGGAGAGGGAGATCTTGCACTTTGCATAGTACACAATGAGAGTGCTTGTGAGTGTGTGTGGGTGAGTATACCCCCTAAGAACCCCCCTAGCTTGCTTGGGTCGACCCCCCCTTGTAGCTCATGCTTGAAGCTCATTGGACCCCTCTAGGCCTAGCCAATCACAAGCAGGAGCCATTACAAGCAACAGGGATAGCCTTGGGACAAGTGTCCCCCTTTCCCCTTTGAGAGACAGGACTTGATAAATGCAAAAACAATTAGATAATTCAAGTAATTTATCATTGGACCCCTTTGAAGCCTAGCCAATAGGCTTCAAGCAACACATGAAGGTAACATGGGTAGGGACCTGACATGTGTCCTTGTTGCCTCTTCAGGTTGGGGCTTCCCTTGTGAGTGTGAGTGTGTGTTCTCTCTCTAATCCCTAGGAAAAGGGCTCGCCCCCCCTCTTGTAGGGATGCTTTTGACTTTAGGAGCTCAAGCACCTTAGTCATCAAGCATGACAAAGCACTTGGACTAGGGGGTATTCCCACAAGCATCTCAGGCAAGCATGTCAAGGCACCTCAAGCACCTTAATCAAGCGGCAAGTCAAGCACCTCAAGCATGGAGTAAGTCAAGCACCTCAAGCACCTTAATCAAGCACCTCAAGCAGGACAAACACCTCAAGCACGACAAGCACCTCAAGCAGGTCAAGCACCTCGAGCTTGGGCCAGGTTCCCACCTCAAGCTCAGCCAAGGTCAAAGGACTTTTACACACATTATTGGAGGTCTTCAATGAAGCTAACCCTAAGGTCTTATGCTCCATTGGTTAGCCTTGCTCTTGATAGACCATCTCCCATTTGGGCCCCTTTACTATTGGCCCCGTGTTGAGATAGATCTATAAGCACCTATCTATATCTTAACACTTGTTCCCATTTATTCTCCCACATTAAGTGATCAATTTAATATGAGAAAATCATTTGGGTTGGTTAGATATTAGATTTTATGACAGATCCTCTCTCTTGAAATCATAGTCGTCCTCGACTATGAGGTAGAAGAGATAAAGGCTTAGTCATTAGTCAATCGTACTTAGCGGGTAGAGGATCCCTTTTTTACCCTACGACATCTTTCCAAGATGGATGATTAATCCATTTGGTGCTTGGGAGACATAGCTGCCGCAAGCATGTCTGCTCTTTAGTCCATTTCATTCTCCCAAAGTAGAGTGACAAATTCTACTTGGTGTTTGAGAGACATCGTCATCACAAACATGATTCTAAGCATGCATACTAGTTAAATTTGTGCACAATTAAAAAGAGGATTAGTCTTATAAGACAAAAACATGAGTCATTTAAAAGAGAGTTGTACATTTGCTTACTCTAATGTAGCATTGTAAGCATTGACAAGGTTCATACTATCCTTAAGTTGTACTCCTTGCATCCATTTAGCATCTTCAAAAGGATAATTTTTGAACTTAATTAGATACCGTCGGATTATCTTAACATGTCGTAGTACCTTGTCTTCATGCCGAAGGACAGCTTCGGGTTGTAGCACCTCTTCTTGGTCTTCAACTTCGGGAGGGTCTTCAATAATTGGTTCAGTTGGTGGCTCTCCTTTGTAGGGCTTAAGTAGGCTTACATGAAAGGCATTGTGTATAAGCCAATGGTTGGGCAACTTGAGTTGATAAGCCGTCTCATTGATGGGCTTCAAGATTTGGAAAGGACCATAGTATCTTTTTGCTAGTTTAGCATAATAATTTTGATGGCCCGTAGGATTTTTGCCCGTCGTTTGCCTTAATCGAGCCTTAGGAAACTTGAGTAAGACCCAATCATTTTCTTTGAACATTAAGGCTCTTCTGTGCTTATCAGCAGCAGCTTTTTGCCTTTGTTGAGAGATGGCTATAGCCTCCCTAATCTTTTGAAAAGATTCTTGTAGGTCACGGCTATACTCATCGGCGGCGAAGATCTTCCCATGTACTTTGAGTAGCAAGGGACTTTTAGGTCTTCCCTCTATGATCTCGAAAGGTGCTTTCCCCGCAGAAGTATGTACAGTATTATTGTAGGCATACTCTACTAGAGGTAAATACTTTTCCCATTGTGAGCGTTGATCTACTTCGGTAACATAAGTCTTGAGTAGATCGAGTATCGTAAGATTGGCTATCTCAATTTGGCCATCCGTTTGTGGGTGATAGGCCGAAGAGAAATTCAATCTTGTTCCTAGATTTTCAAAGAGACCTTTCCAAAAATTATTGGTCATTCTAGGATCTCTATCTGACACGATGGATGTGGGTAATCCATGGTGCTTGAAAATCTGAGGTATGAAGAGAGTTGCCATTTGATGTGCCTTAATAGTCTTTTTGACAGGAATAAAATGTGCTTGCTTGCTAAACCTGTCGACTATTGTCCATATTCCTGTATTCCCATGGATAAACTTGGGTAATCCAAAGATGAAATCCATGGATATACTCTCCCATGGTGAATTTGGAATAGGCAATGGCTGGAGTAATCCAGGTTGCTTCCCTCTATCATACTTGGTCTTTTGGCATACTACACATTTTGAAACATACTCTTGTATGTCCACTTTCATGGTAGGCCAATAGAAATACGTCTCTACTCCTCGGAGAGTAGGTTGAATACCTCTATGCCCTGCATATGGAGGAGCATGGGATTCATACATAACCTTCTCATGAAGGGAATGGGTAACACATAGCCTATTGCCGTGGAGAAGATAACCATCCTGCAAGGTGAATGGTTCCTCTAGCAAGGGCTGACATTATGTCTCTAAAGTCAGGGTCAGTAGCATACTCATCTATCATAGAGGATAGATCATTGTGAGTAGCTATAGACACCGCATTAACTTTTGGTCTTCGTGAAAGTGCATCGGCAACTTGATTGTGCTTACCAGCTATGTGAGCAATATGGAAATTAAATTGCGAAAGAAAATTTGCCCACCTCATTTGTTTATCGGAAAGTTTGGTTTGCATCATGAAATACTTGAGACTTTGGTGGTCGGTTCGTAGGATAAATGGAGTCCCCAATAGGTAGTGCTTCCATGTATCTAGGGCATGTAGAACAACTAAAAGCTCTTTCTCATAAATGCCCAAGACTCGTTCATCACTATTGAGCCTTCGGCTCTCATATGCTATGGCATGCCCTTCTTGAAGAAAAACCGCTCCAAGGCAATCACCACAAGCATCACATTGGACCTCAAATGGTTTTGAGAGATCCGAAAGCACGAGGACTGGTTGGGAAGTAAGCTTCTCTTTGAGTTTTTCAAAAGCATTTTGCTCCTTAGCAGTCCATACAAACTTAACGTTTTTCTTTGTTAAGTCGTGTAGTGGTCTTGCTACTGGAGAGAATTTTGCTATGAAGCGTCTATAGTATGCACACATACCAATAAAGCTTCTTAGCTCATGTAGATTCCTTGGGTTAGGCCATGATTATATTACCTCTAACTTTGATGGATCCATACGAATACCATCGTGAGAGATAATATGACCTAGATATTGAATCTCTTGAAGGAAGAATTCACTTTTCTTTTGGTTGAGAAAAAGTTTGTTTTCCCTCAAGGCTTGAAAAATCACTTGGAGATGTTGCTTATGTTTCTCCAAAGATTTGGAGTAGATGATGATATCATCAAAGAACACTCGAGTGAATTTACGATATGGTCTAAAAATTTTCTCCATGAGACGATTGAAAGTAGCTGGTGCATTAGTCAAGCCAAAAGGCATGACTAGATATTCATAAAGACCAAATGTTGTGTGAAACGCGGTCTTTAGGATATCTTCATCCACTATCCTTATTTGATGATAGCCACTCTTAAGGTCAATCCTACTGAAGTAGGTAGAGCCTTGTAGCTTATCAAACAGATCTTTTACCCGAGGCATGGGAAATCTGTTTTTGATAGTGATATGGTTTAGTGCTCGATAGTTCACACACATACGGTATGTACCATCTTTCTTTTGCACTAAAAGGACTGGAGAACAAAAGGGAGAGGAACTAGGCCTCACCATCCCTTTGTCTACCAATTCCTGTACTTCCCTCATAATCTCCTCTTGTTGAGCTTGTGAGACTCGATAAGGAGGTTTGTTAGGCGGTGAGCTTCCTGGAAGGAGCTCAATACGATGGTCGTCATCCCCTCGTTTTGGAGGTAGGTCCATAGGGATATCATCGATGAACACATCTTGGAATCCTTTTAGAAAAGTAGACAAGTCTAACTCTTCTTGATTCCTATCATTTTCATTTGATGAAACATTATTAGCTTTTAGAGACTCTTTGACATAAATCATGTACGCAGAAACTGAGCTCTTCATTGATTTATCAAAAGAAAGAGGATTTACAAGTGGAATAGTGCGACCACGCTCACTAGCATCTATATACATGTTCTTTCCCCTGTAGGTGAAGTAAATTCTCCTTTCAGGGAACTTCATGTTGGCATCCATGCAATCAAACCATGGTGCCCCTAGGATAACATCCTGATGTTGGAGAGGAGAGATGAAGAAGTCTTCTTTGTCGACATAGCTTTGGACATGAAGCCTCAACTTCCCAATCAAGGGAGTAACGGAGGCTTGTTGTCCCTTGAAAGCTGCATCAGCTGTTACTATATCTCCCATCTCAAAAGCTTGAATGCCCAACTTGGTGGCCAACTCTATTGATATGAAGTTGAGAGTAGAGCCAGGGTCAAACAAGATGAAGGCATCATGCTCTCTTACCTTTCCCCAAGCATAGGAGAGTGATGATCCTTTGCAATGAGCATCCTCTTTTGGAGCTTCGATGGTGGAAGCCCTAGGAGTCTCATTGCAAGTATTCTTCTTGGGGCAAGAACGATAGCCATGTCCTTGCTCCCCACACTTGAAACATTTATGGTCCTTGCGAAAAGCTTCAAGCTCTTCACGAGAGAGTTTGTTTTTACCTTTGTAAACTCCCTTCTCCTTGGACCGATTGTTGTTGTTGTTGGAAGTGCCTTGGGAATTATTTTGTGCATTGGATTTCCCCTTTGCATCATTTTTATCTTTGTTTTCCATGGGCTTGACATTACGTCTAGCCCCTTGATGGAAATTGATGCGTGAAGCAACCATGGTGTGATGGATTACTTCGGTAATAGTACCAGGCCGTTGAGAGTTGATGTATTCGGCCATCTCTTCAGGTAATCCCGCACAGAATTGCTGTCTTTGCTCGACAAAGTCTATCTTTTGAAAGACAGTATCTTTGAGATGTAAATCCCAAAACTTGTCTACATACTTGTTGATAGACTCATGAGAGAGAAGCTTCAAGCCGCGCCATTCGGTAAGAACTTTATCTTTAGTATCACTTGGAAGAAATTGCTTCATGATGGAAACTCGTAGAGTTTTCCATGTCTTTGGGGCTTCTCCATTGCCACGAAGGCTAGCCCACCATTGACGAGCTGATTTTTGGAAGTGCATAGCTACATGGCGTAGCTTGGAGGACTCTGTGAAGCCCTCGTCCCCAAAGGCCCCATCAAATTGTTGGATGAAGGCCAACACTTTGTCGGTAGCACCAAAGGTGCCATCGTAGGTGAGAAAAGAGATACTCTTTCCTCCCTCCTTGAACTTCTTTAGCTTTTGTGACCTTCGCCATGCAGGAAATGATTTGCGATGTCCTCCCCTCTTGTATTCTCTAGGAGAATAGCCATAACTTTCATCGGAAGAGGAGGAAGGTGAAGAAGAAGGAGAAGAGGGTGACCTCTTCCTAGCCCTTTTCTTCCTTTGTTTCCTCTCTTGCCTTTCAGAGTGATGAGGAGAAGGACTATAGGTTGCTCTTTTCCTCGGGAGGAGTAGGCGATCGTCTAGACCGCCGTTTTCGTGGAGCCACATCTTCAGAAGAACTTAAACTGTCATTGCTTTCTTTCTCTTTGGATTCCTCCTCTCGAATGGGAGAGAGTCTTCTTTTGGGGGTCTCTTCAAGAGGCCTCCTAAGCTCTCTCTCCTCTGGGAGAGGAAGGGAAATTCCATAAGCACGAAGTTATTGAGTAACTTCGGCTTGCAAAATAGGGTTGCCCATAGCTTGTTGCAACCTAGTGACAAGATAATTCACAAACATGGGAGCATCATCATTAGCACCTTCATGTGCAAAATCAAAGCTATCAATGTTCATTCTACTCTCTTGATTATTGTCAGCCATGTTAACAAAATTTATGTTTATACTTAGTGTATGCTTTGGCAATACAAAACATTAGTTGCCACTCCTCTTATCCTTTGAAAATTGGCTCTTAAGTATCTACACCCATGGCTCAAAGTTGTTAATTATAGAGAGTAGAGGAGTAGGTCTAACATAGCAGAGTTACCAAGGGTTAGCTCGTTTCGGACTTCTTATGGCTCAATAATGGTAAAGCCGTAGGCAAGTCTAAAAAGACTCCATTATTAAGTCCAAAGCTCCCGAGGTGTGCACCATCCCCCACATAGTGGGCTTAGCAAAACAGATATTAGATCCCAGTTCCACTTACTCTATTATAATTAACAACATCAACCATTTATAGGCTACTTAAGGACCTCTCTTCTTAAGCAAGAAAAGAGAAACCAAATGCTCTAATACCAATGTAATGGAATTTGCCTATTCAATTTGAGATTAGCGGAATTTAATGAGAGTACTTTCAAGAAATGATTTTGTGAGCATAGCGGGTAGACATAATTGAAGATAGCAACATAATTATAGCAATTAGTTAACTTGGCATGGACAATACTTTTGCAAGAGAGAGAATTTAGAGAACATGACAACAGTTGAGGACCGGATTTATGTGGAGCCATTCCCCCCTCCAATAGGCATTTGTATTATGATTTCTCCCATAAAGAGAGACTTGTTACAATACATTCTTTGTGTTCCTTGTGACCTAGGTGAAGCAATGAAGATGGAAAGCTTCATGCATCACCATCATAGCATAACCTAAACTTGAAGAAAGCTTTAACTATACCAAGCCTTAGTCCCAAGACCTCAAACACCTTCGAAGGTGGAGAGAGCTAGCAGGGAATGAGGGTAGGGAAGAGGAAGAAGAAACATTTCATACGAGAAAGAGCTAGTTCCTCACTTATCATAACTCTTGTGCTAGCATACATAATAGCATAGTAATGAAGAAGAAATAGATGGCAAGCTCAAGCATTGAAGCATGGCTCTTGGATGGATTTGCACTCCATAGCCAAGAGTGTTGGTGTAGGCTCTCAACCTCTACTTGCTTGGAGAAGGAGAGGGAGATCTTGCACTTTGCATAGTACACAATGAGAGTGCTTGTGAGTGTGTGTGGGTGAGTATACCCCCTAAGCACCCCCCTAGCTTGCTTGGGTCGACCCCCCCTTGTAGCTCATGCTTGAAGCTCATTGGACCCCTCTAGGCCTAGCCAATCACAAGCAGGAGCCATTACAAGCAACAGGGATAGCCTTGGGACAAGTGTCCCCCTTTCCCCTTTGAGAGACAAGACTTGATAAATGCAAAAACAATTAGATAATTCAAGTAATTTATCATTGGACCCCTTTGAAGCCTAGCCAATAGGCTTCAAGCAACACATGAAGATAACATGGGTAGGGACCTGATATGTGTCCTTGCTGCCTCTTCAAGTTGGGGCTTCCCTTGTGAGTGTGAGTGTGTGTTCTTTCTCTAATCCCTAGGAAAAGGGTTCGCCCCCCCTCTTGTAGGGATGCTTTTGAATTTAGGAGCTCAAGCACCTTAGTCATCAAGCATGACAAAGCACTTGGACTAGGGGGTATTCCCACAAGCATCTCAGGCAAGCATGTCAAGGCACCTCAAGCACCTTAATCAAGCGGCAAGTCAAGCACCTCAAGCATGGAGTAAGTCAAGCACCTCAAGCATGGACTAAGTCAAGCACCCCAAGCACCTTAATCAAGCACCTCAAGCAGTACAAACACCTCAAGCACGACAAGCACCTCAAGCACCTCGAGCTTGGGCCGGGTTCCTACCTCAAGCTCAACCCTAGCTTACCTAAGGTCAAAGGACTTTTACACACATTATTGGAGGTCTTCAATGAAGCTAACCCTAAGGTCTTATGCTCCATTGGTTAGCCTTGCTCTTGATAGACCATCTCCCATTTGGGCCCCTTTACTATTGGCCCCGTGTTGAGATAGATCTATAAGCACCTATCTATATCTTAACACTTGTTCCCGTTTATTCTCCCACATTAAGTGATCAATTTAAATGAGAAAATCATTTGGGTTGGTTAGATATTAGATTTTATGACAGATCCCATAACTATTTATGGTGATGGAAAGCAACATAAGTTTTCAAGCTGTTTCTGAGCTTGTTGAGGATTGGATACACCTAATGGAGGGTGAACACGTTGGTCCGTTTAATCTCGAAAACCTTGGAGAATTCACAATGCTGGAGCTGGTTGACAAAGAAGTTATTGACCCAAATGCGAGTATATAGTTTTGAAAGAACACAGAATATTATTCACATAAGAGGAAACCATACATCTCAAAAGCTAAGAACTTGGATCCCAAAATTCCCTTAAGACTTTGTTTCCCAATATTTACCCAAAGAGCCCATGATTGTTTATGGCAATGGCAAGCAAACCAGAAGTTTTCAATTGTTTCTGATCTTGTTGAGAGTTGGATACACCTAATGGAGGGTGAACACATTGGTCTGTTTAATCTCAAAAACCTGGAGGATTCACAATGCTAGAGCTAGTTGAGGTCGTCAAGTTATTGAACCAAATGCAAGGATGTAGTTTCAAAAGAACACAAAAGATGATCCACATAAAATGAAACCATACATCTCAAAAGCTAAGAACTTGCTAGGATGGAAGCGCAAAATTCCCTTGAGAGAAGGCCTCCTATGATGGTGGAGGATTTCCAACGACAGGAATTTCAAGATACTAAGGAGTTTACCAAGGGTGAGGATACCATTCTACTAACTAGCTTAGACATTTTAATCTAATCAACCTAGAAGCTTTACCTCAATTGAATGCCTCTTGAGCCAAGAGCTAAATGTAGAATACAAAAAGCTTCATGTTGGACAGAAATCCAATTAGCAACGTTTATTTCTAAAGTAACATGTTATTGCAAATCTCGGCCTCAGTGTTAGCCGGCTGCTAAACCTCACCATATCGGTGCAAGAAAATTGAGAACCACAGACATATAATGTCAATCCATGGGACGTAGTTGACCCGACTAGTGCATGGAGGCAAGAAGAGATAGCTAATCTCTTAGAAATCCAAGTCTAGTGTGCTCTCACCTAGATCGGTTTCAGGTGTGAATCAAACACCAAAAGCTAACCTTCTTATCTCAAGTCTACTAAGATGATTTCGTGTAGCTATAGTGCTCCAAATGCAATGAAACTTGCTACCTAGAATGTGCAGAGTATCCTCACCAACCTCATGTGCGCAAAAGTCATTCTCGACACTTGGACAAAATCGCTCCAAAGATAAACAACCTGTTTTGGGTAGGTCGATTTCGGCCTCCGAAGCGCTCTATACCTTCCTTATGACGTGCTCTATCTACTGTTATGGTCAAAAACCAATTTTGATATGTGTATGGTGTGTAAGGAATGAAAATAGCCCATAGATGGGCACGACTAAAACCACAACTTCATCATGAGAAACTTATGTAGAAAGGAAGAGCTTTCACATGTGAGCGCGTTGGTATGCTCGGAATCGTAATGTAACACCACACAAGGGAGTGTTAACCCTCACGGCTCACGGACACCCTATCACCTACGAGACGGACGTTGTAACCTACGGTGGACATTGTATTATTTATTTGGTAGAGTCAGGTACCGGGCTTGTCAGTCCAATAGGAAAAGGGTAAGAGTGATCTCCGATGAGAGGCGCACTCTAACTGGGACATTCAAGGGAATAGTTGGCTAAGCATGGGCGCCCAAGTGTGAATGGGGTGAGCTCATATAAAAGCCAACTAAACCTAAAATTCACTTATTCTCTCATTTGTGCAATAGAAGAGTGCTCTTGCTCCATCTCCATCTCCATCTTCTTCTTCTTCACCTCCTTGTGTGTGTGTGTGTGTGTGTGTGTGTGTGTGAGAGAGAGAGAGAGAGAGAGAGAGAGAGAGAGAGAGAGAGAGAGAGAGAGAGTGCGATTGAGCATTGCGGCGGCACGACGGCGGTGAAGCGGTTGAGTGCGACATAACGGCGTCTCCTTCTTCTGCGCGGCGAGGAATCCTCCACGGCAGGAGCATAGAGCGGCGAGTGACACACCATTGCCCTCTTTTGAGCTTACTAGTTAAGCTAGTTGTGTGCTTGGAGCCGTTTGTGGCTCGCACACAGTGTTAGGCAAGGCCCTTGCTTCGACAGTGCGGCAAGGAGCGCACATTTTTGGCGCCGTTGCCGGGGAATCGCCTTGCACTAAGCCCAAGAGGCACTTTGTGCTTCTCCTATGAGTTGTTTGTAGTAGGAAAGAAGAGGAAGAGGAAGAGGAAGAGGAAGAGGAATGAGTTATTTTTCTACAAGTTGTTAATTTTTGTATTGTCTGCAAGTTCTGCGATTTTTGCATAATGTTGTGTTTTCCGTTTGCACACAGTCTTTGCACAATTAGTAGTCGTTAGCTTGTTCGCAGTGAATGAATAAGTAGGTAGACAGTTAGCAATTTCTGTTTGCACACAATCTTTACACAGTTTTCTGTCAAGGTTTGCCTGCACACAGTCTTTGCACAGTAAGGTAGTAGTGAGAGAGGAAGTAGGTGGACAGTTAGCCCACTGTCAGTAAGCAGTTAGCAGAGTGGTTAACAGATTAGTTAGTAGATTAGTTAGTGGTTAGCAGCACTGTTAGTAAGTAGATAAGGTAGTGAGCTGTCTGTGAGCTGTGAGCTGTTGACAGAGAGGTTAGGTAGGTGTTGACAGTGTGTGTGGCCAAGAAAGGGTCACCTAAACCGCGCACGGTCGTCGCCTAAAAAAAAAAAAAAAAAACCAAAAATATTTAAGCGTGAGTGACTGGGGGGCTACACTAAAATTTTGATCGGGATCATTTCCTCAAGCCGAAAATATTTAAGCGTGAGTGACTAGGGGGCTACACTAAAATTTTGATCGGGATCGTTTGCCCAAGCCCAAGCCCAAGCCCAAGCCCAGGCCCAGGCCTCAGTCCTCAGTCTTATGATATATGTTGGGGTATAAAGCCCAATGTGGTCGCCCAGGTAAGTGGGCGGGCCGCCAGGTATGTACACATATTCTTTTGTAAAAACCTAATAAGAACTCACTATGCTCTACACATTACAGTAGAGCGAGTTCACCATATCGTCGTGCTCTTCTTCTCGCACTCTCTCTCGTGTCGCACTTCCGCTCGTACTCCTTCAACTGGTATCAGAGCTCAGATCGAGGCTCGGGGCAGCACTGCAGGAGGCTAGAGTCACCAGCTCAGATTGGAGTGAAATTCGACAGGCGAAGACACGGCCCCAAATCCTGTGGGAAAAACCCAAAGGGCTCGGTGTTCTCAAAATTTCATTCTGAGGTCATCTCGTCCACCGTTCGGCTTCGACAAAGGTCTGCGCAGGCCATTTTCGACTACGTGGTCTCGACGGGTGCAGATCCTACTCTGCAAATTTGGGGTTTTTCGGCCTACGACTGCAGGTGCTGAGGATATCGACACTCCCAGAGTGTTGATTTGTGGCTGTCTACACATCGAAGGACGGCTCACAGTTCTTGGAGGCGTGTCACATACGACACGGGCGCATCTACACACAGACTGTAGGCGACATCCACTAGTTCATCAGGTAGCTTGTGTTTGCTGCTTGATATTCCAGATTTCATCCTGACATTGCAGGTACTTCCACATGGGATGTATTGTCAGAGATGATGTATGTCTGTTGAGGGTTTGCTGGCTGTGAGTCACACAACAAACAACCGCCGCAGCAGTTACAACATACATTGGGAAATTTGTGGATGTATGACTTTGTGGGAAGTCTATGTACTGTCAGATTTACTGCAGCCTTTGTTGAGGGTCGAGTGAGGTTTTATTGAGCTGGGGGATTCTCGAATGTTGAGATCCTTTCGGTGATACAGGTCTTGGAGCGATCCCTCGAGCACCCTTAGATAGGCAGCTAGGATGTATTGACTGTGAGTTAGACAGTTGGGATTGCATCTTTGCTTTACTGCCGTTGAGGGATTGTCGCAGTCTATGCTTACAGGACAGTGACAGGACAATTAGAGACAGTACAAGTGCAGGACAGGTTTAGCCACAGCTTACAGTGTTAGAGAGACAGTGGTTTTTTGAGCTGTTTTTTGGTCTGTTTTTTGAGTACACCAGAGCCATTTTACAAAGGAGACTCTGCCAAAATTTATGCAGAATCTGAAGCTTTCTTGGTTCATTTGACAGGTTGATATTGTTTCAGAGGTCAGTTTACAGGGGAAACTCTGCCGAATTTTTCCCAGGAAAGTAAACTACTGTGAAGCGTAGCTATGGCTGGATCACAGGACACTGCTCTTTACAATATCAAGAAGCTGGATGGAACCAATTTCCCATTGTGGAAGCAGCAGATTTGGCACGTGTTGGTACAAAAGAAGCAGATAAAACCTATAAAGCTCAAGGGGATAAAACCAGAAGATATGGACGAAGATGAATGGAGCGAAATGGATGAATTGGCACTTTCTACCATTATGCCGACTTTGGCAGAAAGCGTTTACTTCAATGTAGCAGACGAGATATCGGCTTATCAAGCATGGTTAAAGCTGAGTGATCTTTATGAGAAGCAGAGTGCAGCTTCACAGGTATACTGGCTTAAGAAGCTTGTTGACTTGAAGATGAAAGAAGGGACACCTATGTCCAATCATCTGAATGAATTCAGCACAATCTATAGTCAGTTGTCAGCTCAAGGTGTCAAGTTTTATGAACCTGTTAGAGCTATGTTCCTGTTGATCACATTGCCGGAAAGTTGGGACACTTTTCGCACAACTTTGAGTAATTCTGCACCTCCAGATGGTTTGAACATAGCAGGTGTAGAAGGAAGTCTGCTTACTGAAGAAACCAATAGAAAGACAATGGACAAAGGCAAAGGAACAGCCTTAGTTGTCAGGGGAAGGACCAAAGAAAGGTACAAAGGTGGAAAGAGGAATCAGTCTCGTAGCAAGTCCCGCAGTGCTAAAGTCAAGAGTGACATAGAATGCTACCATTGTGGCAAGAAGGGTCACATGAAAAGAGATTGCAGAGAATGGAAAGCAGAAAAAGGCAAAGAGAAAGCTGAAGACCATGGTGAGAAGAACAAGTCCTCAGTGAAGATTCAAGAAATAAATGTGACAAACATTGTTGCAGAGGATGACAGTCTAGTGTCAGGAGACATCTACTTCTTGAAGAATACAATGGACTCAGCTCTTCTTACAGCATCTGATGGAAATGCACTGAGTGATTGGATTATAGACTCAGGGGCATCACTTCATGTGTCTCCAAACAAGAAGTGGTTTACTTCTTATGTGACCACTAAAGATCATGTTCGGCCAGGCAATGGGCAGACATGTGAGATCTTAGGTGTTGGAGATGTTCAATTGAAGTTTCAGAATGGCTCTTCTTTCACGCTGAAGAATGTGAGACATGTTCCCACAATTACAAAGAGCTTGATCAGCACAGGTTTACTTGATGATGCTGGCTACGCCACCACTTTTGGACAGAACATGTGGAAGATATCCAAGGGTTCTATGACAGTAGCACATGGAGTAAAGTCTGGAGGACTTTACATGATTTATGTATCAAATGTCTCTAAAAATGTAATCAATGTAACCGAGCAGCCGAATGTTTCTTTGTGGCATAGCCGGTTAGGACATATGTCCAAGAAGGGAATGGAAATCTTGTCTTGTTCTGGTTATTTGCCTGGCTTTTCATTTAATGATTTTGAATTCTTTGAACATTGTCTGTATGGTAAGCAAACACAGCAGCCACATAAGCATAGAAGCAGTAGAAGAGATACACAGTTGGCACTTGTTCATAGTGATTTGTGTGGACCTATGCCTAACCTATCTCTAGGGGGAGCTTCTTACTTTATGACATTTATAGATGATTACTCAAGGAAAGTATGGGTTTACTTTCTCAAGCACAAGGATGAAGCGTTTAGTGTTTTCAAAACGTTTGTGACACTTGTGGAGAATCAGAGTGGCAAGAAGCTTAAATGCTTACGCACTGACAATGGTGGAGAGTATGTTTCAAAGGCCTTTCAGGACTTTTGTGAGTCAAAAGGTATAAAACGCAAACTTACTGCTCCTTACAATCCTCCTCAAAATGGTGTTGCTGAGAGGATGAATAGGACCATACAAGAGAAGGTCAGAAGTATGTTGTCTAATGCACAGTTGCCAAATGGGTTTTGGGCTGAAGCTGTATCAACAACTGTTCATCTTGTAAATAGATCTCCTAGCAAGGTTTTGCAGAAAGATTCAGTGCGAGAGATGGTATGGTCAGGCAAAATGCCCTCATACAAGCATCTCAGAGTCTTTGGCTGTGAGGCATATACTCATGTTCCAAAGGAATTTAGGAACAAACTTGAGCCAACGAGTAGAAAGTGCATCTTTCTAGGCTATGGTAATTCTGGTGAGATGGGGTACAGACTTTGGGATCCCGAATCCAGAAAGGTTGTCCGTAACAATTATGTTCACTTTAATGAATCCAAATATCATTCTAAACCAGAGAGGGTTGAGGAGATTAGAAGAGTTGTCTTCCAAGAAGATGGACCTGCACGTGCAAGACAAAATGTCAGGGCTCAAGAGGAGCAAGGACAGGATAGAGTGGAACCACAGGTTGTGGCTGAGCCTGAGCCACCTATTGTGCGTAGATCTGGACGTGTCACGCGACCTCCTGACAGGTTTGTTCCATCTATGAATTATGTCATGTTGACTGATTGCAATGAGCCTTCATGTTACAAGGAAGCAGTGCAAATGAAGGACTCCGGGAATTGGCAATTGGCCATGCAGTCAGAGATGACAGCTCTACATAAAAACTAGACATGGAAGCTAGTTAAATTACCACGGGGCAAAAAGGCTCTACCCTGTAAATGGGTTTACAGGTATAAGATCACCGCTCATGATAGTCAGCCAAAGTACAAAGCAAGGCTTGTTGCCAAGGGCTTTAAGCAAGAACAAGGCATTGACTTTGATGAAGTCTTCTCTCCGGTGGTCAAGATGACTACATTGAGATTCTTTCTTGCATTGGTTGTCATATTAGATTTGGTGTTGCACCAAATGGATGTCAAGACAACGTTCTTGCATGGTGATTTAGATGTGGAAATTTACATGCAGCAGCTAGAAGGGTTTGTTGAGAAAGGCAAGGAAGATTGGGTATGCCAGTTGTTAAAGAGTCTTTATGGCTTAAAACAATCACCGAGGGCATGGTACCATAAATTCCACAAGTTTATGCTTTCTCAAGGCTACAAACGTAGTGAGTTCGATCACTGTCTATATACAAAGAAGGCTAAGGATGGCAGTTGGCAGATCCTTATTTTGTATGTGGATGACATATTGATTGCTGGCAAGCACTTGGAAGAAATTTCAGCTTTGAAGTCAAAGATGGCAAAATCGTTTGACATGAAAGACATGGGTGAGGCAAGTCATATACTTGGTATGCGCATTGAGAGAGACAGATCAAAGAAGTTGATTTGGTTATCTCAAACAGAGTATATTGACAAGGTTTTGCAACGTTTCAATATGGAGAAGGGAAAGGCATTGAGTGTTCCATTGCCACCATATGTGAAACTTAGCAAACAAGATTGTCCTGCGTTTGAGGAAGAACAGGCTGAAATGGATAAGATTCCATATGCGTCTGCAGTGGGTAGTTTGATGTATGCAATGATTGCTACTCGCCCAGAAATTGCATTTGCAGTGGGAGTAGTAAGTCGATACATGTCAAACCCAGGCAAGAAACATTGGGAGGCAGTGAAAGGAATATTGAGATACCTGAAAGCTACAAAGAGTATGTGCATATGCTATGGGAGTCAGGAGCTAAGTGTAAAGGGTTTTACAGACTCAGATTATGCAGGTGACTCAGATTAGACTCATATCGCGTCTAGTGATTCTTCCTCTGACTATGAAGTCATGGAGGGGTATCCTACACCAAACCCTGATGGTTCAAGTCAAGACATGCATGCCATGGGCCCACGGTCCGGGTCCAGCGTGTTTAGCCGCTTAAAAGAGACCCTTAGTAGAGCTACTCGCTCCGAACATGCGGTTAATGAAATAAATGAAGGAAGTGGGGAAGTAAATTCGTCATTCATGCCTAAAATAGACCCTATGCTTCTTGAGAGTGTGCATGTGAATGTTCCATCCACTGCACCTCCTGATCCTTTAGGACTATCTCCCTCTGAGGTTTTACTACCCGATAGTAGGAGTCTTGCCGAAGTACAAGAGATCGAACGCTATATGCAAGCAACAAGGGAGAGGGAAATTGAGAACCTACGAAGGCTAGAACAAAGTCGAGCCCTAAAAGCAAAGGCTCCTATGACAACAATCATGCCAGCCGAGCAACCGAGTGCTCCCAAGGTAGCAGTCACGGAGGGGCAAGCGATGGGGAGCAATAATGCTTCCACTTCGAGGGAAACCTCCAGCACGCCAGGCCTAGATGGGATATTCCTAAACAAAAATTGGGAGTATGACCTACAAGCAAAAGCTTTAACTGATCAGTGCACAGGACACACCTATCATGTGGGTTGGTTAGATGTTCTATAATCCACATCGGGTGCTACTAGCATAGATGAGCAACAACAGAAAGTCTGTGATGTCCTCCATAGGATTGTCGAGTTAGAAAGACATAACACAGGGATCAACATGCCTTCAACAGGCCTAATGATATTCTTGGATACGGGAAAGGCCAAACAATCAACCCTATCACAAATGGAGACTCCCTCAGTGAGCCCCATTGATCCTCCATATGTTGTTTCGCCAGGAGCCTCAATACAATCTGAGCCCACAAGTGGCAGCTTTACCTTCCCAAATCTAGCTCATCTTTCTCTTAATGACACTACGGCTACCATGCATATCCTAGTGGTGAGCATGACAAGAAGTACACCATGGAGTTCATTTGTTAACACTGCGCCGATGCCTAGTAGCACAGTGCCCCCAACTATACCTACATGTATGTATCAATCATGTGCACCTGTCGTACCTCAGCCTCATGTAGCTCCTACACCTCCGATTATTCCAAGAGCTTACAATCCACAATGGCATTATCCAAACTCTTATACAAGTGGAGCCATGCCATTTAATAATAACATGCCATATCAGGCACCCCCTATGCCTAGGGCCACGCCTGTAAACTTTGGACCACCGTCTGGTACACCACCATACGAAATATGGGACCCAAGAGCCGCACGTATGCCAAGGCCAAGGCCAACTCCCATCTCACATGTGGTTTGAGGAGCACATACACCCATTATACCTGCTCAAATAGGAGATTTGGCAGTATTTGCTCAAACTATCGGTCGCTCTATTGCGGAAAACATGCGTAGTGCACCTGATAGAGAGCCTAGGAGCAAGGCAGTTCAAGTAGCTAAGCTCACACAGAAATTCAGTGGAGACGGAGATGCTAGAAAGAACATGGAAGTCTTTGAACATGTGTGCGATTCCTTGGAAGAGCACAATGAGCTACATAAGTGTAAAGCTTTGAGTTTGACCCTAAGCGGAAAGGCTGGAGATTGGTATAGAACCTTAAGAGTAGAAGAGAAAACGATCTACTCTACTCTTAGGAGACTGTTCTTAAATGAATACATACGAGAGGGAGTACTTTGGGGTGTAGCCTCTCAGCTCCAGAAAGCCCAACGAGAAGAAGGTGAATCCGTGAGAGACTTCATTAGTCGCCTAAAGAATTTGAATTCTCGATGCAATCCAAATGAGCGATTCAACAACAACCAATTGCTCGATAGATTCATTAGGGGACTACGATATGAAAGTATCTATAATGGCCTAGTCATTAGAGGTATCACTACTTGGGAAGCAGTCACCATGAATGCAATCCAATTGGAGGATAATTTAATGATTTCAGGAGAAAGAGTGTCCGCTGAGCCGAAGTCTAGTAGCTCGCAAGCGTCAGGGCATGAGCCAATGAAGATAAAGCCAATCGTGAAAGAGCAAACGATATCTGAGATGACTTTGGCAGATCTCACCAAGGCCATCCAAGAAAGCCTTAGGGGTAATCGTGCTCCACAAAACACTCATATGTATCCAAGAAGGGAGCAACAATGGTGCTCAATTTGCTTGGGCCCACATACTACGAGTGAATGCCCTACTTTCAGAGTAAAGTTTAACGGGACTTGTAACGCGTGTGGTAGGTATGGCCATCAAGCGAAGGATTGCCTAATGCTTAAACGCATCATGGAAAATAGACCGCCTATAGCTTGGGCAGACTCACCTCGAGTTCCTGCATTGATGCCTACCCCACCCATGGAGCAACAGTTGCCATTACAACACATGGTCCCTAGAACCCAAAATGTGGTCCAAACCACACCGTTGCCACCTCCAGTGCTAGGACCGCAACCCCCTCATCCAAGAGTTACACGTATGAACCAAATAGGTTGCGAGTCATCTAGTACTTATGTAGATTGCGAAGAGGACATAGACTCTAGTATCACCTATGGAATCGACATGCTTGAGGAGTGTCCCATGTACTATATGGAAGACCATTGGGGACAAATCAAACCGGTATATCAAGCTATTGCGCTAGCAGCAAGAGGCCAAAACATTAATAGTTTTGCCAGGAGACCACCTCTTCAGTGCTACGAATGTGGTGGACCACATCGAGTAGCTGAGTGCCCCATTAGAATGCAAAAGAATGTTGCACTAATGCAAACAAGTCAAGGGAGTGCATTGGAAATGCCAATACTCACTTGTAATCGTAGTGGCATAGATCATTTGATCGCACTGTGTCCTAACAATCCAAACGCACCAAAAATCACACCATTGAACATAATAGAGATTGTTGATGGGACACCACCAACTATAAACATAGCACCAGTGAATGCACTCACACGGTCGATGCTCCAAAAGCAAAATTACATCCTCGAAGAGAGAGATGCTGCATCCATTGGCCGAGCGAGAAAGAAGAAAACACAAAGAAAGAAATCCCTTAATGCTTCTAGCTCAAAACCTAGTTCAAAGACTAACATAGGGACAGGAGAGGATCCCGTGTATATGAATGACCCTGAAGATGACTCAGATTCGATAGAGACCACGGAGACCAAAACTGTTACTACAAAGGAAAAAGCCAGTGAGGAGGATCACGAGAGGGAATTACGACGAACACCAAAAGAGTATTCAAAGTTAAACCACCCAGTTGTGAACCCCCAAGATAAGCCACGAGAGACAAAAAATGAGGATTGCAAGAGAAAGATTGGAACCTATCCAAACCCAACAGTGGAAATTGAACGAGTCCAACAACTGAGGGGTTTGGTGGAAGAAAGTCAACGAACATTAGAACCTGAACCCAAACATATCCAGATGTCGGACACAGTGTTTCCCACACAAGTTCAACCTCACAAGAACTACAGGCCGTTAGCTATACGCAGTATCATTCGGGAAGAGAGTGAGGGTAGGACATCTGAAAGTGGACACACACCTTTCCTACTAGAGAGAATGTTTGGTGAGGGAATGCCCGACCCCCTTGAGGAAGTGGAGATTCCATCTTCACCATTCTCTTTTCAGGGTCCTACGTCCCACAAGATGCCATTAAATGTTTCCAAATTGATGGATTTCATGTCTTCAGAAGTTAGAACCACCATCATGTCCAAACTATATAAAGACCCCGAGCTAGTCTCAACTCTTCGAGCCTTCCTCAATGGAGAATTACAGGCCGGATTACCACAGTTTGCACATATGAACAAACCTGACTCGGTAATGAATGATGAGGAACATTTAGCACCACCATCTGACCTAGCGGGACATGAATCTGTAATTGAAGTACCCGTTCACAAGTTGGGGCAATACTTTGAAGGTGATGAATCTAATGCTACTCTACCAATCAATACTAAAGGATTAACTGTAAAGGGGGTCCTTGACGGTGGTGCGAAAGTCAGCATGGTGACAAAGAGTTGTTGGGAGTCTATGGGGCAACCTCACCTTGAAGCCACAAGCGTAGTGGTAAAAATGGCTAATGGATCTATTGTTACGCCTATTGGAATGCTAAAGGATCTCAAAATCAAGGTCTTGGGACACAAGGTAAGGCAGACTTTCATTGTTATGGATTTTTCCAAGCATCCTATGTCATTTGAGATGATCTTAGGGCGTTCATTCATGAGGGAAGCAAAAATGGTGCATGACTGGTCCAAAAATCACGTCTACTTACAGTTCCAAGACTCTGTCATTCGAGTTGATCTTTTAAGTGGTCGAACGCATCCTCTAGGAAATAAATTCATCATTGATAATCGATCAGACACAACAATTCACTCAGCTCCATTACAGTATTGTTACACGTGTAACGAAGACACGGATATTGGGGAGAAGAATCCTTATATGGATATCCTACCCGGAAGCCTAGTACGACCATCTATGGTAATTTATATGAGAGTGAAGAAGATACAAGCGAAGACCTATCAGGCGAGTCGAGTTCAAACATTTACCAAAATCAAAACCTTAACAAGAAACAAAGGTCATATAAGAGATGACGATATCGAGCAAATGTGAGAGCTAGGATAAACAAGGAAAGATCTACTGTAGAATGGCTTAGCTATCTAGGGGCATGTGATGCTCATCGAAAGCTAGTAGACAATTGGGGTGAACATCTCCAGAGTGTCATGTGGTGCAGCCCGCGACTCATTGACCTCGCTCAATTGGAGGTTACAGAGCCGAAATTGAGTCGAACTATAAGAAGACGTCAAAATCGAGAGTTAGCACAACAACAAAAGGAGGCAGAACTAAAAGAAAGGTCTTCGTCAGGACAAGAGCCTACTGACATACATACGGCTCCTGAACATTTTAAATCTTATACCACGGGGGAGCGAAAGGTTGTGTATGCCAAAGCCCAACGAATACCTACCAATGGAAGCAGTGGAGTCTATGATGGTCCAGCAGTAGTTAAAGAGATAGAATTAGCAGAACCAGGTGAGGAGTCTAAACCAGTCTTTATTGCTCAAGACCTTACCGAAACTGAAGAGGCTGTACTTAAGGAGCTCCTCAAGGAATACAAGGATATCGTTGCTTGGACATATCATGACATGAAGGGCGTTCCACCTTCTGTGGTGCAACATACAATTCCCATGATCAACATTGCTAAACCCGTCCAGCAACGACCCTATCCAATGAATCCTAAGTACGCCAAAATTGTACAAGAGGAGATTGAAAAACTTATCCAATGTGGATTCATATACCCTATTGAGCACTCAGAATGGGTTTCTCCAATAGTCATTGTGCCAAAAAAGAATGGGAAACTAAGAGTGTGCGTGGACCTCAAGAAAGTTAATGCAGCTACTAGGAGAGATCATTATCCCTTGCCATATTCAGAACATGTGCTTGAAAGAGTTGCGGGCAAGGAAGTTTATAGCTTTTTAGATGGGTACTCTGGTTACAATCAAATCACAATTGCATTAGAGGACCAAGCTAAAACTACTTTTATCACAGAGTTTGGAGTGTTTGCATTTTGTGTTATGGCTTTTGGCTTAACAAATGCCCCTGCTACATTCCAACGATTAATAAACACTGCGTTTAAAGAATTTCTAAGGGAGTTTTGTGAAGCTTTCCTAGACGACCTTTGTGTTTATTCTTCTTGGGAGAAGCATTTGTTATATCTACGAAAAATATTTGAAAGGTGCAGATTTTATCGCATCTCATTGAACCCTTTCAAATGCCAATTTTGGGTTAAGCATGGAGTCATTCTAGGGCATATAGTGTCCAAGAATGGGATATTCACAGATGAGAGTAAGATTAAAGCCATTGCCGATTTGCCACCACCTACTAACTATAAAGGAGTTCAAAGATTTATGGGCCATGTTGGTTATTATCGAAGGTTTATTTTAAACTTTGCCGAGATAGCGCGTCCATTGTACAAGCTTCTTATCGAGTTTCACTAGACGAAAGAATGTCATCAATATTATGAGTTATTAAAGAAGGCCCTAACAAGTGCTCCAATCCTACGAACACCTGATTGGAATGTACCTTTTCATGTGCATATTGATGCATCAAACTTTGCTATTGGGTGTGTTCTAACTCAACCAGGAGAACATAAATTGGACTACCCTATTAGCTTTGCAAGTCGCCAATTAAATGATGCCGAGATGAACTACACTACTACAAAGCGCGAAGGTCTAGCTATGATTTACGCAGTAAAGAAATTTCGCTATTACCTTCTTGCTACCAAGTTTGTGTTTTATGTTGATCATCAAGCATTTCTATATTTGGTAAACAAGCCGTGTTCCACAGGTCGAATTACAGGATGGTTGTTAATTCTTCTTGAGTTTGACTTCACCGTTGTTGTGAGGCCTGGGAGAAAACATGTCATGGCGGATCATTTATCTCGTATCCCTAATGGCGAAGCTCCTACGGGGGTTGATGATGAATTGCCTGATACTCCTTTGTTCATTGTTGAGACAATTCCTGAATGGAGTGAAAAGATTGTTAACTTCTTAGTTAATGGTTTTCCACCCAAAGAGCTGCGAAAAGATATAGCTCGAAAATTAATCAAGGAATGCGAACCCTATTGCTTACTGGCGGGAACTCTCTATAAGAGAGGAAAAGATGATGTTCTTAGACGCTGTGCCCGCGAGGATGAGTATTTATATATTCTACAAGAGGCACACATGGGCGTAGCTGGTGGTCACTTTTCAGGAAAGTTGACTGCCCGAAAGATCTTACAGTCAGGCTATTGGTGGCCCACTCTGTTTAAGGATGCATCACTTTTTGCAAAGGGATGTGATAGGATGCCACAAAGAAGTGATAGGATGCCTCTACATCCCATCAAGGTAACCCAACCATTTGAAAAGTGGGGCTTAGACTTTGTAGGACCGATTAGTTCGGCTGCACGTAACACGCAATCACGATATATCATTGTGGCTACCGACTGTGTAACCAAATGGGCTGAAGCAAAAGCAACACGAAAGGCGGATGCAAAAACAACAGCTAAGTTCCTCTTTGAGAACATTATCACACGTTTTGGATGCCCCTTTGAACTTGTGAGTGACAATGGAACTCATTTTATAAATGAAGTAATAAAAGAACTCACATCAAACTTCATGATATCTCACCACAAGTCTACACCCTATTATCCCCAAGCAAATGGCCGAGCTGAGAGTACCAACAAAACTCTCATCTCCATTTTGACAAAGACAGTTGAGGCTCATCGCACTGATTGGGACCTAAAGCTTACATCAGCTTTATGGGCTTATCGTACTGCGTATAAAGTTGCTATTAATTGCACACCGTTTAAGATGGTGTATGGCCAAGAAGCAGTTATGCCATGGGAGATTGTCATTCCTAGTCTTCGAGTAGCTTCTCAAGAAGGTTGGGATGGTAACCCCTTAGTTGAGCGATTATATATCCTGGAAAGGCTAGATGAAGAGAGGCAATTAGCTGTGCGAAATGCTCTAGTGGAGAAGGATAGGAGAAAGAAGTGGTTTGATAGCCATTTAAAGGATAAAGACATCAAGGTTGGTGATAAAGTTCTTATGTACGGGATACGTAATGAAAAGAAGAAATTGAAATACGCTGGTAAGGGACCATATCGAGTGTGTGAAATTACCCCGCAAGGTACCATTCGTGTGGAGACTCTAGATGGAGTTGAAACCATTGGATTCCTTAATGGGAGTAAATTCAAAAGATATTATGATCCTCTAAGCCAGGAAGAGTTGCAAGCCATCCATCAAAAGAAGGCTGCCAAGGAACAAGCAGAGCTTTAAAAAATCCAAGCAAGAGTTGAGGCTCGAGAACGACAACAACGTCTTAGACGCCAACGAGAGGCTAATCTGGGAATCACGCAAGCATTTTTCGAGGACACAGATGACGACTCATTAGAATTTGAGCCACCCCTACGATACCCAATTGAGCTAAATAGCCCCTATGGGAAAGTACTATACAATGCCTTATTAGATATGGGAGCTAAACACAATTTGTTGTCCTATGGAGTTTGGTGTCAATTAGGGAAACCGACCCTATCCCCGAGTACGATGCAAGTCAAGGGCATTAATAAAAAGAAAACTGCTATTCTTGGAGCCAAGGTGGTTAACTCGTCTTTGCCGGCTACCCATGAACCTAGCACTTCAACACTTGTAGTTGCAGCAAGCAGTAATATTGCAAGTACTCAACCTGCATGACCTAAGAGTACATATCAATGGGTCCCCAAGGCCTTACTTCCAACTACCTCAACCCTCCCATCCATTCCAAGAAAAAATTCCCTTGGAAAACCAAGAGCGTGCTCTAGGAGAGTCAAGACCAAATCACGATGGATTCCAAAACGACTATTAGAAGCCCAAGGCTACTATGATGGAAATGAGCAAATCTGGGTACCTAAACGTAAAATGTGTCCTTCCCTATCGACAACAAACCCATATGAGTCAAACAGTGTAACGCTAAGCCAATGGCAGACCGTGGGAAGGGAAAGATCACAGAATGCTACACACCTAGTCCAGAGCTAGTTTGGGCTCCAAGGAAAAACCAATTTATTCCACCTAGCTCAGGAAGGGGGGAGTTCCATGAAACTTCTAGCTCCTCATGTAATACATCCATAGAGGTAAAAGATTCTACACAGCCTCCACCTACAATAGTGGACCTCCATGAAGCTACAAAGGAATCCACACCTTCCAGTGTTCAAGAATCACCTGATGAACCACTTCAAGTTCGATCCTGGGAGAGTACCTTACCACCCTTGCAACTCGACAAGGCACCTAAGGTAATAGAAAACTACTGGCAAAAATCTTCACCTATAACAACTTGGAACAACTGGTTTCAAAGGGTGACGACATCATTTCAAACGGTATGATCTACCCAAGGAAGGGGGGAGTGTTTGTGGACATCCATTATTCACTTGCTTCCCTCTCAACCTTTCTCCCTGACCTCTTAATCTCCAATCTTGGGGAATGTATATATAAAGCCTTATACTCACAAAAACAAGAAAAAAAAGTAAAAGAGCAAGAGCCATAACACAAAATCAGAAAAACAAATTATGCACAAGAACATGACCCTTGTAATATTTGCACTCTAACCATCATCTATTTGCGTATACAGATATGGCTAGTACGCTAGAGTCATCCACTCCTGTCTTGGGTGAGAGGTACCCTCGTTACTTTTCACAAATATTTCACATGGTATTTCCAGTGCTTGCATGTGAATGGGATTTGATAGGTACGCTAGCATGTGAGAGGAATTTTGAGGAGTTAGAATGGCTGATACGTCTCTTGACCACGTCTGATCCATACTTAGTAGAGAGCGTTTGTCCCATTGCACAAGCCTACCCTTTTGACCAAGATGACTATAGGCATCTAGTGACCTTCTTAGTAAACATGGGCACCTATGATGAAGAAGAAAATTTACAGGACTACACGGATGGCACATATGGTCTCATGGATGATGACTTTGTTTATCTCGACGACGAGGATAGGGGTTTAGCCTCAGGGTTTCCCCCCAACCTCTACAATATCCTATTCCCTTGACTCTCTAGGGGGAGTGCAAATAATTAGGTTAGGGTTCCTTATGTTTTTTGTTGTGTTCAATAAGTGTTGGTACCTTTTCCCACTAATGTGCCTCCTGGAGGTATTCCTTTTGTTTCCTAGTGTGTACAGGAGCGTGTTGCTATTGATAGGATTTGGACCTTCATGAAATCTTTATCTCGACTCACTCTTCAAATCAAGCGCGACCATCGACACAAACAGGTGTTTCTTGTCCATTAGCATTGCCCCTTATCTTTTTTGCATCTATGATTGTCTGCTTTGATTGTGATTGGTAGGATAATATCCAGCACATTTGCTTAGTAACAAACATTTAATTCAATGTAATTTTTTCTCATAATCACTTGTCTAGGTTTAAAAATCAACCAGTCCGACTCAAAAGAAAGGGGCACCACTTAGTTATGGATGCGAACTAGGACGCAAATAGTATGTAGCCAAACATGCAAAGAGAGAAAAGTAAAATTGCCAGACAAACACACACCAAACATAGTCCTTCACAACCGTAGGGATTTGGAAGAGAGTAAGGTAGAGAGTACAAATCAACTTGAACAACGAGATCCTGGCCTAAAAGATTAGATTCTTAGAGAGACAACACAAGGCTTGATCTTATTGCCATTATACCATTGTCTTAGGGTTACGAGAGCCCTCTCATCGTATTAGTGTCTTACAATTAGTCCTAGGAAAACAATTCAACAAGTCCCTTGAAACCAGAAAGCATGAAAGGACACAAATAATATTGAGGACAAGTTCACCTTATACAAGCCATTGAGAGTCGAGACAACTTGCCGAGTTGATTTTGGAGATAAGAGGTGTAGCCGTTGTACACAATTGCACCCCAAACTATGAATCTTATATATGAGCACGTGGAAGCTACAAATGTGATGGAGAGTAGGGCATCACTCAGTTCCTCTCAATAGCCTCAAAGCATCTCTATGCACATATGAGTATAATGTGATAGAGAGCTCTCAAAGCTTACAATCTCTTCACACAACTAGAGTTGGAGAGTGCTATGTTATAAAGAAGAGGGCTCTATTTATAGGTTTTTGGAAGCCTCAATTAGGATTAAGCCTAATCAATTTTATTAAGAGAAACATGGATTATGATTTGTTTTTAATTTCAAATGAGAGTGGGTCTCTCTTATCTTTTGAGTCACATGAATGTGGACTCAAGGAGAGAGAATTATTGAGGTTGAAAGAAGAGAGGTTTGAGTGAATAACTTCAGAGTTCCTACTTTAGTGGATAGTAGAGGGTGCATTTTTACAACAAGGTTAGTGGTTAGTGTTAGTAATCACTAAAAAGTTAGTGGTACAATTTACAATGGGTAGAATGAGTTTGATGGTAAAAGGATATGGTGAATGAAGTGGGATCCTTGAGATGGTGAAGCCTTGAAGAAGTTTGGACTTACCTTGTGTAGATTGTCAAGACTGACTACCAATCCTCTTCTTCTTCTTCTTCTTTTTTTTATGCCTTTGTTTCCGATGTTGATCACCAATTATGAAAATGACGATTCGGTGATGAGATTTCTCATTTTTGTAGAGGTTAAGCATGGCCTACATGCTAAATTTTATGTACATAGAGAAGAGGTAATATGAAATTATGATTTAGAGGTAAGAGAGAGAGACATAGATATGGTGTGTATACATGTAGAGTTCATATGAGAGCTAATGGAGGTGAGAGGGAAGGTTAGTGGTGAAGAGGGTGAAAGAAACCATGGAAGGTGTAGGTTTGAGTGAGGGATAAAGAGGGATGAGTGTGTGTGTGTGTGTGTGTGTGTGGACGTGTGAATGAAAGTGAGACAAGACTAGGGTGACTTGTAAGAAAAAGTGAGCGGCCCATCCAAAATACCATATCTCATCGGTGGAAGCTCCAAAAATTATGAAAAACTCTGAGGTGATTATTTAGCTTGTGAGCTAAATTTTCCATTTTGGTCACTTCCTCAAATTTGAAGTGGAGATGGACGCCAAAAATCCCACCAAAATGACGTTTTTCCTCCTATAAAAGTCTTCAGTGGCCCCCCTTTTGTTGAATTTGCATAATCCTCCAAGATCGAGCCCCTCCTTGCATGAGAGCATAACCTAATATATTCTTGAAGATTTGAAAATATAAATGTATTATGATTATTCACAAAATGATATATGGATATGATGGAAAAAAACACGTTAGTATATAAACAATTCACGGAATTTGGAATAGTGTCAGTTGTATATAAATATAAAATGAAAAAAAGAAATATATGAAAATATAGGGAATCAAATGAGAGGGCCCTCATTTGTTTTTATTGATTTAGGACTATTTACAAGAAGTAAGGAAGAATGCATGTATAAAAATGGTAATTCAATAAAAGAAAATGACTGTGTAAAAGATAATTTTGTGAATTTTTTCTCGGAGTGGTTCACACCAAGATTTAGGAAGGTTTGCATGAAAATATTTATTTATATAATAAAGAGTATGCACACTGGTAAGAAAAATTGTGGTAATGGTGAGTCGATGTATATAGTATACTTAGGCTAATAATGCACACCTATGTAAAAATATTTAAATAAATATCAAAATAATTATAATAAAACACCCTATATTTAGGCTCTATATACAATAAAATATTTACACACGCATTACCCATAATATGTTTTTTTTTTTTGCTCAACTAGCCCAATGAGTAGCTAACTGAGGGTTTTAAGGAGATATGGGAAAAGTCCCCTAACTCACACACACCTATGTACAATGAGTGTGATGATAGCCACAATGTTTGAGTGATTTTGATAGGGTGAGGTAGCGCACTACGAAAATTTTGGATAGTTGAAAAATGGCTATCATTATCCCTCCCCCAGGATGATGGTACATTCATGTACCATCCAAAGGTATCTTTTTCCAATGAGAGTGGTTCCAAGATATTTGTGATGTTTTTTTGTCTCAAACAAGTCTTCATTCTGTAGTTCTTCTTCACCTTGTCTTGAACTACTGACACAAAACCAAACTACAAGACTTACATGATGATATAGCTTCTTGGCGATGCTCTTGCAGATCGTTTGGTAGAGTGCAACTCAAGTAGGGCTTAAGTTGGTACCCATGCACCTTCTTAGGCTGCTCCCTGCCATCTAAATCCATGAGCTGATAGTAACTTGAATTTAAAGATTTTTTTTACCACATATGAACCTTGCCATCCGGTGTTGAATTTGGCATCAAACCTATTGTCAAGTCGATTGTCATACCTTAACACCAACCCACCTTCCTATACCCTTGTCCTTGACCTTCTTATCAAGATTCTCCTTTTCTTGCATAGATTTCCCGATGTAGCACTCGTAAGCTGCTTCTCTTTTCCTCTCAAGTTCAACTACGGTAATAAATTGATCTACCCATGTTTCTTGGTAATAAGTCGATCTACCCATCTTGTGCCCCTTTTCGATGAAGCCGCATTGTTGGAATGTTGAGCTCAATTGGTTGCAAAGCCTCTTGATCATACACCAAGTGAAATGGTGTGAACTCTGTGGCCTCCCTATATGTGGTTTGATATGGCCATAAGGCACCATCCAAGAAGTCATCCCACAACTTTGTCTTGTTTTGTACCATATTTCTAATGATTCTTGCAATGACACCATTAGCCTTCTCCACCAAACCATTTGACTGTGGGTAATAGGGTATGCTTTGACGATGTAAAATGTGAAGCTCTTCACAAACTTCTATGAGTCCTGGACCATTATCAGAAACAATCTCCAAAGGTGTGTCAAATCTAGAATAGATGTGAGTGTAGAAAAACTTGCTCACCGTCCTCTCATTTACCTTTGCCACACTTTCTGCTTCTACCCACCTAGTCATATAGTCTATTGTCACCAGAATTTAGAGCTTACCATTTTTAGTTCTAGGTAGTGGGCCCATAGCATCAATGCCCCACTTTTCAAAGGGTCCATTTGCAAGTACAACTTGCCTTGGACCATGTACCAATCTTCTATTTCCGTTTACTAGACAGTTGTGATAGCTTTTACATCAATGTTGGACATCCACATGCAGGCTTGGGCAAACATACCCTGCAAGCAAAATCTTCTTCACAATTAACTCTTGGGCAAAATGACCACCACATGTTTCTTCATGCAAAACTTCTAGAATGGCTGGAATTTCCTCCATTGTTGGTACTCCTCTACACACCTGATCTTTTTCTCTTTGATAGAGAGAGACTTCTAGGAAGAGATAGACACTTGCCTTCTTTATGAGTCTCCTCTTTTGAGCCTTTGTAAACCCTTGGAAACTCATGTTTTAGAATGTAGCTCACAATGGGAGTGAAGGACTCCATCTGTTGGTACTTTGGTTGCTTTACCACTACTCTCGCCATGATGACATGCACTTTTTTGTCAACACATGCAACTGCTTTCTGTGCAAGCAAATTAGCATCTTCATTTTGTTTCCTAGGAATATGATACAATTGCACTTCTTCAAACTGATTGTGGATAGAATGACCCTTTTGCCTTAATCTTTCATTTTTACATGCCCCAACGCCTAAGATCTTCTTCACAATGAGGAGTGCAACCCCCTTTATCATGAGACGTTGTATACCTTGACTAATGCACATCTTCAAACCGTGAAGTAGAATATCATACTTTGCTTCATTGTTGCTTGTTGAACCTGGTAGATTGACCTTCTCTTCCATGACCACCTCTCCACTTCGGTTGAGAAACACTAGCCCTCCCCCTGCTTTACCTGTGACTCGTCGAAAAGCTCCATCAAAGAACAAAGTAAATTCATTAGGGATACTTTTAGGTGGTGAAAATGGTAGGGTCTTTACTTCAGGAACTTTTATCTCCTTCTCATGTACCCTATAAGTGAGAATCCCTGCCAATTGTGCTCGCACATTGTCTTCTACCTTGAAAGAATATTGGAACTCTTGAAATTCCCTAATTCACTTTGAGATCCTAGTACTAAGGTTCATTTGAGACGACACCTAAGGAAACAAATTTTATGCAGTGAGAATTACAAAAGGTTTTGGTAATAGATAGGATCTAAATTTTCTTACTTCAAACATGAGAGCAGGCATCATGAGTCCTGCCTCTGTGTAGCCTCTCTCCAAGGAATTCATGACCCTACTAGCAAAGTAGATGGGTCGCATCTTAATAATGTGGGGATCTTGTTGGAACAAAACTGCACTATTTTTTTCTTTTTCAACACTAGAGCTAACAGAGAATGTGTACTCCCAACAAGGAGGCATGAGTGTTGGTAGTTCTGATAGAATGACTTTAATGTTACAAAAGTATTCTTCAAGCTCATCAGAACAAACAAACTCAACTTGTTGTGTCAATTTTTGCAAAGGGTGAAGTAACTCCGAGGCTAAGTGAATGAAGCGTGACATATACTTCACCTTTTGAATGAATAAGATGACCTCCTTAAGACTCTTTGGTGATGATAACTTAATAAGAGCCTTTGCCTTTGAAGGATTCACCTCGATGCCTTTGCAAGAAAAAACTTTGTGACCAAGCAAGATCACTTCATCCTCACCTATGTGGCACTTGTCGGGGTTGAGTTGACCTCCCATGTCATAGAGCTTCTTCAATCCTTCTTCTAACCTCTATAGATGCAAAGATTTTAAGTTATAAATGCAAAAATCATCAATGAACACCCTAATTGACTTTCGAAAGAATGCTTGAAACCACGTTCATGAAGCATTGGAAATTTTCCGGAGTATTTGTCAAGCCAAATGGCATGACTCTAAAAGCATAACAACCCCAAGGAGTGATGAAGGTTGTTTTCAACTGATCTTTCAATGCAATACCTATTTGAAAGTAACCTGAGTAGCCATCACAAACATTATACTTCTCATGACCGGCTATCTCATTTAGTATCTCATCCTGAAATGGGAGGAGAAAGTGATCTCTTTTTGTCGCCTCATTGAGTGGACGGTAATCCACACACACCCCCACTTGCCATTCTTATTGGGAGTGACAACAACGGGAGAGACCCACTATGAATTCTCCATTGGATAAATGAAACCTACTGCTAGAAGCTTCCTTACCTCCTTGAGTAGAGCTTGCTCCTTGATAATGACTCCTAGCCATCGTAGCTTTTGAGCCTTAGGTGTGGCCTCTATCTTTAACTCAATCTTGTGTTGAAAAACATCTACTCCATGCACATTTGTATAGTCTTTAGCAAAAATCTAGGAAACTTCCTTAGCACACATTTGAACTCCTCTCTTTCTTCCTTTATAAGTGTGGTTGATAGCATACCTTCTAGCATCCCTTTGTCTTGTACACCTTGATTCTCTTGAGGACCTATCTCCTCCAAGCCTGGGCAAGAGGTCTCTTGGTTGCTTGGATTAAACCTTACCCCCATGAATTTGATGGAAGACTCCTCTTCAGTAATGCTGCCATAATTTCTTCCTCTGAGGTGATATCACTCCAGTCTTCCTCTGTCTCACTTTGTGATGATTCTTTATGGAGCTCCTCTTGATGTTGCTCCTTCATGTCAAAGACAACCTTCTTATGATTGTCATTCTTGCAAATCAACTTTTCACTTTCCCAATCTTGCAAAGCTTGCATTTTCATTAGCCATGGTCTTCCTAAGATAAATGGATAGCCACTTCCCTTGGTTGACATAACATAAAAATCCACTGCCTTCTTAATGCCAAAGGCCTCCACAAATTTTTTTTAGAAATGCCTATGCACCTAGCCTTGTTATTGTTTGCCATTTTCACTTTGATTCCAAGTGTCTCATGGATGTGCATGCCTAGTCTTTGCATGAGTCCCTCTGTCATGATACAAATTTGTGCACCCCCATCCACTAGACCTTTCCTAACCAACCTCCCAATCTAGCACATGTGTAATATCCTCATTCATTTCAGCTTGTGCAATTTTTACAACATGCACACCCTCTTTCACCTTTCTCCTAGTGCTAATTGCCTTCATTGAATACCTCCTAACTTGTGGACATAATGCAAGAAATTTGAGGCCATGAGATGTCAGGGTCCTTACCTCTCATGTCCTCCAAGAGGTTGAATGGATCCATACCATGTCCAAGAGGGAAGTCTTGGAGGTTGATACGATGTTGAGTCCTCTTGGCTTCCTTGGTCTCCTTCGCCTTCTTTCCTTGTCCATGGTCACTTTGTGACGTGGCTCCTTCTTTCTCCTTACCTTTTCCACGGCCACACTTAATGCCATTTGCTTCCATGCCAATCTCATATGAATTTGTTACCTCTACCACATGCACATTTGGATATGGCAAAGGTGGAACTCCTTCCACTCCTTGTGGAGGTGGTCTTGCTCTAAGTTGCATTTATACGCCCATATAACAAAAATTGTACTTATATTTTGGTATTATATGTTGTATACTTGTATTATATGCGTATATCCAAATAGATCATATTTCGATCAAAATATTGTTTTCTTTATAAAAAAGGTGCCGTGACAGTTCGAACGAACTGTCACGACATTGAAATTGCTGATAGAGAGCAGAGAGAGAGAGAGAGAGAGAGAGAGAGAGAGAGAGAGAGCAGAGAGAGTGCTCGCACCAATAGCAACAGTGCTATCGCGGTAGTCAAGTAATCTCTTTTTTTTCTTTTTATGTTTTTTTTTAGCTAGCACTGTTGTTGTGGAGCATTGATCGCACCTCAGTGTTAGTTTGCAGGTTGTATTTACTAGCACTATTGTTGTGGAGCTTTGCTCACACCTCAGTGTTAGTTTGCAAGTTTGTCACTCTCTTTGGCTGTGCTAACCCCCATGTCACACTGCAAAGAGAGAGGGTTTAGACGCCCGTCCTTGGCTGTGTTGATCCTCGTGACATACTACAATGGGGGTTAGACTTTAGACGCTTTGTCCTTGATTGTTGCTGACCTCTGTGTCACACTGCAGGGAGTAGCTTAGGATGTGTAATTAGATTTTCCGTCTCTGGTTGTTGGTGACCATCAAGTCGCACTGCAGGGAGGGATTAGCTATCTTACATCCTTTCTTCCGTGTTGTTGTTGACCATTGCGTCGCACTACTGGAAGATTGGATTTAATAGATTATTTATCTCTATCTATTGCTGACCACCATGTCGCACTACAGGGAGGGGTTTATGATTTTTAAATCCTTTGTTCTTGGATGTTACTGACCATTGCGTTGCACTGCAAGAAGATTGATATAATAGATTCTTCATATCTGTCTGTTGTTGACCACCCTATCACACTGCCGAGAGGGGTTTAGGGTTGTCAAATCTTTTGTTCTTGGCTATTGCTAACCATCACCGTGGTCTGTTTTGCTGACCACTATGTCACACTGCAGGGAGGGGTTTGGGGTTGTCAAATCCTTCGTTCTTGGTTGTTGCTAACCATCACGTCGCATAATTGGATTTAATAGATTCCTCGTCTCTGGTTGTTGCTGACCATTGTGTTGCACTGCAAGGAGGGGTTTAAGGTTTTAAAATCCTTTGTTCTTGGTTGTTGTTAACCATCGTGTTGCACTGCAAGAAGATTGGATTTAATAGATTCTCCATCTCTGGTTGTTGCTGACCACCGTGTCACACTACAGGGAGGGGATATATATCTTACATCCTTCAATCTTGAGTGTTGCTGACCATCGTGTCGCACTGTAGGTTGATTGGATTTAATAAATTTCTCATCTGTAGCTGTTGCTGACCACTGTGTCGCACTGTAGAGAGGGGCTAGGTATTTTAAATCCTTCGTCCCTGACAGCTGATGACTTCCACGTCGCACTGCAGGGAGGAATTATATATGTTTAGGTCTTTCATTGCTGGTTGTTATTATTGGCCATGAAATGTTTCTGTTTAGAACTATTTACAATCATATATGTCAAATTTATATATATTCTAGATCTACCTTACTTATATTTGCTTCATGTATTTTCAGGCTTCGGTCATGGTAGAGACAAAGTTAACGCGTCAACATCGCAAAATCATTTGTGGTGCTCTAGTTTTATCTCTCTATGGAGCTTTAGACGATCATTTGTGTCGGGCATTTGATCCACTACAAGCAAAGTTTGATGATTTTGTGATTGAACTTGTGGAACAATGTTGGATGAAATTGTGTAGTGCATTCCCTGTATCATTTGACCCAGCTCTGCACACTAATGGAGTAATGCATAACACAGTAAAGCAATTATTGGGCCAGGGCACTAGAAGCTTTGAGAGTATGGTTCATCCAGAAATAAAAGCCAAACCTGAATCAAAGAGAATACAACTTGTGGCACAACTACATTCAAAATTGAAGAGCAAGGATAAGTCAAAGGATCTTCAAAACGTCCTAGGATAGAAGAGGATGTGAGCCCTTAGCTATACACCTGGATGATACTACATGTCCTCCTATCCTACACTTACTTGGGGAACATTCTATCTTTCACTTGCAAGTACCCCAATTAGGTGAAGGACATTTTGCAAATGTGAAACAAGTTTCAATGACCCATCCTCTCTTCAAAGATTCTATCTATGCAGCAAAGTTCTAAAGGATCAGATAGGAAGCTAGTTGCCATTACAAACAGATCAACTGCTACTACTGTTCAACATTGTGGAATGATATTTCTCCGTGCTCTTGTTCGTTATAGCAAAGGCCTATGTTAATCTTCAAGCTTTGGAATGGATGTCACCTTGAGTAGTGGATTCAAGCATGTCATCATGATGGAAGCAAGCCTACAATCAGAGAGTTTCGACACACATCTGGAATTGTACAATAGTTCATAGACAACATTTTGCCGATCTGCAACACTCTTCTACTGACGATGAAATCCATGCATAGTCACGACTTTATTCACAACAATCTACACGCTACAAATATTCTACTACATTTTGGCGAGCGAGGAGTGTGTGTTAGAATCACGGACTGGGGACAAAGTACACCATCAAACACTTTTGCAACATTTCCCAAGTTGCCAGATCTCAACCCTCAAACTAGAGCTCAATTCAAGCGAGATTATCCATGGACTACTCTTGAAAATATCATCACCAATATAGTCTCTCATATATTCTTAGACGCTTGGTTGTGTGTATTCCAGAGCCCTCTGAGGTTCTCAAGCGCAAATTTGTATGAAATGTAAACAAACATCTTGCCAGTGGAAAATTCTCCAAATCCTTGGATAGGCCTAAAATATGGGATTTAAGACTTTGTTTGAACGGAGCCCATAATGTTGGCTGTCATGTTGTAACCGAATCTGGCTTGAAGCTTGTTGATGATTAGACCAGTAATAATATTTTTTGTCATTAATAGTGGGCAATGTGTGATGATATTTCAAACTAGATCTTTATTCATATTTTTAGTTACGTCTTTAAAGTTCTTTAAGTTAGGGTTTTGAAGTATTTCAAGTTGGATCGCCAAAATCCTCTAAACCATCTCTCTTTTCTAAGTGCTAAGGCTTCGCTCATTAATGTTTATTGTTTTGCATTTCAAGTTTGGAAGATATTTCTCCCGGCCAGATTTCACATCAGCCTAATGCTCCTTTGCTTAATCATGCATTGGCACAACAAATTTACAAAAAGGAAACGATTCGGGTGGCTCAAGGAGATCTTGTCGCTTTGGTTGCGTCCCAAGAAGACGAATCAGAACTTCAAGGGGAGCCACTGAATTACAGGCAATGCAGACAGTTATGCCCAAATCATTTTGTACGCAATACATTATTTTGAGTTAGTGGAAATTGTAAGATCTCTGACCCCGAGCTAAAGAGCACCCCTATACTACAAAATAATCATACTGCAAAAAGTTACTGTTTTTGGTAGTTTTTCTAAATCTGTCGGTGCCAAGATGTTTAGAATGTTATAGAGCTTTCAAAAATAAATAAAAACAAATTTTGTGAAAATTCTCCTAAAATAGTAAGTTTTTGGTCACCCGACCCATCTAAGTTTTGACCGTCTCAACAAACTGCACCCGTACCCCAAATTTGAAAAAAATGCATTTCCGGATGCTGAGGGCTGCTAAACATGGCAGGTACTCGGGATTATGCACCTTAGATCTAGCTTAGTACAACATGTTTCAACATTAAAATCTAATTTGGATTACCCATCTTAGGTTAAAATTAATTTTCCTAAGGTTTGTGTGGGGAGCACCGGGGCTCGAGGGCTGTGTGGGAACAAGCCCCAGGCTACTGTAGGCTTCAGATAGCATGAGAGGGCGCCCTCACACACAGATGAGGCTCGTGGGGTACTTTCCCAGCATGAGAGAGAGTGAGTGAGTGATTTAGAAAAGCAGTTTGGACACTTACTAGCAATGCAACTAGAATTGCCTTGCACGAACTTAGTGCTCCTCCAGATGCATTTAGCAGCAGAGGTCAACCTCTCTAGCTTGAGAAAACTATTTAAGGGCATGCTCACACACACACAAACACACATTTGCTCACACACACATACTCAGTACACACACATACATTGGAGAGGTGCTGCAGGCACACACAACTTCTAGAGGAGGATCAAAGGAAGGAAGTGCTGCCCAAATCTCGCCACAAGAACTCCATTGAATCAGCAAATCAAGTAAAATTCAGCCCAACCTACGTTCTTTTTTTCCCGAATTTATCAATTTAAAGTAGTGGGTATAAAATGGCCCCAACAAAGAGGACTCGTTTCGGTGGATCTCAAGACCGTGAGGCTGGCACGAGCAACTCTAACAGGAAGGGGAAAGCTCCCATGGTCGAGCAAGCACCGGCCATCTCACGAAGTAACGACGAGGAGATTGTTGAGGTAGGTCAAATTTCAATTCAAGTATTGTTTAATTAACATTGCATTCGATAAGGTAGGAAGGAAACATATCCCCAAGCATGTTGGAAATCCAATGGAGACCACGGCATTTAAATTAAGTGTATTTTTATTCAAGTAGGAAAGAATGATTTTGGAATATACTGTCTGAAGTAGGAAAGATTGTTTGTTAGGGAAAATTTAGCTCGGCCAGTTCATTTTCAATTTCAATGTTGATTTAGTCCTGATCCTCCTCTTGATCATAGGGGACGGCTCGCGAAGATTTCGCAGTAGCTAGAGTTACTAGCTTAGGGCCTCTATCCACAACTTGCGTTCTTTGCGGTGGGATATTCATGTCGTGCTTTTTATGCGGTGGACAAGTCTAGTTGTATGGACAACTAGGTGACAACAGTTGGAGTCAACACTCGTTGGGGGATTACGTGCCTCCAGAACATTGGAATTTTTAATGAAATGAGTTTTGAGTGAATTTTTACTAGGAAAGATTGTTTTGGTGCCGCTTGTAATACTGTCTGAAGGGCTGTCCTAATGAATCTTGTGAATCAGAACTTAATCAATGAACTTATATGTTGAACAATCATTGTGGTAGTAATTAGGACACACAAAGAAGTGTGGGGGTGGAAAGTGGGGGCTTGGCTCGGGTTGCCAATGCCTATGAGAAGGGTGGTCCCGATTGGTCGGGAACTCTCTGTCCCCATAGTACGGTAAATGACGCTAGAATTTCTCATTGCACCAAAAGCAGTGAAGTCCCCAAGTGTACCCTCTGAAAGCAATGGGGAAAAAGGCACCCGAGACTTCTCTCCTTTTGGAAGGTGAGTCTTAGGACCGATAATTGGTTGGACACGCTTTCCCCTGCGGGGTGGAACTAGATCTCGTTGCTAGTAGGCTCGATCGACTCAATTTACTTGGTGATGAGAGCTTGTCCGCTATAATTGATCCCTTAAACCACTTTGTTTGCTTCCGTTATAGATCTAGTGGCCACTAGGTTTACCATCAGAACCGTCGTTTGAGAGGATGGGGTGGGGACCTCACACCTGGTATCAGAGCAAGGTTAGGATAGACTGTGAACTAAAATTCGTACTGTTTGAAAATTTTAGAACTAAGGAAATCTAGGTAGCTAATCCAAACTCCTTGCATTCGTGTTGCAAGAGATCCCGCACTTGAATACCAAAAGTTACAAGTCTTTAAGATTATTTATGAGCAAGCATGTCGTTCCCCAAATTATTGTTTTTGGCGGGACGTGATGGAGATGCTGCTAAAGGTCAATACACCGCACTCCACTCGCACTGATAAAGGATGGGAGATCGACTGGATCCAGAAGGCGGGATTTACTACATCAACGCTCGGAAGTTAGGATGCCTGGCTACTGACTTAAAGAAAATCCATTGGGAAGAAGAATTGAGAGTAGTGCAGTTATACTACTTGTTGCCTACACATTCGGGCGTCACTGTTGCTACTTCTGACGGCACCGAGCAAACTCTCAATGAGTGGCTTTGGGACAAGGTCACTGATGTAATTCCAGCAAACACAGTTAGAAATTTTGGTGCTCCAAGACACTTATCCAAGAGTATGAACACCATAATTTACTACCCACCTAAGGATAAGTATAGGGACTATTTTTCAGGAGAAATAGAGGATTGTAAGAATGTGACAACACATAAACATCGTCTATATCATTATATCCCAGGACAGCCTGCCAGACGTATCATATAGATATCCCAGAATGCTATGTAATAAATTGATCAAAAGTTATCCTAAGCCTCAAAAGGTTACGATTGTAATAAAATTTCTATCAATAAAAGGACTTTTTGTCTCTCGGTGATTTGAAACTTGGATTTTATTAAAGTCCCGAGTTTATTTAAATCTTGAACTCTAGCAATCGTATCAAATTCAATGTAAACCATGTAGGCACCACATGTCGCTCTCTATTCGGCGACAGCACAAGAAAAGAAGATCCTCCTTAAACAAGCCCAACCTCCGACCTTTAAGGGCGAGAGAGCTAATGTGGAGAGAGATGCGGAAGTGTGGATAGAAGCGATGGATGACTATTTCGAGGCTGCAGGGACTCAACCCAAGAACCAGACCATGCTCACAATGTTCCTCCTCGCTGGCGATGCCAAGATTTGGTGGAAACAGCATTGCAGAGATTTGAACATCAAGGGATCTTCTCAGTGGTGGGAAGACATCAAGGCTGCAGTGATGGGGCGTTACTTACCACCCACTTATAAAACCTTGAAGATGAACAAGTTCTTTTCCCTTCGTCAGTCGACTTCTTCAGTCGAGGAGTATTACTCAAAGTTGTTACTCTTCGAAGATATGCTCCTAGAATGACCCTGGATCAACAAGTAGCACGGTTCTGCCAAGGGCTCATTGACCCCTTGAACAATCGGCTAGAAGCTCTGAAGCCAACAACGCTTCAAGATGCCTTGCTAAGAGCTAAATCGTTAACTATGGATATTCAGAAGGTCAATCAAAATAGGAGGAATCATTTGGCAAAAAGGACAAGGATAAATGTTTGGAATAATAGACCAACCAACCAAGCATATAAACAACGCCCAATAGTAGCCACTATCGCATTTATGGAATTTCCAAATGTACTTTGTTATGAGTGCAATGAATTCGGGCATTACCTATCTAAATGCCCCAAGAAGACTCAAGCAACCAGGGCCAATGCCATACCTCTAAATGTCTATGGGCGAGGTCAACCTAACGGAAGAGGAGGACGTGGAAGGGTAAACAGAGGGCGAGGGCGTGAAGCTACCGCCAGAGTGAATGCCGCAGTGGTACAACCAACTGTGGGAGATGAAGCAGAGGAGAGAGCAACCTTGCATGCTGCAATTGACAACCCCAATGGTTGCGAGCAATATGCAGTCATTCATACGCCAGGATCTCTCAGAGGTGAACAAGTTAACATCCTTATAGATTGTGGTAGTACTCTTTCATTTCTTTCACCCAGATGCATGAGGAATCTAAAGCTAGATACCAACAAGCAAATTAGTTGTAGAGTTAGCAAGCGTCAAGGAAGTAGTATCTCAACACTTTGCAGGTATAATCAACTTTGACCTAGGGGGACACTCAACTTCTTCCCAATTTCGAACCCTACCTTTAGGATTATTTGATGGGATACTAGGGATGGACTGGCTAATGAAAAATTAAGCCCACATCCATTGTGCACAAGGGAATTTTACCTTTACATATAACTTGGGTAATGAAGTCTTAATCTAGGGGAAAAATGGGAGACCTAGGGCTAGTCTAGGCCAGCAGACTTTGAAGGGACTGAGAAAGGGGCAGCAAATTTATGCGGTAAAGCTCAACAAGGTGGACCAATCAGACGCCAGACTTCGACCAAACTGGTTGAGGGAGTATGATGATGTATTCCCTGAAGACCTTACGAATCTTCCACCACATAGAGAGGTAGATCATGAGATCGAGACTATTCCTGGATGTGAACCTGTCTCAAAGCGACCTTATAAAATGTCACTTCCAGAGGCCATAGAACTCAAGGAACAACTTAGGAAACTCATTGAACAAGGATTCATTTGACCCAGTACGTCTCCTTGGGGCGCACCAGTTCTTTTTCAGAAGAAGAAGGATGGGACCTTAAGGCTATGCATAGATTACCGTGGACTGAACCAGGTAACTGTAAAAAATAAGTATCCAATTCCAAGGATTGACGAACTCGTGGATAGACTCCATGGAGCCAAAATGTTTACAAAGATTAATCCAAGATCGGGATACTATCAAATCAGGATCAAGGAATCAGACATTCCAAATACAGCTTTCAACTCTAGGTATGGACACTACGAATTCACAGTAATGTCCTTTGGTCTAACAAATGCTCCTGCAAGCTTCAATCGACTTATGCAGGATATTTTCAGACCTTATCTGGACGATTTTGTCATGGTTTTCTTTGACGACATTCTGATCTATTCTAAGAACGAGGTAGATCATGAAAAACATGTTAGCAAAGTACTTGATCTTCTTCGAGAACACCAACTTTACGCTAAAGCGAGCAAGTGTACCTTCTGCTCACCAAAGGTCAATTATCTTGGATTTATCATATTGGCCGAAGGGATTTCAGTGGACCCAGATAAAATCAAGGATATCGTTGATTGGCCTCAACCATCCACCGTCAGCGAAGTAAGAGGATTTCTTGAAAAAATGGGATGGTACATGATTTTTGTCAAGGACTATGCACGTATTGCTGCACCTTTGACGAAACTCCTGAAGAAACGAATGAGGATCAAGTGGAAGATCGAGCACGAGTCTAGTTTTGCTAAGCTAAAAGAATTCTTGGTCTCAGCTCCTATCTTAAAGCTTCTAGATTTCACTAAGGAATTTGAAATAGCAACCGATGCTAGCAAATTTGCTTTAGACGGAGTTCTTACTCAAGAAGGAAGACCGGTGGCGTATACTTCACGAAAGCTGAGGGATCATGAGAAGAATTATCTAACTCACAATTTGGAACTTTTAGCGGTTATACATGCGCTGAAGTTATGGAGACATTATCTTCTCGGACACAAGTTTCAGCTAGTTACAGACCACAAGAGCTTAAAATGGATTTTTACTCAACCTATTCTCAATATGCGACAACAGCGATGGATAGAACTCTTACAAGAATATGACCTTGACATAAAGTATAGACTAGGGAAGGAAAATGCCATTGCAGATGGACTTAGTCAAAAATCTTTTCTCAGAGCTATCTCTATTCCAAATAACCCTATCTGGGATAGAATTAAAGAAGCATCTTTGGTAGATCTAGAATACCAACGTGTAGTATCATTAGTCCAGCAGAATAAGATGCCTGAAGCTAAAGATTACTCTCTTATGGGAGGATGTCTTTACTTCAGACATAGACTCTGTGTGCCCAGAGACCCAGCTTTAAAGAAGACTATTCTGTATGAAGCTAACTATAGCCCTACATCAGGACATCCAGGTTATGCTAAGACTCTTCATGCTATCAGGAGGAGTTATTTTTGGTCTAGAATGAAAGGAGACATACTTCGCTATGTGAGGCAATGTCTTTCTTGTCAGCGGATAAAAGCTGAAAGAATCAAGTTACCAAGGTAACTTCAACCTCTTGACATACCCCAGATGAAATGGGAATGCATCAGTATGGACTTTGTTACAGGATTACCTTCTACAGGACGTTATGACTCTGTATTTGTGGTTGTTGATATGCTCACAAAAGTGGCTCATCTAATACCTATAAAGACAACCTTTACTGCTTCGGATATAAGCGGAGTATTCATCAAGGAAATTTTTAGGTTACCGTGTTTACCCAAGCGTATCGTCAGTGATAGAAAGGCCAAGTTTACATCAAAGTTTTGGACTTCTCTTTTCCAATCTATTGGGTCACAATTAGCCTTCAGCACAACGTATCATCCGAAGACAGATGCGCACACTGAAAGAGTAAATCAAGTCATTGAGGACATTCTCAGGACCTATTGTTCGCAAGAGCCAAAGAAGTCGTTACAATATCTTCCTTTGGTAGAATATGCTTACAGTTCTTCCGAACAAAGAAGCATTGGAATGTCACCCTTCAAAGCTCTTTATGGACAAGACTGTTTAGCACCGCTTAACTTTTCAGACCCAACCATCAGGGTAGAAGCCTCTAAGAAGATGCTAGAAGACATGGAAGCTCAGACTAAAGCCATTCGCCAAGACATCCAAGCAGCTCAGGATAGACAAAAGCATTACGCAGATAAGAATCGATCAGAACGGACCTTCAAGGAAGGAGAAAAAGTTTTTCTACGAGTCCGACTGAAGAAAAGCAACTTATCGTTAGGAAGGTACAAGAAACTAAGCCCGAGATATTGTGGACCCTTCGAAATCACTTAGGTTGTGAGTGACCAGGCCTACAAGCTCAAGTTACCCGCAAACGTAAGGGTTCACGATGTATTTCATGTCAGCCTACTCAAACCCTACATTCCTAACCCGGATCAACTCTTGGACTCAGATCTGATAGTTATGCTAGCACAAGGAGTTCTCGAACTTCAACCTGATTACGTCCTTGAATCAAGAGAAAGAAAGCTACGAAACAGGACAATTACCGAGCACCTTGTGAAGTGGAAAGATTATCCTGAAGAAGACGCTACTTGGGAGGACGAACCAACGCTCATAAAGGATTATCCTAATAAATTCTTGAGATAAGGACATCTCAAATTTTTCACGTTGGGGAGGTTGTAAGATCTCTGACTCCGAGCTGAAGAGCACCCTTGTACTACAAAATAATCATACTGTAAAAAGTTACTATTTTTGGTAGTTTTTCTAAATCTGTCGGTGCCAAGATGTTTAGAATGTTATAGAGCTTTCAAAAATGAATAAAAACAAATTTTGTGAAAAATTTCCTAAAATAGTAAGTTTTTGGTCACCGGACCCATCTAGTTTTGACCGTCTCAACAAACTGCACCCGTACCCCGAATCTTAAAAAAAAAGCATTTCCGGACGTCGAGGGCTGCTAAATATGGCAGGTAATCGGGATTATGCACCTAACCTCCAGCTTAGTACAACATGTTTCAGCATTAAAATCTGATTTGAATTACCCGTCTTAGGTTAAAATTAATTTTCCTAAGGTTTGTGAGGGGAGCACCGGTGCTCGGGGGCTGTGTGGGAACAAGCCCAAGGCCACTGCAGGCTTCAGATAGCAGGAGAGGGCACCCTCACACACAGATGAGGCTCGTGGGGTACTTTCCCAACATGAGAGAGAGTGAGTGAGTGAGTGAGTTAGAAAAGCGGTTTGGACACTTGCTAGCAATGCAACTAGAACTGCCTTGCATGAACTTAGTGCTCCTCCAGATGCATTTAGCAGCAGAGATTGACCTCTCTAGCTTGAGAAAACTATTTAAGGACATGCTCACACACACACAAACACACATATGCTCACACACACATACTCAGTACACACACACACACACACACACACACACACACACACTCCTACACACACATACATTGGGGAGGTGCTGCCGGCGCACACAACTTCTAGAGGAGGATCAAAGGAAGGAAGTGTTGTCCAAATCTCACCACAAGAACTCCATTGAATCAGAAAATCAAGTAAAATTCAGCCCAACCTACGTTATTTTTTTCCCCGAATTTATCAATTTAAAGTAGTGAGTATAAAATGGCCCCAACAAAGAGGACTCGTTTTGGTGGATCTCACGACCGTGAGGCTGGCACGAGCAACTCTAACGGGAAGGGGAAAGCTCCCATGGTCGAGCAAGCATCGGCCATCTCACGAAGTAACGACGAGGAGATTGTTGAGGTAGGTCAAATTTCAATTCAAGTATTGTTTAATTAAATTGCATTCAATAAGGTAGGAAGGAAACATATCCCCAAACATGTTGAAAATCCAATGGAGACCACGACATTTAATTTAAGTGTATTTTTATTCAAGTAGGAAAGAATGATTTTGGAATATACTGTCTGAAGTAGGAAAGATTGTTTGCTAGGGAAAATTTAGCTCGGCCAGTTCATTTTCAATTCTAATGTTGATTTAGTCATGATCCTCCTCTTGATCACAGGGGGCGGCTCGCGAAGATTTTGGAGTAGCTAGAGTTACTAGCTTAGGGCCTCTATCCACGACTTGCATTCTTTGTGGTGGATACCCACGACTTGCGTTCTTTGCGGTTGGATGTCCATGTCGTACTTTTTATGCGGTGGACAAGTCTAGTTGTATGGACAACTAGGTGACAACGGGTGGAGTTAACACTCGCTAGGGGATTTCATGCCTCCAGAACATTGGAATTTTTAATGAAATGAGTTTTGAGTGAATTTTTACTAGAAAAGATTGTTTTGGTGTCGCTTGTAATATTGTCTGAAGGGTTTTCCTAATGAATCTTGTGAATTGAAACTTAATCAATGAACTTATATGTTGAACAATCATTCTGGTGGTAATTAGGACACACAAAGAAGTGTGAGTGTGGGGGTGGAAAGTGGGGACTTGGCTCGGGTTGCCAATGCCTATGAGAAGGGTGGTCCCGATTAGTCGGGAACTCTCTGTCCCCATAGTACGGTAAATGACGCTAGAATTGCTCATTGCACCAAAAGCAATGAATTCCCCAAGTGTACGTGCCTCTGAAAGCAATGGGGAAAAAGGCACTCGAGACTTCTCTCCTTCTGGAAGGTGACTCTTAGGACCGATAATTGGTTGGACACGCTTTCCCTTGTGGGGTGGAACTAGATCTCGTTGCTAGTAGGCTCCACTCAATTTAGTTGGTGATGAGAGCTCGTCCGCTAGTTGATCCCTTAAACCACTTTTTTTGCTTCCGCTATAGATCTAGTGGCCACGAGGTTTACCATCAAAACCGTCGTTTGAGATGACGGGGTGGGGACCTCACAGAAATGTTAAGGCTCGAAATAAATATCCTTTCAAGATTTATCCAAGTATACAGATAGCCACCAGATAATAATTTACTTTGTGTAACAATGCTATTGTTATTATTTATTTTAGCCCAAAGTATATTGGAACGATCATCCCACTACAAGAGGCATCGACAAAGGACGCCCAACCGAGAAGATTCATGCATGGGAAGCCAATTAAGAAGACCCTCCTTGCAAGAGAGGTTACACATATTTGCCCAAAGAAACCACAGTCATTGAGTAGCTCGCAACCCAAGGCATGGATTTGGCAAGCCAAGGAGAGACCCTAGCCATGTTGTGCGCTCGTATAGCAGATCTAGAAAGAAAGTCGGCATGGTATGAGGCAAGATATGGGCTTGTTATCGAAGAAGAGATAGGCAATGCGGGTCCAAGTGATTCACTTGGCAATTCAAAATTTCTTGTATATGATCTTTTAGGGGATCCAGTCCATGATTTAAATTAAATCTCCCAAATAATATTAAGCTCTTTTTGTATCTTAAATCTCAAGATTTGTAACTAAAACCTCTTTTTGTTGGAACAAATAAACATGTCGATGTTGTTGCAATTGTGTAAGTTTTATTCTCTCTCCCTCCCTCTTTCCGACAATGATAGAAAGAAGATGGAGAGAGGAGAGACAATGAGAGAGAGAGAGAGAGAGAGAGAGAGAGAGAGAGAGAGATTGTGAAGCTAAACTCCACACAACTTTTGCATTACAAAACTCATTGAGAATATGTACAAACTTTATAGCTCATCCGTCCCCTCAATCACACGCACCATGTCATGAATTTCTTCGACATCTAAAACATTCCGGATCAATATCTTTCGGGTTCCATTGCTTTGTGTGTTTGAAAGTGCTCGAAGCTTTCTTCTATGACACGTGTGGCTAACTTTGCTGACTGATGCATAAGTCGCATGTTACAAAATACATACACTAAGTTTGCAACTTGTTTAGGACTTAATCGGTTTTGTTAAGCAAATGAAGACCAATTCCTGACATTTGGCATTGGGCCTCCATTGAAACAGTTTCAAAGTGACAAATCATTTCTTTTTTTCTTTCTTAAAAATATTTACACTATAATTTTTTTCTAAATTGCAATCTATTCTACATCAAAATAAAAATATGCACATCAAATGATCTATGATAGTCAACAAGAGGCAGGATGATAGGGTTTGGTGACGTGAGAATTTCTCCTACTCTTTGAGCACCAAACATGAACACCATATGCTACTGAAGATGGATCTTTCTACTAATTGCAATGTCTATTCTAATGTGTGGAGTGAAATGGAAAGGAAAAGCCTCTATTTTGGGTCATTATCCATGGTCTATGCATGACCTAATGCTTAAAACAAAACAAAAATATAGACGTCCAAACTAAGGTCGTACCTAATGAGAGGCAAAATAAAAGGATTTACTGAAGCATTTATCTTGGCTAACCTAAGAGGGCCAAAAATTCTATGAATTAGTGATTGAAATTGTAATTTAGTGCTACAAATGATATGCACCTTTTTCCTTGCAATGGGAACAAATGGATCATACAAGTTTTTGTGATTCATGCAACCTACTTGATTATGCTAATAAGCATTCATGCAATATGCAACAACAACAGACACCAAGCCTTCCTCAGTGGGGATGCACAAAAATTGAGGTGGTCCGGGTCGGCGGGCAATAAGAGAAGGGACCTCTAAACTCTCCTCAAGGCTCTCGTGTTGCTCAATTGGGGTTTGGGAGACTACAAGCTCACAAGACAACAACAAACCCACAGCCAAACCCAACAAAAGAAAGGGACATGACCTAGTTATGGATGCAAACTAGGAGGAAAATAGTATGTAGCCAAACAGAGGAAAGCAAAATTGCCACACAAACACACACCAAACATAGTCCTTCATAACCATAGGGATTTGGAAGAGATTAAGGTAGAGAGTACAAATCAACTTGAACAACGAGATCCTGGCCTAAAAGATGCTTCCAGGATTAGAAAAATTAGAGAGAAAACACAAGGCTTGATCTTATTGTCATTACACCATTGTCTTAGGGTTATGGGAGCCCTCTCATCATATTACCCTTACAATTAGTCTTAGGAGAACAATTCAACAATTCCCTAAAAACCACAAAGCATGAAAGGACACAAATAATATTGAGGACAAGCTCACCTTATACAAGCCATTGAGCCAATTTGCCAGGTTGATTTTGCAGAGAAGAGGCTTAGCCGTTGTACACAATTGCACCCCAAACTATCAATCTTATTTATGAGCAAGTGGAAGCTACAAATGTGACGGAGAGTAGGGCATCACTCAATTTCTCTCAATAGCTTCAAAGCATCTCTATGTACATATGAGTATAATGTGATAGAGAGCTCTCAAATATTACAATGTCTTCACACAACTAGGGTTGGAGAGTGCTATGTTATGTGTGCAATGGATCTCTTTTACAAAGAAGAGAAGGGCTCTATTTATAGGTTTTTGAAAGTCCCAATTAGGATTAAGCTTAATCAATTTTATTAACAGAAACACGGATTATGATCTTTTTAATTTCAAATGAGAGTGGGTCTCTCTTATCGTTTGAGACACATGAATGTAGACTCAAGGAGAGAGAATTATTGAGGTTGAAAGGAGAGAGGTTTGAGTGAATAACTTAGGAGTGACTACTTTAGTGGATAGTAGAAGGTACATGTTTACAACAAGGTTAGTGGTTAGTGTTAGTAATCACTAAAAAGTTAGTGGTACAATTTACAATGGGTCGAATGAGTTTGATGGTAAAAAGATATGGTGAATGAAGTGGGAATCCTTGAGATGGTGAATCCTTGAAGAACCTCGGACTTACCTTGTGTAGATTGTCAAGAATGACTGCCAAGCCTCTTCTTCTTCTTCTTCTTCTCGTCTTTAAGCCTTCTGTGGGACGCATGTCTAACCTCATCATCCTATCTTATTGCAGTATTAGCAAGAATCACGATTAATTTGTCAAACCATGGACGAAGATGACTCGACTAGTGCATAGAGGTTAGAAGAGGTTGTCAATCTCTCAGAAAACAACTAACAACTCACATCTAACTCAAGCTACACTCAAGTGACTGAAATCACCAAAAGCCAATCGCTCATCGGCAAGAAAATCACATCTTTTACAACATTAAATGACATCCAAACGTAACGAAACTTCTAGGACAAGTTTATAAGACCTAAGCACACATGCTTATGGTTTCAAACCCCACTTTAGGTCAAGTTTCAAAATCACGATTATTAACAACAGTGGATTTTTGACGTAGTCGTTTTCGACCTAGAATGCATCTAAATGCTTAGCAATGATGCCCCAATACCCCGCCTATGCTTAATTTTTTATTTAAAAGTGTAAATTCCTAGTTATAATGAAATTAGGCCGCGGGTCGGTGACGCCACAAGCTACAAAATACTGTGAATGGCTTACCTCAATGCGTAGAGCTCTTACCTGCAGTTGCAATGCAACAAACACAATCGCAATGTGACAACCGGAGAGGGAGTAGGAGAGGGGAGCAGGAAGCACGAGAAGGAGAGAAGTGTGCGCCGTTAGCTCACGCTGTGTATTTCTTATCCAAAACTTTACAAAGTTGGCTTTTATACCTTAGCCAAGGTCTAAAGTGTGTAATGTCCAGTGCCCAAGACCTTTGAGGCTCCACACTTACTGTATCTGCAACCCACGTACACCAAGTGACCTACACTTTACATCTTGGAACTCTTATTGAGCCTCTAACACATTAAAATATTACAATGGCTTGAAATAAATCGAGAATTTACAATACGTGACCATTTTGAAAAAACGTGTGATAAATGTGTAACTCCAATCTTTACTTCTTCTTCACTTTGATCTTTGATGTGCATCCGTACGTCTTTGGTCTTTAGCAGCTTCTGTTAACTGACGTTGATTCAGTTACCATTCCCCCATTCCGATTTTAGTGCCCATCCTCGGGCACTGTTGAAAGGTGTCCGTGGAGGCTGTGGAAGGTGTTGATTGGTTGTTGATGGCTGATTTTCAATTTGTCGTTGGATTTGTTGATGAGGTTTAATTTGTTGCAGCATCTTCATTGGAGTCAAATAGTCGATTTTGAGAGATGATGTTGCATTTGTCCATTGTAATAGCATAATGATGAGGCTGTTGTTTATTGATGAAAATATTTACAAGGGAAATAGAATGATGAGGTTCTAAATTAAGGTCTAATACCTGGATGACCAAAGGGAAAAAACCCAGTGGGAAAAAAAGTGCCTTTGGGATACGTGCATTATTGGGGTACTTATTAGCATGGGAAATATTAATAAAGTACTCAAGGGATTATTCACTGATAGATATGAAATTAAAAAATGTGATATCCATGGAAGTATCATTAGGAAATTTCGGAGGTCATTTGGAGGGCCATATGAAGGAGAGAGAAAAATAGAGCGCGTCCAATGAGCAGGAGGGCTACGTTACGTAGGAAAGTACGTGGAAAGACTCAAAAAATAGAAAAATACCCTAAAAAATTTCACGAATCTAGGATTGTGGCATCGTAACTTCCTTGCTTTTACCGAGCTGTTAGCTGCGTGTGTGGTCCCACTGTTGATATTCTCTTATGGTCATTAATGTACTGGAGGGTGACCATTAAGTCCGCACAAGATATTGGAATTCTAAAACACTTTCCCTCCATTAGAATGCTTTCCAAGTGAATCTCCCTCCACTAAAGATTTTCTCTGAGAGCTATGGCTTCCACGTCTTCTCGCCCAAGAAGCTCTAGGTGTTTATGGTCTCTCACACCAACTACCAACACCTGCACTTTGCCTAGAAGGCCAAGTAGTAGCATATCCTCAATTACAATATCAACTTCAATAAGTGCAGAGAACCAATGGGTTGGACAAAGGATAAACAAAGGTTCATGGGTCCTCATGCAACCAAGAAGACCCAAGAGGTCTAGTGCTATGAATGTTTACCGCTCAACATGGAAGGCCATAGTGTTGGATTTCAAAGTTGAAATTGGCAAAAGATCTGTAAAGGAAGTTCTTGTTCAGCATGTGTTTACCTATCCAGACGTGATAGAAAACGGTGGAAATGTGTCAGATATACATCAGCCACGTTGCAATTGTAAGTATTCTTGACATCTGAACTGCATTTGATTTTTCATTTCACTTATTGATACTCTCATTATAAATTTTATTATATATTTTGCAACGTTTATCCCTCTTCTTATGAGCAATGGCTCCATTCTTCACATCTCAACTACATTAGATTTGTCATTTTGACTTATTGATACTCTTAGTTTAACTCTTGTTATATATTTTGCAGATGTTTATCCCTCTTCTTATGAGCAGCCTATGGAGTGCATAATAGGCCTCTTCCTTGTTGTTCATGCCCACATTGGTTCTCTACAGTATTCAGGGAGAAGCAGCAAAAGCCTGGCTGATGAAGGAATATTTTTCTATGACCACTTCTACCAACTCAGCCAAGGGAATAAGAATGGCATGTTGGTGAAAGTGCCTCTACCAACCGATTGGAACACTGTGGACTGGCCAGTTCCTGAGGAAACAATGGTGGAGGCAATGCGAAGTAAGCTCTACAAGGATATACAGAGGTCTCTACGTAGCTCTATTCCCACCAAACTGGTTAGAATTGCAAACTTTTGTCATGCTGCACTGTTCATAGAGTTGTTTCATAACTACAGTATATGTGTTACGAGAACTATGTTCATGTGCAAGTCATTTTAGTAGTCATCCTGTGACAAACTTCTTGACAGAGGATGTTATGTAAAGGAAGAGATTGGCATATGGTGCGAGGTCGCGCTTGATACTCTAGTTGTCAAGTACATGATTGCAAGCCAATCACTGTTAGTCTCCTTTTGGTATATGCGATCACAAATGCTCAGATGTAAGTACATTCCTATGGACTAGGTTTCTGCAGGTTTGGAAGATAATCCTCCTGTGGATGTGGAAGTGATTGATAAAGAGCAAGGCCTAATGTTGGTGGTTACAATAAGGAAGCTATGTAGTCTTCTGCAGTTGCGGCACGACATAATTGAAGAGTCAATGGACAGGGACCTTTCAAATTTTTCCTTTTTCCTAGCTGGCCGTAAGCTGATGCGGCATAGGGAAAAAGATATTTTGTGCAAAGAGTTGGATGGTCGGGTTGAAATAGTGTCAATGTAACAGAGATTCTTGTGAACCCAAGTGTATACGAATGACTTTCAATACATGAAGTTTTTTGAGCTCATTTGTCAATTGTTCTCTGTGAATATAAGTGTTCTTGAAATACATTTCTTTAGCCATTGCCACCTCTCTCTCTCTCTCTCTCTCTCTCTCTCTCTCAATGTTAGGCAAGACAAAGACATGATAGAAGAGTCATCTTAATTCATTAGAAAGTACAAACTCGTCCGTGAACAATGGACTGAGATACAATTTCTGTAAGTATGGAATCAAAATGTCTTCAAGGTAAAAATCAAAGGAATGCCCCTTGAAAGAGGGTGGTGAGATAGTTGTTCCTAGTGGATTTAGTTCTCCCTTTTCAAGAGTATCATCAATCAGTAGTGTATTATTTGTATCAAAGGGTACATCGATTTGGCTAAACGGTTTGTACAAAAGAGGTAAATGGGGTTTTTTAGGGTGGTAGTGGCCCTCGACGGTAACACATTTTCTTTGATCATACAAAAAGGCAAAATCTGACGGGTGAGCTCCGCATACACTGCAAACTATTGTAACTAGTGGCGACAAGTTTTGCCTTTGCATTGAAGACCATACGGCAACTCTGAAGCGCGGAAGAAGAAACTGAATAAATTCTTTGGTTCCTGGATGAACCACGACTCGACAAGTTCCCATCCGAAATGTTTGCAAATCCTCGAAAGGGTCTGCTTTACCCAAAGGCACGCGCATCAACAGCAATCCATTGATGTCCAAGATAATCAACCTCTGTAAAAGTTGACAAGTACATATAAGTAGTTAGAAGCTGAACATATTTTTCCATACTTGAATAGACATTACCGGAACAACCGTATCTACAGGTAGCAAGGGTCCATATTGGGTCTCTATAGTGTTGTTGTCGTTGTTGCTATCCTCTGCTTTAGCTTCATCGTCATAGTCATCATTCACATCTTCATCAAGGGTCTCCCCCATGGCTCTTTCTGCCTCATTCAGGGTTTCCTCCAAGGTATTTTCCTCTGCCTCTGTTGGCCGGCTTGCATTATCCATATCCTTTTGCTCATTCGTAGGCCTGCTTTCCTCATCCATATCACTTTGCTCATCCGTAGGCCTGCTTTCCTCATCCATCCTTGCCTCATCCATATTCTTTTGCTCATCCGTAGGCCTGCTTTCCTCATCCAGGGTTTCATCCATGGGCTCTTTTGACTCCTCCACTGGCTTACTTGGCTCTTTCATTGTCTCCTCCATAAGCCCCTCTAATTGTACACTAGCACCTTCCATATGCTCATTTCACCTTTCTTCATCCTCGGCTCTTTCATCTTCGGCTGATATGACCCCCTCGGCTTGTTGTAATTCCACTGTATCTGATGCAGGGGTTTGTCGTGGTGGCACGTCATGTACTGTCATATCAATTGTGCGGTCGTCCAAGCCGCTATCTTCAGGTTCTCTGGGGTTCGACATAGTGAGCAGGTGTTGTATTAGACTTACCCGATATCTTTGCAAATAATCATATGTGTAGTTTTTTAAAGCACTCTGCAAAATTGAAAGACCACATGGTGAGAAATCTTGTATAAAGAAAACCAAAACTGACTGAATGCATTGCCAAATGGTTACCTTAGTCATGAAAGGTTTTAATGCAAAGTAGCTTTGCAGGACATATTCTGCATGGAGAAGACATCTCTAGCCGCAAGAATTTCCATCGGTTTGATTTGGTACAGGTACATCTTTGATTGGGGCCTTGTATAGTTCATACCTTCCACATAGCTTGCCATAAGCAAGCAACAACCTCTTTATACAACTGCACAAAGTAGTATCAAGATGTTAGCTTGAGGCTTCAAATTTTCATGGATATCTATAAGAAACACTTTCTGATACATAACACTTACAGCCTAATTTCAGGGTGGGTTCCTTTTATTGAATAAACACCCACACTGCTGGCTGGTCAACATCAAGGCATACGAGACTCTAGTGATGGTTGTTCTCATATGGAAAGATGATGACAGTTACTTCCAGCATAGCACAGTGGAGAAACCAACTCTCAAATGTGCCAGATGGACTGTTCTTCTGTCTAATAATCACTGACATTTGTGGATCAAGAAGAAACACCTCCGTGTGGGTGTGTGGTGGAAGTTGACTTTTGATCAAACTGCAGGGAGTGTACCTAAGTTAGTACACCTATGATTTGAGTTTTCAAAGTTAGCAAGATAGTAACACTTACTTAAGACAAGCATAGATAATTGTGTCTGAGATCTGAGCATCTGGATTCAGCAATAAATTAATGTCCACTTTTTCCAGAGCCAGCTTTTTGGATCCATCTATAAATGGTATCTCTGCAAGCAAACATCCTTCATTGAAAGTAGAGTTTCTTTGTTGCTTCCCTCTATGGACAGGGTCACATTGCATTTTGTTTGCCTCTGGGACTCCACTGCTACTTTTTCTTTCTCCTTAAGCT